>NC_050574.1:41389938-41730416 GCF_011100635.1 Trichosurus vulpecula
GAGCGCCAGCCGCCCCGCGAGCCCCGCCCCTAGCAGGGCCGCCGTCAATCGCGGCCGCCGCCTCAGACCCGCCCCCTCCCTGGCCCGAGCGACGGCAGTGCCCGCCAATCGCTGCAGCTGCGCTTGCTGCCCCGCCCCCAATCCGCGGAGCGACGTCCACTTTACACCGCCTTCTCGTCTCCCCCCCCATACAGTAACCCGCGGACGGTCGGTGGACCCCCGTGCGGGACAGTAGCCAATGATCACGTAGAGGTGGGGCTAAAGTGAGAGCCGACCAATGGAAATCTGGAGAAGGCGTGGCCCCGGAAGCTTGTTGACGGGCCGGTCGCACTGTGCCTCCTGGGAGTTGTAGTCCGCTGTGGCGGCCTGTGCGTACATGGCAGCTGGGTATGGACTACAACTCCCATCAGGCAGCGCGGTGCGGGCTCTGAGGAGCCGGGCTGAGGGAGGGAGAGCGAGGGGAGGGGAAGAAGACCGGGGAGGGGAATGGGAAAAGAATCCGAAAGAACAGTTCCCGATGGGGGCCCTGCTGGATGCAGGTTCCCTGGACTCACCCGATTTTCCGGCTTCGGCGTCGCCCGGCGGCTCCTTTCCGCGGCGGCGGCGGCGGCGGCGGCGCGAGGGGAGGTGCGAGGACGCGGCCAACCAACCGCCGCCCGCGAGCTGCCGCGGCCAATCAGCGACGGAGGGGCGGTACGATGACCTCACCGTGTTCGTCTTCGCAGGCCCCGCCCCCTCGAGGCGGCTGTGGCGGCCGAGAGTGGGGAAGTTCCAAGAGGAGGGGAGGAGAGCGAAAAAGGTGATGTCACCTTTCCGCCTCTCCATTGGATGGGAGGCCCCTCGAAGGGGGCCAATCGGCGGCCTCGAAGAAGCCAATGCGCCCGCGCAGAGAGCCCTGTTGCCACCAAGAGGGGAGATGGAGAGAGAGGGAAGTAGAGGCCACGCATGCGTACTAGTTGGGGGGGGGGCAGGGAGGCTGTGTTCTTGTTCTCTCTGCACCCCCACCCAAGGGTCCTGCAGATTTCCCCTCATTCCACCTTTGACCTTGAAAGAAAGAAGTCAGAATGTGAGAGAGCTACTGGGCAGCCCCATCACTGGGGTGGGAGGTGTTCACACTGTCCATGGTGACACTACATCACTCATATCCCCACATCCCTTTTTTTTTGGAATGGAATTCTTGAGATTTCACTGGTTTAGCCAACTGCAGGTATGGGATTGCAAAGGTCTTAGTGACCTGGGGTCTGAGAGGTCAAGCGACCGAGGGTCCTACTTAATAGTTCTGTCTGTGGCTGTCCACAGCTTCCTGGGGAATCCCATTCGAGAGTGATTCACCTGATCTCTGGAATGTCCATAGGGTCCCCCTGAGAATCATAACTCCCTAGGAATTCACACTGCCCATTAGAAGGGAGTCACACTTCTTAGAGCCTGACACTGTCTAGGGTGAGTTCACAATGTTCCCGGAAGGTCATGGTGTCCATAGGGATTCATAATATTTCTTAATGGGCTTCACTGATTGGAGGAAGGAAAGGGCATGAAAATCATGACCACAGTGTGTTTAGGATTCTGTTGGGAAGGGGGAATCAAACTATTCACATTATTACTTCTGCCCTTCTGCCCATCCCTAGAGGAATCACACTTGGGAGATGGGGTAGGTGTCATAATACTCATGGGGGGGATTCATAGTTTTCCTGGAGTCATCAAACTATCCATGAGGGGAGAATGTCCAAGGGAATTCAGACTTTTATGGAAAGTTCACACTATGCTTTGGGAATTAAATTGTCCATAGGTTTTGCACTGTTTCTGTGGAATGACATCGCTTATTAAGGGGTTAGGCCTTGCTTTGGGTGGACACACTGTGCTTGGGGAACTCAAATTATCAAGAGAGGGGCTGTGCTGTCCACTGAGTCACACTGTCTCTTGAGGTCATGTTGTCCCTGGGGTAGTCATGTTTTCCATGTGATTCAAAATTCCTTTGGGGCTTCGTTCTGTCCATTGAGGCTTCACACATTTTAAAAAATATACTAAACTTCTATTCTGTTGAAGGTACTGTTCTAGGATGAGCTGTACTGAATTGATTATAGTGTCTATGTGAAGGGAATCTTCAAATCTTCCATGGAAGCGATCACACTCTGCTTGGCACTCATATGGTTGATGTATAGGTCACACATGGTGCGAATTACATTGTCCGCTGGTCTAAAATTGTCAATGGTGGAAGTGTGAAGCTGTGTGAATATACACTGGGGATGGGTCACACTGCTTTGGTTTTTGCTGGGTTTTATTATTTGTCATGAGAGAGTATTATTAATTATTATAACAGGATTGATGGGAAGGGAACACTCATTGTTCATGAACCATTTGTATCCTGGTGGGGGGTATGAACACTGACCAAGGTAAGGGAGGTTACACTGGACTTGGCATAGTTTTCTGAGTTCCAATAGTCTGTGAAGAGTTACAGCCTCTGAGGATAACCTCAGAGCTTCGTAGAAGTGTGAACTGTTATTCCGACTCACAGAATCTCAGAGCCAGACAGGACCTCATTGGCCATCTAGTGCAACCCATCGTTGAGAAATGATCCCTTCTGAGGCCAAATGGCTAACATAGGTGACCATCTGGCCTCTGCCTGAAGGAGCCTACTGCCTCCTGAGGCTGCCCATTCGCCTATCAAGTCCCCATTCTAATTGTTAGTTTTCCCTTATATTCGGTCTAAAATTCCTTTTTATTTTCCACTCATTGTGCCTAGTTCTGTCCTCTGAGGTCAGTCACAATAAATATAAATCATCTTTCCTCCCCACCCCCACCCCCGAAAGCCTTTCAGATACTTGAAGACAAATCACATTAAGTCTTCTCTTCTCCAGGCATTTTGTCAAACTAAATGACACAATTTTTAGGGGGAGGGGAAAAATTGGACTATCTTGGTGGAGTAGGTTTACAGCATCTTTGGGGGAATGCCATATGTTGGGTGCAAGAGATAACATCGTGGGAGCATAGAGGAGACTGTTTATGACTTAGTTATACTGTCCATGGGATGTTACAATGTGCATCCAATGTGCACTCTGTTTGTTGGCTGTGTGTACTGTCCAAGAGGGAGGGGGTTGATATTCTGTCTCTGAGGTTTGACTTTGTCACTCATGGTGTTACATTATCCATTGGGGAGGAAACAGTGTCCAAGGGAGTTCATGTTTTCAGTGGAGGAGTTACGCCTTCGACAAAGTGAAGGGATTAGACTGTCTATAGCAAGAGCCATTCTATCCATGGGACCCACAATTCCTTTACAGGCCTCCATCTGTCCCTGGCGCTTCAGAGTATCCATGGGATTGCTTTCTAGGGGCTTGAATTGCCCCCCTGGGGGAAGAGGAGACAGGATCATTAGCTTCCTCGAGCATTCAGAATGTGGGAAGTGTTAATTATCCCTGAGAGAAGTTTTTCATTCTTAAGAGTTTTACACTCTGGGGAGGGGGTGGTCTACCATTCAAGAAGAGCTCATACGTTTATAGAGAGCTTACACTACCAATGGAAACTTAAAATATGATTGTTTAAATAAAAAAAAACCACCTCATACTCTGAGTATTCATGGTAGAGTCATCTGAAAGATACTTTATATTCTGAGGTACTTTCTCACTGAATTTTAAATGGGGTTGAGGTAGCTGGGAAAAAAACGCTTGGCCTCACTGGGGTTGGATAATCAATCTACTTTGGTAATAAAGGACTTTGTTGGCTGGAATATGCTGAAAACTTTTGTTTTGTGACATTCATTTATGGAAGTAGCATCTTTTTCTTGCATTAAAGTTTCTGAAACTTGAAAACATTTTTTGAAAGGAGAATTCATATGACCTATGGAGAGTAGTCTTACTTTCCATGGGGAATTTATTTAGTTCTGAAGGGGGGCAGTGTAATACTTATCTTGGGGAGAATTACCCTCACCTTGGATATTCCAATGTTGAGAGGTGGGGTAGGGAAGCAGACTATATATGTGGAGACCATACCATCTATGGAAAATGAAAATGAAGCTCCTGTAGTCCACAGAGGCAGTTTTTAGGATTATCTCTGTGCATTGAGACTGGTGCTACACTCTCCTCCAGGTACAACTTTTTAAAAAATGTGGGTCAATTAATTGCCCAAGAGGAACATTTTCAAGAAGATTTGAATTGTAGACTATCAGTATTCACACTGGGCTTTCCGTTAAGGTAGTTGCTGTGTAGATTGAGAGGCACCTCTTATGTGTGTGTTCATACCTCCATTCCACTGTATACTAGGCACTGGGGATAGATACAAAGCAGAAATGGACCTTTTGACCTTACCATGTGGAACAGAGGGATGGGGTAGGAATGATGAGGTGTTTGATACATGCACAGATAAGTACATACAAGATCTGAATTGCTCCAGAGTCCTGGACTTGAGAGTCAGGAAGATCTGGGTTCCAATTTTGTTTCTGATACTAGCTACTCAACCATGTCGGGGCCATTGGTCAGGGTTCATGGTAGGGGGAGGCTTTCTGGGGTTTGGTCTGCCTGTCTGTAACATGGGGATAATACTACCATGTGATGTCCATCCACCAGGGTTGTCCAGAGGTTCCAATGAGATAAGGCATGTTGCAAACATTAAAGGGGCTTAGAAAGGTGACATTCTTCCTGTTACTTTGGAGTTCCCCTAGACCTCCCTGATTGTCTTCCAGCCCATTTCTGATAGTCTCTACTTTCTGGATCTGTTTTTTGATCTTTCTTTGTCCCACATGGTCTCTTTTGGCACCCTTCCAGTCTCAGCTAAAAGCCCAACTCCAATAGGAAGGCTTTTCTATTCCCTTTTCATTCCAGTGCCTTGTGGTGATTACTTCCAGCCTGTTGTCTCTCCTCATTAGACTGAGGGCAAGGACTATCTTTCAGTCTTTCTTTGTATCTCCAGCACTCTGCCTGGTGCATAGTAGGCCCATCAGTGCCTGTGGATTGTCAGCCCCAAGTCTCCATTTCTTTGTTTCTTTCATGGTTTCTGTCACCTCTGGATCAGTCTCCTTTTCCTCTATAATCTGTGTGTGTTGCCTCATTCACCTGCGGGTCTCTAGCATTCTCTTTCCCTGGGGCCCCAGTTCCCCGTCTCTCTCTTAATGTCATGTCTCTTATCTGCCCTACATCTCTGTCTACTTTGGTATCCTTCCTCTGCTTTCTGGCCTTATGGGAGCCAAGCAAGGTTCATCTGGTCACTTAGCATGCCTTCCTTCCCACCTCCATGGACCAAGATGGTCAGGACCTTCTCTACCTCCCCAACGTGGTTCAAGCCTTTACTGCCCAGTTACCATTCCACAGGAACCCCAGTCCAGACCCATCTAAGGAACTAGGTCTCCATGCCTCTTCTAGTCTCCTTACTTAGGGACCCAGGCATCCTGATTCCCCAACCCCTCAGGCTGTAGCTCCGTGGAGATAAAGGCTTTTAAAAATCCCTTCCTTGGGGACCCAGGAAACATGTCTTCCATTCCTTCTGGTAGGACTCAGGTATCCAGGTGCTTGGATCCCCAAGTTCCTCTCGATCCAATCATCTAGGCTTCTGCTTCTGCACCAGGACTCAAATAAGGAGGTCCTCCCCCTCCCTACCCTGGTTACCTTCAGGGACCCAGAAGCCTTGTTTCTCAGTCTCCTTGAGACTCACATGTCCATACCCCACTCTTTCAGGGACCCAAGCATCTGGGTCCCCAGTCCTTCCTTTCCTCTGTCCCAATCCCCCACCCACCATCCAGCTGCTTTGGCTCAGGGGTCTGGACCCACCCCCTCTCTGCAACAGCTGCAGACCCAGGCCGGATGCCCCTGAGTGAGGCCTTACAATGACCTCTCTGGTCATTTCCTTCCCCACTCAGATCCCCTCCCTCCCCCTCAGATAGCTTGGCCAGGATGGGCTGAGTACCCCATCCAAAGGTGGAAGGAGGGGAAAGAGCAGCAGCCTCCCCCAATTTCCGACTCTGGCCTGAGGCCCAGGCCTCCCACCCTAGCCTGCCCCAGCTGTCTGAAACTTTACCGGGGGAGGGAGAGATGGCTCTTAGCCCTTTTGATCCAGGAGAAAAAGTCCTTGCCTCCACTGTTTGATGAATGATGCATGGTGTGGCTAAATGACCTTCCCCTCTCTGGGTCTCGGTAACTCCATCTGGAAAATGAGGGACCTGGTGTAGATGATCCCCAAGATCTCTCCCAAATATTACATTCTGTACTTCATGGCCCCTTTAGCTCCTACCTTCCCCTTCCTAAGGGTCCCCCTAGCTCTGAAGTTACCTGTTCTAAGATGCCTCTCAGCTCTGACATCCCCTGTTCTAAGGGTCCCCCTAGCTCTCTGAAATTCTCTCTTCTAAAAACAATAAGTGTTATTTAAAACAATAAGTAGTCTCTGGGTGTTTGTTTTTTTTTAGGCAATCAGGGTTAAGCAACTTGCCCAGGATCACACAGCTAGTAAGTGTCTGAGGTTGGATTTGAACTCAGGTCCTCCTGGCCAGGGCCAGTGCTCTATCCACTGTGCAACTTTCCCTCCCCTCACTTTTAAGTATCAAATTTATTTATATAATACGCTTTAAAATTTTTAAAATTCATGATCATAGCTATTGAAGTTTAATAGTGGACTAAGGCCCCTCCCAGCCCCTACATTCCCTGCTCCAAGGCCCTCCCAGCCCTGACATCCCCTGTTTTAAGGGTCCTTTCAGATCTGACATCCCAAGTTTGAAGGCCTCTTCCAGCTCTGAGCTCTAAGTTCTAAGGTTCTCCCTGGCTCTGGCAGTCTATGTTCTAAGTTTAAGGAGTCCTGCAAAGTAGATGTTGCAAGATTATTGCCACTGTACAGAGAGGACTTTGCTCTTTAATGCCACGGTCCTAGGACTCGTCCCAGGCCAGCCATCCAGTCCGCGCTCGAGGTGGTCCTTGAGCCCAGAGCTCTAGGGCCAGGCTCCCCAGGTGGCACAGACCCTGGGCTGGTGGGCTGTCCCGCCATAGGGGCTAGCCCTGCTTTTGGGACTGAGACCCCGGGGTGGGGACCCGGGGGGATCGCACAGCTAAAGGTTCCGGGAGCGAAAAGCCTCCCAAGCTGGGTTCTGTCTGCCCGCTGCCACGCTCTGGGACTCTCTTCCAGTGTGCCCTCGCGGTACGGAGAGGCAAACTGAGGCCGGAGAAAGGCGCGGGATTTGCTCAAGGTCACTCAGCAGCCGGGTGGTGGAGCCGCTCTACAATCCAGGACTTCGGCCTTCCTCAGGCCAGAGGCTAATGAGTCCCTGATCCTTGGGCAGCCTCGCCCAGAGGGGAGGACCGTACAGAAGTTCAGACCGCCTCCCAGACTTGGAGGAGGGGGGGGGTCCCTGCCCTTCGTAGCTATTCGGTTCCTTTAAGCACCGCCCCCCAGCTCTCTCGGGGCTCAGGCTACCCCCCACCCCATCCCCGCCCGCGCCGGCGCGCGCCTGTCTGGGTGTGAGTACTGGGGGGGTGAGGGGGAGGGGCGGGCGCAGCGTCTCCATGGCGACGCGGCGGTGACGTCGCCGCCCGGGGGGCGTGGGCGTCCCGGGCCCGAGTGCGATATTAACCCGGGAGGCGGCGGGCGGGGAAGGGGAGAGGCAAAGAGGCCGGGGAGCCGTGCGGGACGGGGAGCCCGGGCTGGGGCCGGGGAGCCGCGGCGCGGCCAGCACCCGGACCCGGGACAGCCTCCCCGCCACCCCCTCCCCAGCCGCCCCCCAGCTATGAAGACCCCGGCAGACACAGGTGCGGGCGGGCGGGCGGGCGGCGGGGGCGGCACGTGGGGGGCCGTTTGCACGTGCGGGGGCCGGAGCCCCGTCGGGCCCCCAGAGCCCAGAAAGTTTCCAGCGGGGAGGGGGGCGCGTGGACGGAACCACGCCGCCGGGGGGGGGGGTGCGCGCCGGGACCTGTTGCTCCCGGGGCTAGGTGGCTGGGAATAGGAGGGACAAGAACGGGGGGGGAGGGTTCCGGGGGCGCAAACCCCATCTCTTCCCGCCTCCTGAGGAAACGGGGTCTCGACCACCGTGGGAGTGCGTGGGGGCGTCCCGCCGCGAAACTGCCCCCTCCCCTGGGGCAGCGTGGTCCGGCCCGTGACCTTCAGGGCGGCTCTGGCCGGAGGTGGGGGGGATCGGTCCGGGTGGGGGACGGGCGGGGGTCCTGGGCCGGCCGCCCCTCCCCCGCTCGTGCCGCCGCACGGCTGCCACAAAGTTCCCAAAGCTCGGCCCGAACGTTCGAAAAAGGAACTTTTTGTTTCCGACGGTGGAACGCGCGGCTTAAGGTGGCGCCGGGAGGGGGAGGGGGAGGTCCGGAGGGGCCGGGGGCCGACCCTCCCCCGATCTGCTCGGTCTGGGCGGGGACACCGGGCGGGGGGGGGGGGGGGGCGCCTTCTCCCTTTATGGCCACCCCCACTCGTCCCTCCTCTCCTCCGTCCCCCGCCCGTTCCACCTTAAGGGGCCTGTTACCCCTCCCCCAGCTTTGGACTGGGAGGGGGGATTAGCCCCCCTCAGACTTCTCAACCCCCCCGCCCCCTCCCCCTACGCAGCCCCTGGGCTTGGACTTTGGGCTGGGGGAGGGGGGCTAAACTGCCCCCCGTCGGAATCCGGCCCGGGGCGGGGACAGGGGGGAGGGGGAAGGAGGAGGGGAGGGGAGGGGGGCGCCGGGCTGTTCGAACTTGTTTCCTTCCCCGAGAACTTGTGTGTACTCTCCCCCTCCCCCTCCTCCCTGGACTGCTCTTAAAGGGCCCGCAGCCTACTAAGGGTATTTGGGGATCTGCGGGGTCCGTGACCCCTGGTCCGCTGAGGGTGGAGGGGTGAGGGTCACGTGGATCTCGTTCTCGCCCCGCCCCCCCTCTTCCCCAGGGGTAGAGACCCCTGCGTTTTTGGAAGGGTAGGGAGAAAGCAGCCATTTAGGGGCTTCTGGAGCTCTGGTCCAGGACTTTGTGCCCCTAGCCAGTGCTCAGGGCCCCCCCTCCCGTGTGTGTGTGTGTGTGTGTGTGTGTGTCTGTCTGTCTGTCTAAGGTGAGGCAGGGGTGCAGCAGTGACTCCATCTGTCCCTCTGTCCTTCTGCGCTGGCGTTTCCATCCTCTCCCTGTTCCCACTTCCTGTTTTTCTCTGGTCCTGCCCTGGCGCCAGCCTCTAGCCTGAGGAGGGGGGAGGGGGCTGCCTGGAGGAGGCGGCAGAGATTCTCCCCCCTGCCCCCAAAAGTTATCTGAGCGGTGGAATGGGATCTTGGGACCCAGGCTGCTCCTTCCCTCGTCTTGGCCACGATGTAGGGAGGCATCCGTGCATCCCAGCTTCTGGCTGTGGGGGACCCCCTCCCATTGTCTGCTCGGGGCCGGGAGGGGGGGCCTTTCCCAAACTTCACCTGCCTCCCCTCCCCCAGGCTGCCGGGGCAGCCCACCATGTGTTTGGGATGGGAGTCAGAGGCCGGTAGGAGCACCTCTCACTGTGTGGCCTTAAGCAGGTCCCTGGCTCTCTGGGGGGCCTCGGTAAGATGAAGTCAGCACTTAGCTGGATTTCTAGGGTCCCTTCCAGCTGTGAACCTCATGCCTTGCTCAGCTATGCCCTGATGGCCTGTTTGCCGGTTTCCTCCCTGTCATCCCAGCTGAGCTTCTCCCCTAGGCTTAGGACCCCTCCCCCCAGCCCCCCCATGTCCACACAAGAAGACACAAGTGTGCACACACACACACACACACACCTCCCTCCCCCTCTCTCTCTCTCTCTCTCTCTCTCTCTCTCTCTCTCTCTCTCTCTCTCTCTCTCTCTCTCTCTCTCTCTCTCGTGCCTGGCTCCGGGGGCCTGGCAAACAGAGCCCCATTGAGAGACCCTGACGTCACCTTCCCCAGGAACAGGCCCTCATGTATGTGTGCCTGTGTCTGCTGCAGAGGACCAGACAGGGGACCTGGCTGGGGGCAGGGGGCACGCCTGGGCCTCGGTCCCGCCAAGCAGTGGCCATGGTCCTGGACCTGCCAGGAATATAGCGAGGGCTTGGTGGCTCAGGGCTGGGCAGGGAGGGCCATTCCTGTTGCTGGAGCTGGCCTGAGGGCTTCTTGGTCTGCAACAGCCCCCCCTTCCTGTTTCCTTTCCCTCACTCCCTTTGTGTGTCTCCCTTTCTCACTCCTTCTCTTCTCCGCAAAGTTTATTTTTAGCTCCCCTGCTCCCCCGCTCCCCGGCCCCATCTCTGAGCGGTGGTTGCCTGGTTACAGGGACATGGAAGCTTGGGGGGGGGTGGGAGAAGAGGTGTATGCCAGGGGAGGTGGTAGAAGTATTCCTACAACCTCTGCCCCCCCATCCACATTGTGGCCCATGGGGGTGACCGGCACACCTGGTTCCCAGGACTAGATCAGCACCCAGCATTGGGAGGGGAGCTTGCCTCCTCCCGAGAGGGCCAGAGCTTCCTGGGTCCCCCGGCGCCCAGCCTGCCTACCCAGATCCCAAAGCTACTTACTGCCTTTCTCACTGCCCTTGGCGGCCCCTGCCCTCCCCCCTTCCTCCTCCTCCCCCCTCAATTACCGGCTACATTGGTGCTGAATTATTGATAGACTCTGGTTGGCCCAGGGTTTGGGAGATGTAAGCGACCACAGGGCCCCCCCCCCATTCTCCCCCAGGGGACCAGCCAGCCCACCACCAACCTCTGTCCAAGGTTAATGCTGCCCGCCCCTGCTCCAGGAGTGGCTGAGAGGTGGGACCCCCAGGGCTCAGGGAGGAGCCTTTGGGTGTCTCCCCCCCCCACAAGTTCTCAGACAGTCTGGCATTCTCTCTCCTGGGGAAGACAGAGGCCCCTGTGTGTGCGTGAATGTGTGCGCTGACCTCATCGGCTACCATCCACCCCACCCCTCTTAGTTTTTCCAGACACTTCTCCCCCTAAGGGTATAGGGGGCCTGAGCTGGGATGTGGGGGCTCATCCTCAGATGGAGGAGGGGAGTCCAGGGCACTAAGTGCTACTAACCTCAAGAAGGAATGGGGGGAGAAAGGGGAGACAGACTACTTATGGGGGCCTTGTGCCCGCCACCTCTTCCTGCCCCTCCCCCGTGCTGGCAGCCCTGCCCGGAGCTGGCTGGCCGCCCGGCCCCCTGGCACCAGCCCCGGGACACGGCAGCCTCCGATTTCCTGTCTCTGCCGGTGTTGCCCCAAGCCGCCGGCTCCAAGTCTCTGGCTAGCTCTGTCTCTCTCTGAATCCGGTTTTCCTGCCTTCTTTTCCCTTGCCCCCATACTTACTCGAGACCCCTGTCACCTCCAAGCCCTTGATGATGGGGGCAAGGGGGGGGTCTAGAGAACCAGGTTCCTGAGGGTGGGTGGGGATTGCAAGAGAGGAGGCTGGGAGGCCTGCAGATTCAGAGCCTTAGATCCTGAGTTCAAACCACTCTTTACCTGTGTGACCTTGGGAAAGTCCTTTTTCTTACCATGAGGATATTGGCCCAGATGATCTTCCAAGGCCCTTGATGTGAGAAGGAGAGATGTGCCCCATCAGGTCCGTACTGCAGTGGGGAAGAGCACTCACTGGGTTTGAGTCTCCCAAGGAGACCCAGGCCCTCTCTTCCCTGGAGAGAGGCTGCTTTGCCCATGTTTCCTGTCCCTGGGCCTTCGGGTTCCTGATCTGTCAAGGGAGGGGGCTGGACCAGCCGGGCTAGCCTGGCTCCTGACCCTTGGCCCTGCCTCTTCTGGCCCCCTCCCCAGGTTTTGCCTTCCCGGACTGGGCCTACAAGCCCGAGTCCTCCCCGGGCTCTCGGCAGATCCAGCTGTGGCATTTCATCTTGGAGCTGCTCCGGAAGGAAGAATACCAGGATGTCATCGCGTGGCAGGGGGACTATGGCGAGTTCGTCATCAAGGACCCCGATGAGGTGGCGCGCCTGTGGGGCGTCCGCAAGTGCAAGCCCCAAATGAATTATGACAAGCTCAGCCGGGCACTGCGGTGAGTGAGGGACCCTCAGAGGGTCGGAGTGCAGTGGGGACATTTGACCAGCCCCTTGGGGACTGTACGGTCTTGGTTCTGTCAGAATGTGGGGCCCAAGACTGAGGTGTGGGAGCCCCCAGCCCAAGGGGCTCCTCCTTGAGAGGGAAGATCTCTCTGAGGCAGAGGCAGAGGCAGACTAGTCTCTCAGCATCCTGGCTTGGCTTGAAGACCTTCTGTGATGGGCATCTTGTTGTTCTTGTGGGTAGCTCCAAGGCTCAGGGAGCTAGTTGTCCCTCAATGTCGATAGAATGGCAGAGCCGGGAGGGCCTCCCACCCAGCCGGCAGTGAGTTCCAGAGAGCCTGTGGCCAGGGCAGGCACAGTCCTGGCCTAGTGAGGCCCCTGTTCCCTGGTGTCTCCACCGGGTCATCTCTCCCTGCCTCTGACTCCTCTGTCTCTCTCATCCACCCTTCAGTTACTACTATAACAAGCGCATCCTTCACAAGACCAAGGGAAAAAGATTCACCTACAAGTTCAACTTCAACAAGCTTGTGCTGGTGAATTACCCGTTCATTGACGTGGGGCTGGCCGGTAAGTGGGGGCATCACAGGCAGAGGCCAGCTGGAGCTCAGGGCCCAGGTGTGCACTCCTGCCTCTGACTTGAGCCTCGACTTCCCCCTCAGGTGGGGCCGTGCCTCAGAGCGCCCCGCCGGTGCCCTCTGGGGGAGGCCACTTCCGGTTCCCCCCCTCGACGCCCTCTGAGGTGCTGTCCCCCACGGAGGACCCTCGCTCGCCCCCGGCCTGCTCGGCCTCCTCGTCAGCCTCTTCGCTCTTCTCAGCCGTGGTGGCCCGACGTTTGGGCAGAGGCTCTGTCAGCGACTGCAGCGATGGCACCTCAGAGCTGGAGGAGGCCCTGGTGGAGGACCCCAGGGCCCGCCCCCCAGGCCCCCCAGAGCTCGGTGCCTTTCGGGGACCCCCACTGGCCCGACTGGCTCCCGATGCGGGCGTCTTCCGTGTCTACCCCCGGCCCCGTGGAGGCCCGGAGCCCCTGAGCCCCTTCCCTGTCTCCCCCCTGGCTGGCCCTGGCTCCCTGCTTCCCCCCCAGCTCTCCCCAGCTATGCCTGTGACCCCTACCCACCTGGCCTACAGTCCGTCCCCTACGCTGAGCCCCATGTATCCTGGGGGGGGTGGTGGTTCTGGAGGGGGGTCCCACTTCTCTTTCAGCCCGGAGGACATGAAGCGGTACCTCCAGGCCCACACTCAGAGTGTCTACAATTACCACCTCAGCCCTCGGGCTTTCCTGCACTATCCGGGGCTGGTGGTCCCTCAGCCCCAGCGCCCAGACAAGTGTCCGCTGCCACCCCTGGCCCCCGAGACGCCACCTGCCCCGTCCTCGGCATCTTCTTCTTCCTCGTCCTCCTCGTCCTCCCCGTTCAAGTTCAAGCTGCAGCCCCCTCCTCTGGGCCGTCGCCAGCGTGAGCGGGAGAAGCCCCTGGCAGGGGCTGAGAAAGGCGTGGGGGCCCCTGCAGGGGACACTCCTCCAGCTCCTGGCCCAGCCCCACCCCAGATCAAGGTGGAGCCCATCTCAGAGGGAGAGTCGGAGGAGGTGGAGGTGACCGACATCAGTGATGAAGATGATGATGAGGATGGGGAGGTGTTCAAGGCTCCTCGGGTGCCCCCTGCGCCCCCCAAGGTGGAACCTGGGGAGGGCCCTGGCCCCGCCCAGTGCATGCCCCTCAAACTTCGGTTCAAACGGCGCTGGAGTGAGGATTGCCGCCTGGAGGGAGGCGGTGGCGGGGGGCAGGAGGAGGAGGACAAGAAGGTCAGGGCTGGGACCCCCTTGGCCCCAAGGCGGGTTAGTGCTGACCTCCAGCATGCCACTGCCCAGCTCTCCTTGGAACACCGAGATTCCTGAGGGGGGCTGCCCTGGATCTCCCCAACCCCTGCCCCTTCCACCCCATCCTTTACTTCTCTGCTGCCTTAATTCTGCCCTCTCCCTGGTCAACAGAGGCGGAGGCCGGCCAGTGTGGGGAGGGGGGAGCAGACAGCTCTTGGGGACCCTTCCCCCAGGCCAGGGGACATTCCTGGTCCCCTCTTCTGGACCCTTGCCTTCTTCCTCCTCCCCTCTCCTCTTTTGTATAAAACTTTTGGTTTTTTCTTTTTTAAAAAAATGGGTGGGAGTGGGGGGATCCCAGGGCCTCCATCTCTGTATTTAGGCCCTGGGGAGGGAGGGAGGGGATTCATATTGCAGGGGAGGGGGTTGACCTCTCTGGGGCAATTTTTATTGGAACTGAGGTGTCCCCCAACCCTGATTCAGAAATGCACAGGAATTAAAAAAAAAATAACTACAGCTTAGGAATCGAAGCCTTGATCTCCCCCCCCCCCCTTGGGGCCATAGCACAGTCTCTCAGTCCTCTCCCCCCCCCAGCCTTTTGTCCTCTCTTCCCTGCCCCTCCTTTGTGTGGGGGAGGTGGGGGTCAGTGCCTGGGGCTGGCCTTGCCCACCAGGTCTGGGGTGGGGTGGGTAAAGGGAGGGGATAACTTTGTACTTAACCAAAAACTTCTTGGGGTGGGGAGGGAGGTGGCATTGCCCTCCTGGGGGCCACAAGTCTCTCTCTCTCTCTACAAGTGCCTACTGCCCCCTTCCCTCTTGCCCTTCCCCAAATGGTCTGTGCCCATCCCTCCTTGTCCCTCCCTCCTGCCCCCCCCATACACGCTTCCTGGGTGAGGGGGCCCAAACCAAACAGAACTGGAACTCTTGGGGGGTGGGGGTGGGACTCAGTCAGCCTTATTCTGTATAGCAGGGGTGGGAGGGAGGGACCTGGAGAATGTATCAAAAACAATAAAATTTTGGGACCTTTACACAGTGTGTGGCTGCCTGCCCCCTACCCCATTAAATTTGGTCTTTTTTGTTGCTGGAGATATTTGTGAAGCCTGGCAGACATTGCGGCTTGATCAAAGGACCTCAAGAGTCTGGCTGGTCAAACCCTGCCCCCCCTCCCCCCATTTTACAGATAGGGGAAGCCTCTGAAGGGAAGGGCCCAGACTGGGACTGGAGCCCAGCTGCACCTGCCTCACCAGGCTCTTCTCAGACATCCATGTTTCCTAAAGTACCAGGCTTGTCACTGAGGAAGCTGAGAAAAGGAGCCTGGTTAGGGTGGATGAGATGCCAGTGGAAGTCCATTTGTGCTCCAAGAGGGAGGGAAAGGGAAGAGGGGAGAGGTGAGCCCCAGCTACCTTTCCTATCGTCCATCCCAACAGACATTTTCCAGGTGGGATACAAATGGTGTGTGCAAGAAGTGTCCGTTCTCTTGGGAGTCTAGGACATGTGTGATCACTCATCTGAAGAGGGGGCTTTTCTAGCAGGCACACAGCGTGGCATTCCCTCATGTGGCCCACTGTCTTTGGGCACCCCTGCAAGGCTCTGTCTCCTGCTCCAGACCTCTCTCTATTCTCTCCATCCTTCCAAGTCTCACCTGCTCTGAAGCTCCCCAAAATGCCCCACTTCACAGAGAGCCCTCTGGAGGTACTCCTGATTCCGTGTGACCCTGGACAAGTAACACCCTCTCTGGACCTGCTTACTCACCCTCAAAACAAGGGTGGTCAGGCTCGCGTTGTTGGATCGATGAATAAAGCACTTTGTCTTTAAAAGAAAAGCGTTAGGGAAGTGTTTGTTGGAAGGGACCAGAGAGATTTCCTTGGTAGGGGAAGGTCCTGGTGAGGAAACTAGCCCTTGAGATGCAAATCAGCACTGGCTTTGCAGTTTCTAGTCTTTGCCAGTTGTCTGGGGCTGGGTTAAGTTCCATGCTCACGCAGCCCACGTATGGAAGACTGCATCTACTTTTTCCATGCTGCCAGTGACCTGGGTTTGAGGCCTGCTTCCATTAATTTCTTACCTCTGTACCTGTGGCCAAGTCCCTTCTTTCTGAGCCTCAGTTTCATCATCCATAAAAATGGGCGTATTTGCATTATCTACTATACGGGGTATGAAGAAACCAGTGACTGGAGTCAGGGGAGTGGTTTGCAACTCTGGGGGCCCCCCAGTTTTCTAGCTGTGTATACTGGGGTGTCATCTACCTTCTCAGCTGGCATCTTTAGACTTCGAGGCTTGGAGCAGCGCTTGGCACGGGGTGGGTGCTTGATAGAAGCTTAGTAAACTGACAGCCTCCTTTCAACTACATTCAGTGACAAGCTATTAGGGAGGAGAGGATAGGGAAAATAAGCACAAATAGGAGAAACCTAGTGTCAGGGACGGGAAGGATGGCTGAGACCAAAGTAGGAAGAGCAAGGGAGCTGGCTGATGGAGGAAACTGAGGCATGAGAAGGCTGACTGGGGCACTACAGTCTCCTGGGTGATGTAAGTCACTCCCTGGGGTGGGGGCCGCTGGGGGTGGAGGCACCAGGCTATTTCGGGAAGTTGTCACCAGGCAACGCAGATGCTGCTGGGAGGGTGGTGGTAGTGGGGGTGGGAGGGAAAGATGTCGTCACCTCCAGGAGGGGGCTGGGACCCTGCTGGGTGGAGACCTTGGTTCCAAGAAATTCTCAGTCCTGGCTCATTAGTCCTGACCCCAGGCTAGAGGGATCCCCTCAGCCTCTCCCTGAGATGGTGCTGACTGGCCAGGACAACAAAAGCAGGGTGAGGTGATCCCTTCACAGTTTCACCCATCTCCCCTGACCCTAGAGAAGCTGGCTACTTTGGTCATCTCATTGACTTACCTACCCCCTTCAGTGAGTACCATATCCTGTGAATTGAGCCTTTCCTCATTGGTCCCCGTGCCCTTACGCATCCTGCCCCGCCATCTCCAAGGACTCTTCATCTTTCCTGGTCCCCATCTCCACTTAGCGCCCCTCTCCTCACTGCCTTCACCCCTCCCTATATGAACCCCCATCTCTTCTGGAACCTCTTCTACTCGAGTCCCTACCTCTCCTAAAACTAAATATCCTTTTTAATGGAATCTCTTCTGAACCCTCTAAATGCACCCTTGTCCCGTCTCCCTGCTCCAAGCACCCCCTCTTCACTGAGCAACTAACCCCGTCTCCCTGATCCAAGCATCCCCTCCTCACTGAGCCCATAACCCCGTCTCTCTGGTCCAAGCATAACCTGTCCACTGAGCCCCTTTCCCCTTTAAAAGACCTGCCCCAGCCCCTTCCCAGCTAAGAACTGGAGCAGAACGCTCACGCAGCGGCCCCGCCCCCTCCCAGACCACCTTGGGTAACGGCAGCTCCCTCCGGGCCTCTCCCCGCCCCCGTCCCACCCCCAGAGAGGCGGAGTCTTCAGAAGGAGCCGCGTGGCCCACTGCGGAACATGCGCATTCCTTTTCCTGGCTGATGGCCGGCAGGGGGCAGCGCGGCCTGCCCAAGCTAGGAACTACAACTCCCAGCAACCAGTGCGCGCAAACCTCAGCTTTGAACTTCAATTTTCTACGTCCGATACCAACGGTTCCACTGGAAAATTACAGATTTCTCCAATGGCTCTGCTATCCGTTAGGAACGCCACCCCCATCAGCAAGGAGACCTACAGCTCCCAGACCTCTGTTTGGATACCTACCCGACCCATGCCTACTCTCCGCCCAGGGAGAACTATAAATCCCAGAAACCTTTAGGACGGGGTGGGCGTTGTTCAGGCTGGTAGCCACGTGAGGACTCCAATAGCCAGAATTCATTGGGGTTAGGAAGTGCTGAAAGTTCCCAACATTTCCGGAGACGCAGTTAAATGTGTCCTAGAGGACTTCATTTCCCCTCAGCATTGAGAGTGAGTGTTGGTGCACGTGCATCCGTATGCTTGTTGGGGAGAGTGAGGAGTCCGCTTCCCAGCATTCCATGGGTGCGCGGGGAGGAATGAAAACGAAGCCCAGGGAAAGGAAACGGGGACTGCATTTCCCAGTATTCCGCAATGGTGGGGGAGGGGCTGTAAGGTCGAGCGTTCCTTTTCCCGGCGGTCGTTGCGCGAAGGAGTTGGTTCCCTGCTCTTATCGGTTAAAGGAAGACTCCATTTCCCAGAATGCTTTGTTGCTCGCTGACCCCTCCCCCCCGCCCCCGTGGGTCCGTGACGGATACTTGAGCATCCTCACCACACAACCTTCAATGACTGATTCCACTGCCTCCTCTTTCCTTGCAACTAGTTACTAAAGAAGAGCGGAGGCGGGGAGCGGTGCAGATGCTTTTTCCCTTCGCGACAGGCATCTCCTCACTTTATTTTTTCCTAGATCTCCCTTGGACCCGTAGTTCCATGGGAGTGGGGGTGGGGGGGAGTGCTCCGAACTCCACCTCCCAGGATCCTCTGTGATTTTAGGTGCCTAAATGTTACAATGAAGTTTGTTTCCCGGCATCCCTCGCCGTCGCGGTCCGTGACGTAGGAGGAGGTGGTTGGGAGTTTCTGGGAAAGGACTACGTGTCCCGGCATTCTTTGGGGCCCTCAGCGCTCTTCAGGGATCGGGCCTCTTTAGGCTGCCTCAACGCCCTCGGCTCACCCTGCACATCGAGAGGGCGCGTGCACGCTGTTTCCCAGGAATTCCTGGGCTTCTCTGTTTGACCAGCGCCCCGAGAGCTCGAGCCGACTGCACTTCCCGACACCCTCCGGGGCCCTCCCTTCGGAGCCAATGACGTTGCTTCTGCAGCGGAGCGAGGACTCCATTTCCCAGTACGCTCTGCGGGACCGGGGCGGCCGTGTGAGCGTGCGCGAACTGCGTTTCCCGGCGAGCCCCGGGGCGCGGAGCCGGAGCCGGAGCCGGAGCCGGAGCCGCAGCCGCAGCCGCAGCCGGAGCCGGAGCCGGAGGCCGGAGCGGCCGCGGCCTGGAGCGGAGCCGGAGCCCAGCCCAGCCCGGCCCGGCCGGGGCCCCGGGGAGCAGCGCGGCGGCCTCTGAGGCGCCATGAGCGGCGGAGCCCCGGGGGGCGGCGGCGGCGGCGGCGGCAGCGACAGCATCTCGGGCCGGGCCCGGACCAGCTCGTTCGGAGAGCCGGGGCCAGCGGGCCCCGGGCCGGGGCCGGGCGGAAGCGGATCAGGACCCGGGCCCATCGTCTCCAAGACCGTCGGCCCCAGCCAAGCTCCGGCCCCGGCGCCAGCCTCGGGTCCGGGCCCCGGCCCGGGTCCTGCCCCCGGCCCCATTCCTGGTCCTGGCCCCGGCGGCTCGGGCACCGGCGGCGGCGGCGGTGGCGGCGGCGCGGGGGCCGTGAACGTGGCCTTGGCCTCAGGCTCCGGAGGAGGCGGAGGAGGCTCGAGCTTCCCACCACCCGCCGTGAAACTGGGCCGTGAGTAGGGGGCTCCACCCCGCCCTCTTCCTTTCTTCCCCTCGGGTACCCAGGGCCACCCCTTACTTGGCCTGGGGTCGCGGCCTTTCTGCAGACCCTGCCCCCTGCGGGACTTGGGGAGGGGCGCAGGCAGCCGCAGGCTAGGGACCCCTTTCCCGGGGGAGGCCAGAGTTTGCTCCTTCCCCCAGGAGGCAGGCCCCCAGTCGGGGTGCCCCTCTTTTCATAACTGAGAGTGATCTGGGGGTCACAGAGTCCTCTTTTTTCCCCAACTCCCCCGCAGGTACTACTAAGGGGGCTGAAGCTGTAAAGGTCAAAAGTCACCGGCCAGAAGTCTTGTCTCAGCCTTTCCCCCCCAACAGTAAGGTGGTCCTAGGGGCTGGAGGTTAAAGGTCAGGGGCCCTCCCCCCCTCCCCAGCTGAGGAGGGATGCTGAGATGAGCCCCTCGTCTCCCCATCCGCAGACTTCAGGAAGGGCTGAGGGGCTGGGCACAGGGGCTGGATGTGACCACCTACTACCCTTTCCCCTGATGGGTTGGTGGGGCAGGGAGTTCCCATGTTTCTCTTCTCCAGGTGACACCGGGAAAGTGACCACGGTGATGGCAACCTTGGGGCAGGGGCCAGAGCGCTCCCAGGAGGTGGCCTACACGGACATCAAGGTGATTGGCAACGGCTCCTTTGGCGTTGTCTATCAGGCCCGCCTGGCCGAGACGGGGGAGCTGGTGGCCATCAAGAAGGTGCTGCAGGACAAGAGGTTCAAGGTACCAAGGGGTGGGCTGGAGAGATCAGCGAGGGAACTGGGCATATCTGAGAGCCTGAGGCTGGTGCCCTTGAGTGGCAGAGAGGGGAGGTGGGCCAGGGGCCACACAGGAGTTAGAGAGACCAGGACGGAAGAGGAGATTGGTTTTGGAGGCTGGAGCCTGGTAAAGAAAGAGGGACTGGGTCTGGGATCTGAGCGGGAGGTCCAGGCTCCAGGAGGGCCTAGGCTGGGGGTGGGGCTCTGGGCTGCCAAGGGGCGGGGCTTTGGAGGGCAGGACAAGCACAGATGATGAACTAAAGGTCGAGGTCCTAGAAAGGAGGGCCAGAAACTGTGAAACTCCTGGGGATCCTGGGAATGAGGCCTAAGGAGAAAGAGGGAACTGGGGGTGTAGGGATGAGAGAGGGGACAAAGGCATGATCAGGGTTCTAGAGCAGCTAGAGAGCCAAGGAGAGAGACAGAGAACTGGACAGAAAAGCAGGAAGCACCTGACCTATAGCCGGCACAGGAGAGACCTGAGGCCTGGGAGGAACTGAGTCAGGAGTCCAAGTTTCCATCCCAGAGAAGAAGAGAGCTGCATCTTGTGGTTGGCCCGGAGGGGCTGATCCCTGAGCCGGGGGATGAGATGGGGTGCCACAGGTTTCAGGGGGATTGGCAGTGGTCAGATCTGAGTGGGCTCAGGCTGGGATCTGGGCTCCAGGGGGAGAGAGAAGTCTGGAGGCTTGGGAAGAGAAGAGCCTGGAAAAAAGACATTTCTGGGCCCCAGGAATATGTGGTAGCACCCCAGGGAGGAAAGGGAAAAGTGATGGGGATGTAGTTGGCCTGAGCTCCCCATTTGGAGAATAAGGGCTTTGGTGCTTGAGAAGGAAGAGGAAGGGAGGACATCTCTATGAGACCTGGGGTCCCAGGAATGTCCTAGACTATAGTCCAGTTTCGAAAAAGAGCAGGGAATTGGGAAGAGGCAGTTTGACCTAGTGGAAAGAGGAGTGGATTTCACCTGAGAAGACCTGGGTTCAAACCCTGTTTTGGGTCACAGTGTTTGTGGCTTTGGATGAGTCACTTATCTCCGGACCTCACTTTAACACTTCAGTGAGAGAATTGGGCTGGCTGCCTTCAGCTCTAGGTCATGTACCTCTAACTTCTAAGGTTCCTTCTGCTGCTAAACCCTGTAATTTCTGATATTTGGGAAAGAGATCGGGCATCAGAGGCTTCATAGAACAAGAGAAAAGTGGTGCATGGAAGATGGGGGTCCTGGGGTGGGCCTGAGAGGGAAGAAGGGGAGCTGAGCTGGGTGAAGGTTGGGGCCCAGAAGGGAGCAAGGAGCTCTGGCACCCCGGGGACAGGGGACAAGATGTCTGAGGCAAGGGCCCAGGAAGGAAATGGAAGTTGGGCAAGAGTGGGCAGAGACCACAAAAGGAGTAAATGAGTCTGGGAGGGGGAAGGGAGGGGGGGCGCTCTACTGCCCCTGGGCTCTGCCTTCTGAGGACAGCGTTCTCTTTCCCCAGAATCGGGAGCTGCAGATCATGAGGAAGCTGGACCATTGCAACATCGTACGGCTTCGCTATTTCTTCTACTCCAGTGGGGAGAAGGTGAGGCCTGGAGGCCTGGTGGGCTCCTCCCTCCTGGCACCTCCGGCTCTGGGGAGCACCTGGGCCCCCTCCTCACCCTCCTCCCCTTTCCTCATGGCAGAAGGACGAGCTCTACCTGAATCTGGTGCTGGACTTTGTGCCTGAGACCGTTTACCGGGTGGCACGGCATTTCACCAAGGCCAAGCTGACCATCCCGTCCATCTATGTCAAGGTGGGACTCGGACCCCAGCTCGTCCTTGCCGTGCTCTCAGACACGTGGTGGGGATGGGAAGCTGTCAGTACTCTCGAGGCCTCCTGGGACAGCAACAAAGTGCTAGAGATGGGGCGGGGGCTGGGGGGGGGGCTGGGTTTCTCGAGGCCCCTTGGGCAGCCTGGGAAAGTCTGCTAACTGTTTCTCAGAGTCATACTTTTAAATAATTGGAGGAAAAGCTCAATTTCAGTTAAAGGTTATTGAAAATAGATGTAACCTCCCCAACCCTCCTTCCAAGTTCATGGATTTCTTGATTTAGAGGATGCTTCTTCTTGGCCTGGTCTCCATTCTGGAGGATGGGCACCTAGAAGTATCTGTAAGAAAGAGACACCCCCTCCCCCAACATACTTTGTACTGGGAAACAGGGCCTACAGAAGGGCTGGGCCTGGATCAGAACCCAGGTGTCCTGGGCCTCTGCTGTCCAGTCCAGCTCCTCTGGGACCCTGAGGCATGCACTGGCTGAGCACTTTGCCCCCAGGGGTCAGGACCCGTTTCCCTACCCTCCCTCCCCCCACAGAAGGCAAAGAGAGTCAGTGGGGGAATGCAGCAAATAAGAGCAGGACAGATACAGATAGTGCTGTGAGTGACCAGGTGGGGGCCACAAGCAAAGCCTCTCCCCTCTTTGTCCCTTTAAGTGCTGAGCTTTGGGATCTCGTGCCTAGGGGTCTCTAGAATCTGGCCTGGGCTTCAGACGCATTGAGGCTAACTCTCAGCTGAGCCAGCATCTCCTGTGGTATTTCTGAGATTGTGTGCTTGGAGATCGCCCTGGACAGGGAGCTCACTCCTCCCCAAGGCAGCCCGTCCCCCTGTTGCGCAGTTCTGATTGGGTCAGTTTGTTTTTCTTTATCTTGAGCTGCATTTCACCTGCCTGTGATTCTGCCCGTCACTTCCAGTTACAGAATCAGCCCAAGACCTGGAAGGGCCCTTGAAGGTGTATCTCGTCCAGGGTCACGGCTAGCAGATGGTTGAGCTGGGGCCCAGTCATGGGCCTGTGATGCCCAGTGCTCTTGGCCAGCCCCAGATCTTCTGCCCCCAGCCCTCCAGGCTCAGCAGTGGATCCTCATGGGGCTGGTTTCCTGCTTACAGACACTGGTCAAGAAATGTGGCACCTGAGCACATCAGGGCTTGAGGGAACAGACAGGGCACAGGGCGCCCTGTGTCCCAGCTCTGCCATGGGCCACTTTGTGAGTCACTGTGGGCAGGGTCTTTGCCCTCTTAAAGGCCTTCTGGCTCTCCTGTCTGATATATGGCCAGGCTCTGGGCCTATGCGGGTGGCGGGGCTTGGAGCTGGGAGTACTCAGTCACTTAGGGGTTTTGGAGCAGGGGCTTTAGTGCAGACTTTTAGGATGGAAGGGCCTGCACGAGGCATGTGGCCCAGCCTGGACCGGAATCCCCTCTACCATGTTCTCAACAAGTGATTGATCATGCGGCTTCCCCTGGAGGACCTCCAGTGATGGGGGCTCACTATCTGCTCTTTTTGGGGTACCAGCTTGGTTCCATTACCTTGTGATTTTCTGGGGCCAAGCAGAAGAGCCTTTGCCAGCTGGACCTTGCAATATGTGAAGGCTTCTAGCTCAGAGGACTCACTTAACCCTTTCCAGAACAGCGATGTTGCAGTGGTTCTGTTTCCCCTGATGTTTTGGGGGGCGTGTCCTGCCCTAAGGCTGACCACAGCATGTTCCCTTGCTCTCAGGTGTACATGTACCAGCTTTTTCGGAGCTTGGCCTACATCCACTCACAAGGCGTGTGCCACAGAGACATCAAGCCCCAGAACCTCCTGGTGGACCCAGACACCGCTGTCCTCAAGCTCTGTGACTTTGGCAGGTGGGCAGAGCTGGGGCCTGGGGCTAACAGGTGTGGGGAAGGGTGCCAGGACCTCACCAGACTTCATTTCCTCCCTCCTGCTCATTGTTTGACAGTGCTAAGCAGCTGGTCCGGGGAGAGCCCAATGTCTCCTACATCTGCTCGAGGTACTACCGGGCCCCCGAGCTCATCTTCGGAGCCACTGACTACACCTCATCCATCGGTCAGAGCCGCCAGGAGTCTGGGGTCATGGTGGGCCAGAGGCCACCTTATCCTCTCTCTCTCCTGGTTTTCGTTCTGGGGTGGGGTCAGGGAGGATTGATGGGGATGGTTGGCGACTGTGACAGTGGGAAGACATGCCGGTCCTGACGCAGAGCACTGGAGCTCCAACCATTTAGGGGTCAGGGCCAGAAGACCACGGGAATGGGTCTGGGGCACCCGTAGGTGAGATTTCCATTTGTGTGCCTGGCCTCCAGATGATTGCAAGGCTGTCGTCCAGCCCTAATGGCTTGTGGTCTGCTTGGGGCAGCTCCTCCAGAAAGGAGCTTTCTCCCCTCCCCGCTGGATGTTGTCCAGAAAGGAGGTCGAAGACCCCTTGGGAGGTGGGACTTGTTCCTTTGCCTTCTGATACCCTTTCCATTGGCAGATGTGTGGTCTGCTGGCTGCGTCCTCGCTGAGCTCCTCCTTGGCCAGCCTATCTTTCCTGGGGACAGTGGGGTGGACCAACTGGTAGAAATTATCAAGGTGAGCATGGGAGGGGCTCTGAGAGTGAGTGGCACTGAGGGAGAGAGTCTGAGCCCTAGACAAAGGTCGCTTCATTCTCTGCAGGTGTTGGGGACGCCCACACGGGAGCAAATCCGGGAGATGAACCCAAATTACACTGAGTTTAAGTTCCCCCAGATCAAGGCCCATCCATGGACAAAGGTTTGGCTGCAGTTTGTTTTGTTTTGGGGGGAGTAGTGGCTCTGGGCCCTGAACCCCACCCCACTGTGAGAGGAGACTCACAGCTGCCCCTGGCCCTCTGTGCCCTCCTGTGTGTCAGGTCTTTAAGGCACGGACACCACCAGAGGCCATCGCGCTGTGCTCCCACCTGCTGGAGTACACCCCGGCCACGAGGCTGTCCCCCTTGGAGGCCTGTGCCCACAGCTTCTTCGATGACCTGCGCAGCCCTGGGGCCCAGCTCCCCAACAGCCGGCAGCTGCCCCCCCTCTTCAACTTTAGCCCTGGTGGTGAGTTGGGGGAGGCGGCTTGGGGGTGGGAACGGAGGAGGAAGAAAGATTTGGAGCCAGGGAAGGTAAGAGATGAGAAGTCTAAGCAAGAGTGGAGGAAACTGAGAATGAGGAAAGAAAGGCAGGAAGTGAGATGAGGCTGGGGAGGGAGCATGAAAGCTCCTCGCTCCCTCCCTCTCTCTTCATCTGTCATCTTTCTGTCTCCCCCATACATTTCCCTGCCCACCCCCCTTACCCCAGAGCTCTCCATCCAGCCGAATCTCAATGGTATCCTCATCCCTTCCCACCTGAGGAGCCCTACAGCCTCTGTGCCCTGCCCCTCATCCTCACATGGTGAGTTGGGGGCCAACAAAAGAACCCTGTTCAGCATCAGGTCAGTGTGAGGGGCCTGGCGTTGACCCTTTCCTGTGTTGCCTCAGTTTTAGGGGAGAACCAGGATCGGCCAGGACAGGAGCCTTCCACATCTGTAGCCAACTCCTCCTGAGGGCCTTCAGGACACCCCTCCCACCTTCCATCCCGGAAGCCCTGGGTTGGAGGCCTGGGTCCTCAAGCCTGCCTTCTCCCCATCCCTGGCTGGATTCAGTTTTTAGATGGGGGGCAAGGAAAGGGGAGAAGCCAGCTGAGACCCATGCCCCTCCTACCTCACAGAGGCAAGAGCCTGGTAGGGGAAATGGAGGAGGGGGTACCCCTTTTAGCCTCTGTTCTTCCCCCTCTCCCCCCTGCACTGAGCTGGCTGGCCGAGCTAGCTTTTTAACAGAGGATTTTAACTGGGTGTTGGGGGGGGGGTGGTGGAGAGAGAAGGAAGAGGCTCTTTGGGCTTGGCCTCAGGGGTTTGAGCACTCCCCCCCAACCCCTGCCTTGGTCCCTTCCCTGCCACCCCCCCATTTGTTCCTTGTAAATAGGACCAGACCCTGTCTCAGGCCCCTCTCTTTTCCTGACCCCTTCCCTTCTCTTCCCCCCGGGTGTAAATAGATTGTTATAATTTTTTCTTAAAGAAAATGTTGCAATGATTCGCGCCGCCCACCCCCCCATCCCCAGCTGTGTCCTATCTGCCCTCTCCACTGTCCCCCACCCCAGTCCTTCTCCCCTTGCCCCCCAGCCCCCTGAGACAGGGAGGGGGGCTGGGGGTCCTGATGTCTTAGTTCCCACGGTAGGGTTTGCCTGTGTACAGAACTTTCCGTTCAATAAATTATTGGCATGAGAAGGAGCTGCCTCTGCCCCTGGTGTCCCTTGGGGCAGGCTGGGGGGGAGGGTTGCTGCTGGTCCCTGGCCTGAGGAGTCAGGAGGTCCCCAGGCCTGATCCTGGCTCTGCCTGGACCGGCTTTTTCCTCCTATGCCTCCTCTCCCTAGTGGGGCATAGAGCCTTGGCCCCCATAGTGCCTTCCAAGGCCAGACCTCCTGCCTGTAGGGCTGACCTAGGGTTGGAAAACGTCCATCCCCACAAATGAATACTCTGGGGAGCTGGCTTGGGGGCATGTGTTTATTGCCATTTTACAGAGGGGTTTAAGTTGGCACTTCTGTCAGTGATTTGGATGAAGGCATAGGAAGCAAGTTTATCCGAATGAAGGGCTGAGTTTGGTGGAATGAGTGTTAGGTGATGTATTTGGGAGAGGAGAAACAGCTAGCCATGTCTGTGTGATGATGTCATCGGCCCCCTGGGAGCTGGCCACAAGAGCTGAGAAGATCATGGGGTCCCAAATGAGAGGCTTGGAAGTTTGCTTGTCCTTGGCCATAGTTAGACCATGGCTGGAGTGTGACCTAATCCCTCGCCAAATCTGGTGAAGGTCCTTGAGATCCTGCCATATTATGCTGTAGAGGAGGACCTGGAGAACAGAAGACCATCTTCAAATTGTTGGACAAAGGGAGTGCCTACTGTGTGCTAGGTGTTGTGCTAAGTGCTTTTACAAATCTCTTATTTGGTCCTCACAACAGTCCTGCAAGGTAGGTGCAGTTACTATCCCCATTTTGAGACAAGCAAAGGCTGAGTGACTTGCCCAGAGTCACAGCTAGTAGGTGTCTGAGGCCATATTCAAAAGCCTGTGCTGTGGAACAGGGTAAGGCTTGCTTGGTTTGGCCCCAGAGAGCCCAGCCAGACCCCTCGAAGAGTAGATTTGAGCTCCTCATAAAGTAATTTCTGAACAGAGGTGAAGGAGGCGACCTTGGACGGTAGGGTCTTGCTTTCCCCTCATAGGAAATGTGACTGGGATGGCTGATCAGAAGAAGCACCTTCCATCTCTGGGGGTGTTCAGGCTGAGGCCAGACGACCATTTGGGAAACCTTGGATGTAGGATTTATGACTCAGGTGTAGCCAGGCCTAAATCAGGCTTCATGTATGTGGATCCCATTGCTCCTGGGCATAGCCCGAACCAGGTGAAGATGTAATCAGGAAACATTTAACAAAATAAATAAGAATGCACTAAGACATAGTGTTGACATGTGATTTTCTAAAGCGCTACACAGTCCCCAAGGATGGTTTCCTGCTTCCCTCACCAGCCTCCACGACTCTTCTTATCCCTCTCTCATTCTGTCATTGGGAGGCTTCATGGGTGGAGGGTATCTGAAGTCATCCCTTCTGAACTCCTTCTAACCTGACCAAAGTCACACGGCTGGGATTTGAACACAGGGCCCCATGCTAAGCCATGATTCTTCCCCTGGATCAGGCTTTCACTGCCCCATGGCAAACCAAGGCTCCATCTAAGTCTGACCCTCTATCATTGTGGCCTTAGGCTTCTCTGGAAAAGATAGCTGGATTGGTGTTTATGGGGTATGCACTTGTTGGGGCAGGGGGAGTTGAGGCTGGGGCAGGAACTTGTAAGGGCCCATGTGACTCTGGACTCCGAACCAGCAAGGTCTGGCCCAAGGGTGGCAGAGCAGGGCTGTGGGAAGCCCTGAGTGGGCTCAAAGTTCGCAAGCAAGCTCAAACCAGGTTTGTGCCACTCCCTGTTTGGGGCACCCCTCCCTCCTTCCTTCCCTCTGCAGCCTCTGGCTGGTGGCCCCCCTCTTCTGCTGGGCATTTTCTAATCCCAAGGCTTTTCTGACCCTCTTTTTCCTGACTCTCCTCAGTCTCCTCCAAGACTGTCCCGAGTCCTCTCCCACCATACTTTGCTGTGTCTCCAGGTTTTAACTTATCAGCTCTATAGAGGATTCTCAGATGTATTTGTCCAGCCCTAACCGCTCTCCTAATCTTGAGTCTCCAATTGCCTATTAGACATCTTAAATTCAGTATGTCCCAAACTGACCTTGTCATCCCCCAGATTTCCTGTCAGGGTAGAGGGTGGCTCCCAGCCCAAGCCCCCTTCTCTCCTCTGACACTACCCCTACACTGGTGCAGGCCCTCCTCGCCTCACCCAAGACCACTGTCGGATTGATCTTCCTAAAGTTATCCCTTGCCCCAGCCATCCAGGAAACCCCAGTGGGTGGCTCCCTGTCACCTCCACAAGCACAAAAAATAACCCTATTTGTCTTTCAAATGAAGCCTTCCATAATCTGGCCCCTTCTAACCTTTCCAGTCTTGATCTAATGGCAGTGTCCTCCTGGCTGCTGTTCCTCCAGAAGACCTGCATCTCCTGACTTGCATTCTCACTGGCCATGCCCAGGCCTGGCCCTCTTGGCCTCCTGGCTCCCCTGATCACCCACCGGGTCGGTGCCTTATGTATCCCCAACTGATCCAGTACAAGTGTGACTTCGATGGTGGCATTTGCCTGTTGTCTCCCCCATGACTGAGCAGCTTGGGGGCAGAGACTGCCATTTGACTTTTTTCTGTATTCTGGTGCTGGCCACGTAGCAGGAGTTTAGTAAATGCTTGGTGACTGATGGACCAGGTGACTCTGGGTTTTTCTCTATAAAGTAGCATTCCCCAGGCTAGCATTTGGTGATCTCAGGACACTGCTATGGAGGTACTCGGTGTCAAAGGAAGTGCCTGTGGGCAGGCTCAGACTGCCCCTCCAGCCCCTGGGAGGTGGGCTAAACCACGTGGATGGAGCAAGTCTGTTCGGCTGCCTGGGTGTAGCGGCAGATCCCTTGGGTTCTGTTGAGTGGGTTCTGCCCTGTAGCGTTTCCCTATCTGCTAAAGGGCCACTCAGGAGAGCAGAAAGGAACAGTTAGAGATGGGTTCTCATCACAAGGATGACCTGCTCAAGTTGCCAAATATGAAGACTTGATTTCTTCCTCTGAAAAATGGGAGTGCCATCTGCCCTTCACCTCACATTGAGTCAGTAAGGTCAGGACTTCATGGGCCTTCTCCCAAGGCAGACACTCCTGGGAGCTCCTCCTCTCCTCAAATGCAGATTTAGGGCCCAGTTTCTCACTCTGCTCTGCACTTGTGAGTTGGTGGCCTGAAGGCCACAGGACTGACCAGCTGGTCACTCATCAGGAAGGACAAGGGGTGCAGGGCATTCATGTTTCAGGTTTTTGTTTGGAGTAGGCACTGGAAGTTCCTGGTAACCTCAGGGGTGCAAGAGAGATGGGCAGAGATGAGAAGGGGGAACAAGCCACATACCATGACCTGGGGATGTTCCACCTGGAGAGGGGACAAGGGGGCAGTGGGGAATGGGCTGCCCTGGGTAGTCAGGCCAGGAGGAAGAGCTGGCTGACCACAGGTCAGATGGCTGCTAAGACACTTGGACAAGGTTAACTAGTGCTGAGATTCTTTGTGGGTCACTGTGGATGCTTTTTAGTATCCTGTGCCCATGCAAGGGCCTTGGAAATCTCACAGGGCAGGTAGGGACCATGACCACGACAAGGCCGAAGGATGTCCACCTGACCTCCGGGCACATCTCCTCTGCCCCTGCTTTAGGGGATGGAGAGACAAGCTCTGCAGTGTGAGCAGCCTTGGTCCCCCAGAAGCTGGAGACCTGATGCAGACAAGAGGAGCTCAGTTTGGTTTCCACAAGTCACTGGATTCTGGGAGTCTTAATTTCCTGACCCATAAAAGGAGGGATTGGTATGGTCTTTCCTTCTCAATCTATGATCACGTAGAGAAGGCGAATCTCTACTTCACGAGCATAGAGATATCAATGCAAACTCATTTATTAAGAACCTGGCCCTGCCCTGTCTGAGCCTGTCACACAAAAGCAGCATCCAGGTGTAGCAGGCCCCCAGCCCCACCTGTCCCTCCCAGATGCAGCCCCCCAGCCCCCAGTGCCACCTGGCATAGTTGCAGTGTGTCCACTAGAGCAAGGGGCTGTGAAGTCTCAATGATGGCAATGGTCTCACCCAGCTCTGTGCACATGATGGTCTGCTGTGGGGCTGGGGCTGGTGGGTTGGGGGCTGCAGCAGGTCTGGGCTGGGATTTGGGCTCACCCCGCCCCATGTGGCCCTGCTGGGGGTGCCGCTGCCTGGTCCGGCCCAGAGTCCCACTGCTGGCTGCCCCCTTCCCGTACAGGCTCCGGACCGTGGCCAGACGAGCCTGGAGGCGTGAGGCCCGGGAGAAGGCTGCAGACCGGCCATGCAGTTGCCGATGCTGCTGCAGGTTGGAACTCTGGGTGAAACGCTTACCACAGTCGGGGCAGGGGTAGGGACGAGCCCCTGTGTGGGTCAGGTGGTGGCGGCTGAGGTTGGCTAGTGAGGCAAAGGTCTTCCCACAGGCATGGCACTGGAAGGGCCGCTCGCCTGTATGTGTGCGCAGATGGTTGCGCACATGAACCAACTTCTTAAAGCCTTTCCCGCAGACCCCACAGTGGTGCCGCCGCTCAGGTGGGGAATGCACAGCCCGCCGGTGCCTGGCTAGCCGGGCCGCAGAGGAAAAGGCCTTGGTGCAGTGTGGGCAAGACAAGGCAGCGGGGGGCAGTGGGGGTGGTGGCGGTGCAGGAGGTGGTGGCGGGGGTGCCCCGCTCTTGCCTGCATGGGTCCGCCGGTGGTAGAGAAATTTTGTCATGTTGCTGAAAGTCTTGCCACAGGGGCAGCGGTGGAGGGGATTGGCCGTGTGGGCCCGGCGGTGGGCAACCAGCGTGAGCTCTGTCCCGAAGCCCCGACCACAGTCCACACACAAGTAGCGGGCCTCCCCCCGGTGCAGCCGGAGGTGCTGCTCCAAGGAGGTGGCTTTCTTGAAGACTTTGGAGCAGGCGGGGCACTCGTGGGTGCCCCCAACATGGGCCCGGCCGTGAGCCAGGAGACGGTTGGCAGAGCTAAAGCCACGTTGGCACTGGGCACAGTGATGGAGGGCAGTGGCCGGGGCATGGGCTGCCCGCCGGGGGCGCTGTAGCTCCTCCTCTGATCCCCAGGTGCCCTGTCCATCACCACACTGGTGGACATGGGTGGCTCCCTCGTCCTCGGCCACTGACCCCTCTGTGCAGGGCCCTTCCTCCTCCTCTCCTCCATCGGCCTCTTCCTTCTCAAGAGAGGCAAAGTGGGTCCCTTGGTGCTCCAAGAACTCCTCGGGGGTGTCCAGCAGCTGCGCACACTCGGGGCACTCATAGGGGTCCATCGTGGCAGCAGGTGAGGGGAGTGGCGGCTCTGCCTCGTCGGGGGCAGGGCAGGCCTCACAGTGGGCCAGCCAGAGGTCAGGAGACAGGAAGAGCTCCTCGCAGTTGCCACAGTGGTACTGGACCTGGCCCTGAAGGGGGCCGATGGGGGGGTCGGCATCCTGGGTGTGGGCGTACTGGTGGGCCAGCAGGGCCTCAGGCGACAGCAGGAGCTCAGAGCACTCCAAGCACTGGAAGTGGCCGTCCTCGGGCAGGGAGCCACTGGCTGGGTAGTGCTCGGCGGGGCCAGGCTGGGCATGCTGCTGCTGGTGCAGGAAGACCTCCTCCAGGGTGTCATAGAGCAGGCCGCAGGCTGAGCAGATGTACTGGTGCTGCAGCAAGACTGGGGCTCCGGGGCCCACCACCTCCGCCATGACCTGAGGAGCGAGGCAAACTCGGTCAGAGGCGCTGCCCCCAGCCCCGGGACCCAGGCTCTGCTTCTCTCAGGATGGTAGCAAGAGTCAGCATCCATCAGGCACCTGCTGTGTGCCAGGGCCCCACCACAAACCGGCCTCACAAGCATCACCCCAAGGGAGAGGCTGTCATGAGACCTACTCCACAGGGGGGGAAACTGAGGCAGAAAAGGGTTCTGTGATTTTCCCAGGGTCTCAGGGTGTACTATAGTGTCTGACCAGTCCCCGCCTCCCCCCCCCCCCCACCGTGGTTCACTAAGGTCCTAAACTGGGGAGGGGGAGGGGTAGGGAAGGGGGAGGGGCAGGGGGTTCAGGCCCCCTCCCGGGCTCGGCTCCTCCTCGTCTGTGTCTGGGGGTCTCGGAGCCACAGCCGCGGGAGGCGAGCAAGGGGTTTGGCTGGGGGGGCTCCCCGTCAACGGCCCTCGTCTCTGTCTCTCATCTCAGTGTCTCCGTATCTCTTGTCTCTGTTTCTCAATCTCTCATCTCAGTGTCTCTCCCTCAATGTCTCTGGTCTCTCAGTGTCTCTCCCTAAATGTCTCTCTTCTTAGTGTCTCTCAATGTCTCGTCTTTCGGTGTCTCTCCCTCAGTGTCTCATCTGTCGGTGTCTCTCGTCTGTGTCCCTCCTCCCTCAGTGTCTCTTGGTCTCCCTCGCCCTCCCCCCGGGCCCCCTCACCTCCACCGCCACCGCCGCCGCCGCCGCCACTCCCGTTATCACCGCCGCTGCAGCCGCCACCACAGCCAGAGCGCACCCCGCACCATCACCGCCTCCCATTGGGCATCGCGGTACCCAATAGGCGCCGGGGGCGGGGGCGGGGCGAGGCGTGTAGGGGCGGGGCTACCGGGTGCTCCGGGATGCGCAGGCGCAAACCCCTTCGAGGACGTGATTGAGGGGGAGGGGGAGAGGGGCCCAAGGCGCAGGCGCAGGCCCAGGCCGGGCAAAAGCAACCAGCTTTGTTTGGCGCCGCTAGGCCGCGCCACGGTGCCCAAAGCGCTGGGCTTGGAGCCAGGAAGACCAGAGTCCTTAAAGGAGCCCAGATGCGAGTTGTGTGGCCCTGGCCCGATCACTTCCCCGATTTGCCTTGGGGTCCTCCAGTGTGAAATGGAACTCATAATAAGCACCTACCTCCCAGAACTGCAGCCAGAGAAATGCTGTCACCTGCTCCCCTCTCTTTCTCCTACCCTTGTCATTTACGTCTCTCCTTCCAAAAGGGGCAAGTCTGGTGCTACTACGGTGGAAAAGTATCCTTGGCTTGGGGACGGACGACCCAGGTTCGAATCCTGCCTTTCATTCTTAGTGCCTAGATGGCCCATGAAAGTCACAGCTCCACGGCCTCTAAGGCCCCTTCTTACCTGGCATCTACGTGCCCTCACCCTGCCCTTTAGCACCACCCCGGGTCTCCACCCCTGACATAAAGGGAGGTTTAAGTGGTCATTTGAACAGTAGCTGAAGCCCAGGGGTGAGGGACAGACCGTATCACCAGGTCACCTAATTCACCCGACCCCGGATTTGCTTCTCTCTTTTCCCCTTATCTCCTTCTACTTTACGTACGGAGTACCTGGTATACAGCAAACGTTTAATAAATGCTTATTTGACTTCTGGTTGAAGCGACTTGGGGGTGGGGCACAGCTGTGCTCGGGTGCAGCCCCAGGAAGGAAGGAAGTTTGTGTTTGGGGAGGCTGGGGACAAGCTGCCCCACCCTGTGACTGACGCCCAAAGCCCGGTCCAACTTGAGTCTGCCCTGCCGAGGGGCCCCCTGCCTCCCTTTGGGAAGGGTGGTGGATGAGTCAGGGTGGGCGGGTTCACAGGAGGACCTCCCTCCTACCTTCCCAGAGTGCCCACAGCACTCCTCCCCGTGCCCCGGGCAGCTGCACCCCAGAAGCCGCAAGCCGCACATCCGGAGCCTCTACAGGTACGGGGACCTCCCCCTCCCCCCCCCCCCCCCCCCCCCCCCGTGCGCCTGCCAGCCTCAGGTGGGACAGGTGGGAGCCTGGCGGTGGAGAGGGAGGAGAAGGCCCGGGCTTTGTGGCCTCGAAGCGGGGGAGGGCAGGCTTCCCAGAGAGAAGGGGCTCTTCCACCAGGCTGTGCGTCCCTGGCGTTGATCACACTGCAGGCGCTTCATCGGCCCTGATTGATCGATTGATCAACTCTGCTAGGCTCTTTTCCCGGTTTCCCAGGCAGTATTTTATCCAGTAGGGAGGTGTTTGTGTCTTGGGGTTTGTCAAAGCCTGATTGCTTTTGGGTCTTGTTTACGCACCTTGTCTCTTTTTAACCACCAATTCCAAACCGTGTGGATCAGGACCGTTTTTCTACACAGGAAGACCTGAGTTCAAATTCGGCTTCAGACCCTTCCTAGTCGCTTCACCTGCCCCTGTCTCAGTTTCTTCCTCTGAGAAGTGGGGCTGATAAGCTCGTAGCCCGTGGGCCGGCCTAGGGCCTCGAAGGTGCACAAGGTATGCTCTTGGGTCCGATTCCACCCAACATGGCCTAAGGATGGCGCAGAACCTGCTAATTAGTTTTGGCTGTCCGACAGGAGTGCCCTAGGGGGCATTTAATGCGGCGCTTTATGTATGCCACCACCCTCTCTAGTGGCTGCTATTGTTATCCCCATTTTACAGAGGAGGAAACTGAGTCTCAGGTTAAGCGGCCGAAGTAGAATTTGAACTCAGATCTTTGTCATTCCCAACTCCAAGGGTTCTTAGGGATTTGAAGGGAAGAGGGGGTGGTCAGACTCGGGCCAGGCCGACACGAGAGGAGGGTCGCTGGGGCCCAGGGAGGGGCAGGGCCACCAGTCACTGCATCCCTCAATTTACAGGTGACGAAACTGAGGCCCAGAGACAGGGAAGTGCCTCGGGGTTGGGCGGGCCGGCTTTGACCTCAGGTGAGCTTAGGTGGACTGTTTGAGAAGCCCAGCTTGCGTCTTTCCTCCACCCCCACCCCCACTCCCACTCCCACTCCCATTCCCATTCCCGAGCCCTCGGCACGCGCATGCTCAGCGGACCCTCCCTGGCAGGTGTGGGAGGGGGCGGGGGGGGGGCAGGCAGGTGCACGAGAAGACCCGTTGCGCCTGCGCAGAGCTAGCCTGGGCGCCCGCACCTGCGCGGGTGAGCGGCCGCGGTAGTTGGAGGCTGGGCGGGGCGCTCGTGGCGCAGGCGCAGTTGCAGAGAAGGTACGAGAAACAGCCCAGCTGCTGCAGACCCGGGGAGGTTCCCCTGTGGATGCGAGCCCCTGGGGCGGGTGAGGGCGTGGAGAGGCCCGGCCCTGCCATCAGCCTGGGCGGGAGTGGGGCTTTAGAGTTCGGACGGAGCCCCTGGGACTTGGGAGGGGTCCATTTAAACCGCGTTCGGACCCTGCCACCCACCCGAGCAGGGGCTGACCGAGAGCCCCCAACTCGGGGAACTGGGCAGGTACCGTGTCCCCTCCACGGGTGGGGAGCGCCCTGGGGCGGGGCGGGGCCGGGCAGCCGGGGCGGGGCGGAAGGGAGGATGCCCCTAGGATGCTGACCTCCCCCTCCCCTGCCCCTTTCTCTTTCAGCAGCTCGTCTCCTGGAGTCTTTCCTAGGAGCTCCCCACCTGTCCCGATGGTGGGGCCGCGGGGGCCGTGCAGCCCCTGCTGGGAGGAGGATGCCTGCCTGGACTATTACGGGCTGCAGTCCCTGCACCGCGCGTTCCAGGTGGTGGGCGCCCAGCTGACCGAGCAGGAGCTGTCTGTGCTCTCCTTCCTCCTGGATGAGGCTCTACCAGCACCCGAGGATGGGGAGCCCAGCCTGGCCCCGGTGGGTGCCCCCGGCCGGCCTCCGGCCCGCTCTGGGCTGGAGCTCCTGCTGGAGCTGGAGAGGAGGGGCCAGTGTGACGAGGCCCACCTGGGGCCCCTGATGCAGCTGCTGCGGGTGCTGGCCCGGCAAGATCTGCTGCCCAGGCTCTCACTCAGGCGGGCCCGCCCAGGTATGCAGGACCTGGCTGGCCCCGGGGCTGGGGGACATTGAGACCTCTAGGAGAAAGAGATGGCTAGGGCCCTCTGGGAGAGGGGAACAGGGCGTGGCGGAGTCCCTCTGGGGGAGGGGAGCAGGGCCTGGTAGGCGCCCTCTGAGAGAGGGAATAGGGCATGGTGGGGTCTCTCTGGGGGAGGGGATCAGAGCCTGATGGGGCCCCTGTGGGAGAGGGGAATAGATAGGGCCCAGAGAAGGGATTAGGATCTGGTGGGGGCCCTCCTGAAAGAGGGGAACAAGGCCTGGTGGGGCTCCTCTGGAGGAGAGAAACAGGGCATGGTGGGGTCTCTAGGGGAGTGGGGATAGATAGTACCCAGAGAAGGATTCAGGGTCTGGTGGGGGTCCTCTGAAAGAAGGGGACAGGGTTGGGTAGGGCCCCTCTGGGAGAAGGGGATAGATAGGGCCCAGAGAAGGGATAGGGTCTTATGAGGGGAGGGGAACAGGACATGGAGGGGTCTCTCTAGGGGAGGGGGATAGATAGGGCCCAGAGAGGGAATCAGGGCCTGGTTGAGCCCCTCTAGGGGAAGGGTATGATTAGGGCTCTGACAGAGAACAGATGAGGGGCTGATGGGGCTCCTGTAGGGGAAGGGGATGGTTAGGACCTAGGGGTGGGATGGGAACAGGGACTAATGGGGCCCTTCTACGATAAAGGAATAAATCAAGATTTAGTGGGGGCCTCTCTAGGGAAGGGAATGATTCTACAGGGAATCTCTAGGGGAAGGGGGTGGGGAAGCTGTAGGCAGAGCCAGTGTCCCACAGGAAGCTAGCTGCTGACTGAGAAAGGGACAGCCAGTCTGCAGAGGGCAGCTATTGGCCTGAGAATGGAATTTGGGCACTTTGTGGAGAGGGGGATGGATGGGTCCTGGCAGGAGCAGAAGAACAAGATAGGAAGGGAAGAAGGGATGGAACAGATACTTCTTGGAGAAGATCAACAAGGCTTGGAATTGGAGCTGGTGCTCTTTTTGGAGCAGGGGAAACATGTTGGCTTGGGAAGGAGTGATGTGTAGACACCACTTGAGGAAAGCCCGTAGATCAGACGTCTCTTAAAGTGTGGGTCAGCTAGGTCATGGGATTCTAGGACTTGGGGTTGGAAGAACCTGAGAGATCATCTTGGTGAATCTCCTCATTTTATAGCTGAGCACACAGAGGCCTGAAGAGGTGGCACAGGCAGGGTCTAGACCCAGAGCCTCTGACTCTAACTCTGTTGTCCTTCATGTTGTAACCAAGGCCATGACCCATGTTCCCAGAGACCCTGCTTCTTCCCTTCCCCCATGATTATCCCCGGACAACTGACCATCTTCCCCATTCCTAGGCCAATACTTGCTCTCCCAGAATCGTGTCCCTCTGCCTGGCCTGGAAATGGGGGGATCAGTCGGGCAGGGCATGGGCAGCTCCAAGAAGATGGGTATCATCCTGGGAATGGAGAAGGTCAGACCCCTCTTGGAGGAAGGCTGTGGCCTGGGAAGAGGTCCAGGCAGGGCCCTGGGCTTGGATGGGTTGGGGAGCATTGGCATCTGGGCTGGAGTTGCCCAGTGACTCTTCTCTTCTGCTCCTCAGTGTCCCCTGAGCGCTATGGCTGTAGTCCTTCTGGGTCAGACATGGAGAGGCCAGAGGGTAACTGTCTGGGCTCAGCCAGTACAACTTCCCGACGGGCTCAGTGGGAGGCAGGTAAGCCCAGCAGAGTGGGGTGTCTGTCTTTCTAGGTCTGCGTAATGGGGTCTCTGCAGCCTTTAATGAACTGGTGCAGTGTGATAAATAAGGTCTATTTATTGAAATATTGGAATTTCAGTACCTGGGTTTGAATCCTGCCTCAGATACTTATGGCCTTTGTGACCCTGGGTAAGTCCCTGAACGTCTCTGGGCCTCGATTTCTGCTCTATAAAGGGAAGGGGTTGGACTCGACCCCTAAAGTGCTGCCCAGCACTGAGCTCAATGGTGCCAGGAATATTTCTGGGCTTAGAGGCTGGAGAATTAGTTCAAATCCCAGCTGTAAAAGAGTGGTCACGGTCGCTTCATTCCTCTGCAATTCTGAGGTTGTGGGTGGCACAGCTCCTGGCTCCTACAAGCAGCAAAAAAAAAAAAAAAAAAAAAAAAAACAAAACCCAACAAAACACCAGGTTTTGGATTTAGAGTAAGGGTATGAGGGTTCGCAGGTGCAGCTAGGGGGTGTGATAGTGGATAGAGCGCAGGGCCTGGAGCCAGGAAGACTCATCTTCCTGAGTTCAAATCTAGCCTCAGACACTTACCAGCTGTGTGACCCTGGGCAAGTCACTTAACACTGTTTGCCTCTGTTTCCTCATCTATAAAATGAGCTGGAGAAAGAAATGGCAAACCACTCCAGGATCTCTGCCAAGAAAACCCCAAATGGGGTCATGGAGAGTCAGGCAGGACTGAAAAACACCTGAACAAAATGTTTGCTCCTTCCCTCTCCCCCCCTTTCCCTGCTCATTTCAAGGTTCTATTCTCCCACCACCTCAAATTTCCCCAGACTTGAGTTCTTCACCTATTACTCTTGACTCTCTCCCAGCCCCTCCATTTCCTTCTCACCTTACCTGGCCTTATTTTGTGCACTAGGGATAATAATCTGTTTCTCTAGATCTCCCTTAGGACACCTGTGAGAGTGTTACTCACTGCCCTCCACATGGGATCATGCAATTATAGATGGAAGGGACCTAGGGCCACCTGGGCCGACCCCCTCATTTACAGTGAGGGAGCTAAAGCTCGGAGGGAGGCCAGGTGCTTAGCCCAGCCTGGCGTGGGTGGCAGGCATCTGGGGGAGGATTTGGATCTTATCTAAAGCCCTTTGTCTGGCAGGTTCACCTCCTGGGAAGAGGCAGAGGAGAAGCCTGGGCCGTTCCAGTGCTGGAGGGAGACGGCGTCGGGGCCCCCAGGGAGCTTCAAGGTCCAAAAATCCTGGATCATCCCCTGCTGCCAACAAAGTGACCTGTGGTGAGGGCAGTGGGCCAAGGGGGGCTGAGCTAAGTGGGGCACTCACTCCTTCCCACACCCTGCAAGTACCAGGGTTCTTTGGGAGCTCGGGGTCTGGCGTCTGGGAGGGAAAAACAGCAAGGTCAGCCAGTGCTGTCGGCCTGGGTGGTTTAGGAAGGCCATTGATGGAGCCCAGAGGAGGGCAGCCAGGGGACCCGGGGCCTCAAATCTAGGCCATAGGTCTCTTTATGTCTGAAGGCACTGGGAATGTCTGGCCTGGAGGAGGGGCTGGGGTTGGGGCATGAGAAGGGCTGTCCTGTGGGAGGGGTTATACTTTTCTGTTTGGTCCTACAGGGCAGAGGCAGTGGGGGAAATTACAGAGTGAGGCATCTGGATATCAGAGGAAAAAATGACAAACAATTTCCTAACAAGTTCAGAAGTAGAATAGGAGGCTGTGAGCTCCCAGGCTGGAGATCTTCCAGCCTGACCTGGGGAGGGCCCATTGGCTGCACTGTAGGCAGAACCCTTGGGGAGGGGGGATAGACTGAGCTTGAGTTGAGGTCACTTTGAGGTCCAAGATGCTGTACTTATGTGAGCTTGGGAATACATGGTACCAGAGGAGAAATTGGAGAAGGAAGAGATGGGAAGGCAGGGATGGCCCCTTCTCCTGTCACACAGTCACAGATTGTCAGAGCTGGGAGAGCCCTTAGAACAGAGAAAGTCAAGGCTGAGAGGGCCTTAGAACAGGGAATATCAGAGCTGGGAGGGGACTCAGAACAGGGAATGTCAGAGCTGGGAGGGGCCTTAGAGCAGGGGATGTCAGTTGGGAGAGCCCTAAGAATAGGGGATGTCAAATCTTTAATCCCCTAGCCCAGTCCTTCTGATTTTTTTTTTGTCAACTCCTGACTTTTCTGATCATTTGTCCCCTAAACAAATGATCTCAAGGGTCTCAGAGAGCAGGGCATAGGATGAGAAATTGCTTGGCTCTTGAGTCAGAAAGCTTGGGTTCTAGGCCCTGCCTTACCCCTGACTTGCTCTGTGACCTTGAGGGGAGTTCACCTGCCTTGTCTGATCCTAACTTTCCTCACCTGTAAAGGAATTGTGTGGATCAGATGGTTTCTAGTGTCCTTTCCAGATCTGAAGGGCCAGTGTCTGTGTGCACATGTCAGTCACTTACATTTATTAAGGGCCTACTGTGTGGCAGGCTCTGTGCTAAGCACAGGGCATACAAAGAAAGGCAAAAGACAGTCCCTGCCCTCAGGGTGTTCACAGTCTAGTGTAGACAACATGCAGACAACCACGTGCAAAGCTATAGTCAGGATAAATTGGACATAACCAGCTATGGAAAGGCACCAGAATTAAGAGGTGTTGGGAAAGACCTCTTGGAGACTTGGGATTCTGGCTGGGACTTAAAGGAAATCAGGAGTGCTTAAGAAAGTGCTCCAGACATGGAGCACAGCCAGAGAAAATGCCCTGAGATGGAGGGTCTCATTAGTAGAACAGCCAGGAAGCCAGAGTCAAGGTATCAAGGAGGATATTTTGGGGACTAAGATATGAGCTCTGGAAAGGGAGGAGGAGGTGGGTTATAAAGGACTGTGAATGCTGACCAGAGCATTTTGTATTGGCTCCTGGAGCAATAGGGTGCCACTGGAATTTATTCAGGAGGGGAGTGACATGGTTGGACTTTAGAAAAATGGCTTTTTTATTGGCTGAATGGAGGGATGGATTGGAGTGGGAGGGACTTGAGGCTAGCAGAACCCCACCCCTCAAAGTAGTCCATTTCAATAGTGCAGGTGTGAAGTGATGAGGGTCTGCACCAAGGTGGGGGGCAGTGTCAGTGGAGAGAAGGGGGCGTGTTCAAGAGATCATAGAGGTGAAATTGACAGGCCTTGGCACCATATTGGATATGGGGTGGGGTGGTGAGACATGGTGAAGAGTCCAGGGTGATTGCCAGGTGTGAACCTGGAGGACAAGGATGGTGGTGTTACCCTCTACAGCAGCAGGTAGGAGAGGGAAGAGGGTTTCAGCAGGGGTGGCCTCAGGGCCAAAGGTCCCCACCCCAGGTAGGGGGAAAGATAATGAGGTCATTTTGGGACATGTTGAGTTTAAGATGTCTATAGGACATCCAGTTCCGTATGTCCGATTGACAATGGGAGATAAGATGTTGCTCCATAGAGAGGTCAGTAGTAGAGAATTGTCAGGGTGGGGATGATAATTGATTCCATGGGAGCTGAGGAGATGAAGAGGGAGAGGAGGAGAGGGCCCAGGACAGAGGTGGGGGGATGACGCTGAGGGTCAGAGGGCAGTATCTGGAGGAGAACCAGGAGAGAGAGAAAAGGGTGTCCTGAAAAGAAGAAGAGAGTGAACTACAATGTCAGAGGGCAAGAAACGTGGATGGAGAACAGGCCACTGGTTTTGGCAATTAAGAGATGGTTGTAATTGGAGAGAAGAGCTTCAGATGGACAGTGAGGTGAGAAGCCAGAGAGAGGAAGGGAAGAGGACGTACCTTTTGTAAATGGTGTTTTCCAAGACTTCAGCTACAGGGGCAGAAGAGCCATAGGATGCTTAGTGGGGATGTGGGATACTTGGGTACGTTTGTAGTCAGTGGAGAGGGAAAGATTGAGGGCAGTGACGGGCAATCTGTTGGAGGAGGTGGGATGGGATCACTTGGACAAGGAGAGGGGTTGGCCTTGGTGAGGAGTAAGGCCACCTCATCTTGTGAGATGTGTGATGGAGGAGAGAGGGGATGAGGAAGAGGGGAAGAGGGAACTCACGCCAATGGCCTCCATTCTTTCTGTAAAATATGAGACAAGGTTCTCAGCTGAGAGAGTGGCAGGAAGGGGAGCCACAGGAAGTTTGAGGAGGGAATGAAAAGATCTGGAGGAGACTCTGTGGAGAATGGGAGAGGTGATTAGGGAGGTCTGTCAGGATTGCCTAGCAGCAGTGAGGGCCCAGGCCAAACGGTTTCCTGGTCTTCTTCACCTTGGTTCAGCAGTATGTGTGTAGGAGTGAAGGTAGCCAGTGGTGGGAGGGATCCAAGGCTCAGGCTTGGAGGGGCAAGATCTTAGGATAAGGGGAGAAGACAGTGTAGAGTTGAACTGGTTCACCAATGGGTGGAGAATGAAGTGAGCAGGGTTGGTTGGTTGGTTGGTTTTGTTTTGATGGAGGAAACCTGAGTTTGTAGGTAACAGGAAAAAAGCTAAGAGACTGAAGATGAGGTGGAATGATAGGTCCATGCTCCTGAAACATGGAGTGAGGTCTGAGGCCCAGAGAGTCTCCATAGCCAGGGGAAGGGCTGTCCCTTTGAACCTGGGGCACACAGGGAGAGAATGGGCTATGGGGTGGAGATGTGATTTGGGCTGCAGTGGAGGGAGACAAAGGTGCTCGCAGCAGAGAAGGCGTTGAGGCCCTGTGCTGAGAGGGATGCAGGTGTGGGCTTCAGAAAGAGCCACTGGAGAAGATGTGATAGTCCGGGAGGAGGTAAAGGATTCCGTGGTGGAGGGAAGGGCTGATTGAGATGAGGTGGCATGATCTTGATGTGGACCTGGCCACCCTGGGGGTAGGAGTGGAGAAGGCGATGAAAGAGAAGGGCAGAGGCTGAATTTATTAACTGGTTGGGTCCAGATTATGAAAGAAGGAAAGTAGGAGGTTGGGGAAGGTGGGAGAACCAAGAGGGATGGAAAGACTGGAGGCCGTGTTGGGTTCAGAACATGGGCCGTTGAGAGGTAGGAGGGGGCGCAGAGTCGCACGGAGACCCTGGAGAGCAGGGTCCAAGCTGGATGAGGGAGAAAATCTGGTGCCCCAGGAAGGAAAGGTGGGAGCAGGGGATTGAGTAGCCAAGGCCGAGGCAGAAGAGGTGGTGACTGGGCATTGGGTGTCTGGTGCCATGTCCCATGCCTCACCTGGGATTCTCCCTTTCTTACCTGCAGATATCCGCCTCCGAGTACGGGCCGAATACTGTGAGCACGGGACAGCCCTGGCTCAGGGTGTGGTGTCCCGGCGGCCCCAGTCGGTGGCCCGCCAGCTGGACCTGTTTGGGCAGGCCATGGCTGTGCTGAAGTCCAGGGACCTGGGTTCTGTGGTCTGTGACATCAAATTCTCCGAGCTGTCTTACCTGGATGCTTTTTGGGGGGACTACCTGAGCGGGGCTCTTCTCCAGGCCCTGCGCGGCGTCTTCCTGACCGAGGCTCTTCGGGAAGCTGTGGGCCGGGAGCCGATTCGCCTGCTGGTCAGCGTGGATGAGGGGGATTATGAGGCTGGCCGGCGCCGCCTGCTGCTGCTGGGTGGCCGTCCCCCCGGGGGAACACAGGCCCTGCCACCACGCTGACTCTGGCCTCTGCCCAGGGCACTGCTGGCTGCTGCCCTTGGACACCCGGGGAGGGGTATTGCTGCTGCCCTCCCCCAGATACCACCCTTCTCTGACTCCTTTTTGGGCCAACTAGGATGTCGGAGGGAGAACCCCCTCCCTGCTGTGGGTGGGCTTGCAGGGCCAATGATGCTGGAGCCCAGCTAGCCTGGGGAGGGAGGGGAAGGAGGAGGGTCATCTTCTCCCTGTTCTCACCTCCTCCCAACAAACCTGGGCTATCTCTACCAGTGACAGAAGAGTGTATATGCCCGAGTAGCTCAGTAGACCTTTTTTCTTAGGCCCACAGTGCCCCTAGCTCAAGCCCCCAAGGCCTTTGTAAACATCTCCCAGACCGAACCCTGGCTGGGCCTACAGTGCATATCTACCCAGAGAGAGGAACACCCCCTCCCCAGCCCGTGACCCCTCCCCTATGGACTCCAGCCTTCCAGCTGGTGGCAGGGCCCTAGGAAGGGCTGGTAATGTCTATGGCCATCTCTGCATGTGAGCTGCTGGGGCTTTGGAGACCTAGTCTCACTCCCACATTTCACTGGTAGGGAAACTGAGGGCCAGAGAGGGCAGAAGGGTTTGCGTCAAGGTGAGGGCTGCGAGTCCCATCCAGATCAGCTGGTACCCAAACCCATGCCTTTTCTGTTGGTCTACACTGCCTTGGGTAGAGGGATCTGTAGAGCCACGCAGAGTAGGGATGATTCTTCACCATCCCGCAGGAGGCAGTGTGGAGCCCTAGCCAGATGGCCAGACTTGGGTCCAAATCCTGACCCTGACACTTAGCCCTTCATCTCCTGAGCTTCAGTTTCTCCATCTGCAAAGGAAGGGAGTTGGACTCATTGGCCATAGAGGGCTTTGTGCCGCCCTCTCCTTGCATGAGAGGAAGCAGGAGAAGAGGAAGGAGCTTGCTCTGGGTCACACCTGTTCAGCTGTGCAGCCTTGGGCAGGTTCCATCCCATACACAGGGAAACGGCAGCAGTTGTATGATGTACAAGTTGTTTGGCGGCTGGTAATGGCGAGTCGGAGATTCTGGTGGGCTCAGGAAGGCAAGAGTGGATAGCTGGCAACCACTAGATGTGGGTGTAAGAAGGCCCAAGATGAAATTCTGGCTCTGTGTGACTTCAGAAAAGCCAATGTTCTATTCTGTTTCTGCATCTGGAAAATGGGTTTGATATGTACTCGCACTACCAGCCTCCCACAGCCTATGAATGTTGAGCTGGGGATGCTGATCGTCAGGCCAGGGCTGCAAACCCAGCTTGCTCCTGCCCCTGGTACAGACCACTCACTGTTGGTGGAGGGCCTACAAGCCGGCTCATACCAGTCTGTGACCCCCAGCAAGTCTCTCCCTGCACCTTAGTGAAATCCCGGGTCTGGTCTCTGTCCCGCCATACAGGGAAGTTTAGGTGGGTCTACACTGTCCGCCTGGGGAGGGCACAGAAACCCCTAAGGCACATCTGTTAATCTTCAAAGTGATATAATAGAAGGTGGTTAGGTTTGGTTTTTTTATGCCCCCTTGTCCCAACCCCCACCCCCAAACATTCAGTTAGTCTCTGTGTGTAAGGGGGGGAATGTTGGCACCTGGGTATCGGTGGGCACTTGGGAATGTGGTTGGGGAACCCTGGCAGGTGAGAGAAAAGTCCACCTGATATCAATAAAGAGGAGGCCTGGGAGAGGCCACACTAGGAATGAAAGATGTTTCTGTTTCTTTGAGGGTAGGGGTGGGTTATGGAGAGGGCATCTTAAAAGATCAGCTGTTGGCCACAGAAGGGACTGAGCACAGAAGAATATCAGATAAATGGGAGGGCCCTTAGAACAGGGAATGTCACAGCTGGGTGGGGGTCTTAGAACAGGAAATATCAGAGCTGGGAGGGCCTGTAGAAAAGGGGATGTCAGGGCTGGGAGGGCCCTTAAAACAAGAGAATGTCAGAACTCTGAGGCCCCTTAGAACATGGAATATCAGAGCTGGGATGGCCTGGGGACAGGGAATGTCAGAGCTGGAAGGGGCCTTAGAACAGGGGATGTCAAATCTTTAATCCCCTAGCCCAGTCCTTCTGACTTTTTTTGTCAACTGACTTTTCTGATCATTTGTCCCCTAAACAAGTGATCTCAAGGGTCTCAGAGAGCAGGGCATGGGATGAGAAATTGCTTGGCTCTGAGTCAGAAAGCTTGGGTTCTAGGCCCTACCTTACCCCTGACTTGCTTTGTGACCTTGATGGGAGTTCACCTGCCTTCTCTGACCCCCACTTTCCTCATCTGTAAAGAGATTGTGTGGATCAGATGGTTTCTAGTGTCCTTTCCAGATCTGAAGGGCCAGTGTTTGTGTGTGCATGTGCGCATGTCAGTCACTAACATTAAGGGCCTACTGTGTGCCAGGCTCTGTGCTAAGCACAGGGCATACTAAGAAAAGCAAAAGACAGTCCCTGTCCTCAGGGTGTTCACAGTCTAGTGTAGACAACATGCAAACAACCAGAAACAAACAAGCTATAGTCAGGATAAATTGGAAATAATGAAGAGAGGGTAGGCCCTAGAATAAAGAAAGGCTTCCTGTTTAAGGTGAGACTTTAGCTGAGACTTGAAGCCAAGGAAGCCAGGAGGAGAAAAAGCATTCCAGGTATGGGGGACAGCCAGTGAAAATGCCCAGAGCCGGGATAGAGGGTATTTAGTTCAAGAGACGGCAAGAAGGCTGATGTCACTGCATCACAGAGTCCAAGGCCATGTACGTAGAAGAAGACTAGAGAGGTAGAAGGGGCCAGATTCCAAAGGACTTTACAAGCCAAAGAGAGGATTTTCTATTTTGATCCTGGAGGAGGGACATGACCACTGTGCTTCAGGAAGGCCACTTCAGTGACTGAATGGTAGACTGAGGTGGTGGTAGTTGTCGTTTATCCTTCATTCTTGAAGAGCATCATGATATCAGAAAGGTGATGCCATGACTTCTAAGTGAATTGGCTTGAAGTGAGGGAGGGCTGTGCAAAGTCACCAGCCTTACTTTCTCAGGAGCTATCTGGGTCCAGTGGTGAGATATAGGTCAGGATGACTGGAGATGGCCCTGGATGCAGCGGGAGGCCTTGGCCTTTTTAAGCTAAGGTCTTTCCCAGGTCTCACTTTGACTGAGGCAACACCCATTCAGTGATTAAGGCTACGGTAGCAAAGGAGCCAAGGAATGGCTTCTTTTGCCTAATCAAATATATATATATATATATATATATATATATATATATATATATATATATATATATATATATATATGTATGCCTAATCAAATATATATATATATGTGTGTGTGTGTATATATATATATATATATATATATATATATATATATATATATATATATATATACATACACACACACATACACATATAAATCTGGAAAGGGAAGACCCTGAGCCGTGGGGCCCAAATAATGACCACTAAGAGGGGCCTGGGCTGGGACACATTCTTGGCCAATCAATGAGAGCCAGAGTGAATTGGGTTTAAGGCATGGTCTTTAGGAAAGAAATCCAGCCTATAAACCCCAAGATATCTTTTTTTAAAATCTTTAAAATTATTTTTAGTTGATGGCAAATTGAACAGTGAGAGCCAAGACATTTATTAGTTAAGGAAATGTTTTTTTCATTGCACAAACTTTGGGAAAAATATGAAAGAATATATAATAAGAGCTAGTATTCCTACAGCACTTTAAGATTTACAAAGTGCTTTAAAACATTACTTCATTTTTGCCATCACAGGAACAATGGGAGGTAGGTACTTTTATTATTTCCACTTTACAGATAAAGAAACTGAGGTAGAAAGATGTTAAGTGACTTTGGGTTGCATGGTTAATGTCTTGGGGTGGCTCAAACTTAGTTCTTCATGATTCCAGGTCCATTGTTCTATAAACTGTGCCAACCAGCTTCTAAATGCCTTAGGTTGGGAGTCAGAGAATCTGGCTTCAAATCAGACCTCATACCCTATTCACTGGGGAGAGTCACTTAACTCCACCAGTTTCCTCATCTGTAAAATGGCTGTGTGTGGAACTCTGAGGTTCTTACCAGCTTTAGATCCATGATCCTAGGATCTCTCAAGAAGCTGTCTTGCCCCTCTTTTTTTTTTAGATTTATTTATTCATTTTTAGTTTTCAACATTCCTTTCCACAAGATTTTGAGTTAAACCCCAAGATATTTTGCTAGGTTTCAGCCATGAAGATTTACACTCCTTTGGACAGAGCACCCCCAGGTAAGGGTATGATACCCTATGTGGACAGAGGGAGAGGAAGAAGAGAGAGGAAGGGAAGGGAGGGAGCTGAGTTGCCCAACCAGAACTGGCCAGTCAGGTCCCTAGTAGGGGAGCTCTTGCTACTCACAGTTGTTGTTTGTCCTTCATATTCTTGAAGAGGACCATGACATTAGGAAGATGATGCCATGACTTGCAAGTGAGTTGGGTTTAAGTGAGGGAGGGCTGTGCAAAGTCACCAGCCTCACTCTCTCCTCCAGAGCCGTCTGGGTCCGGTGGCCAGAGATAGATCAGGATGACTGGAGATGGCCCTCTGGATTGAGGTGGAGAAGACTCGTAGCAGCAGGCCAACCAGGACTGTGTTCCAGGTGTGAGGTGATGAGGCCCTGCCCCAGGGTGAGGGCAGTCAGAGTAAAGAATGGGATATAGAGGAGTGATATTAGGAAGGTATAAATGACAGGTCTTGGCCATTGATTCAACATGTCAGAGGGGGTGAGGGTGAGAGGTAGAGGACAAGGAGCCTGGGTGACTGGGGCAGGGAGGGTATTGCCCTCTATAGTAATAGGGAAATTGTGTTGTGTTTGTCCTTCGTTTTCAAAGAGGACCATGACATCAGGGAGATGATGACAGGACTTGCAGTTGACTTTGATTTAAGTGAGGGAGGGCTGTGCAAGGTCACCAGCCTCACTTTCTCCTCCAGAGCCATCTGGGTCCAGTGACCAGATATTCACTAGGGATTCTATTCAATAGGGAAATTAGGAAGAGGGGGAATGGGAAGAGTTAGGAAGAGGGTTTGGAGAAAAGATACGGAGCTCGGTTTTGGACATATTGAGTTTAAGATGTCTGAAAGGCAGTTGGAGATGCGAGATTGGAAGTCAGTAGAGAGCTTAGGGTCAGATAAGTATGTTGGAGAATCATAAGCATAGAGGTGTGTGGTAGGGCTTGGCTGGAAACCATAGGAGTAAGAAAGTGGAGTTTTCATTCTGCTGCACTCCCAGCTGTGGCCACCAGGTGGCGCACGACACATGGACATTTTGGACATTGATAATCCAGTAGAGTGAGCTGGAAAGAACCGAGCCTAACTAGTGGGATGCCCATATTTTTCCAGAAAAAGAAACTGACACTCAAGTGACTTCCCAAGGTTTCTTAAGTAGGAAGGGGCAGAGCTGGATTTGAACCTTGGTCCTCTGACTCCAAATCTCGGATTTATTCCCACCCTTAACAGTCTTCCTCCTTTGGTCAAAATCCATTCACTTCTCTCTTGGGAGAAGGGAGAAGACAGGAGTTTGCATTTTACAGACTAGAAAACTGAAGCCCTGAGAGGGGAAGAGAGTGGTCTGAGGTCACACCTGGAGTCACAATAATAAAAAAGCAGAGCTCTAAGGAACCTTGGGGTATAACTGACATTTCTGTAATGCTCCACAATCCACAAAAACACTTGCCTAAAAACAACCCCATGAGGCAGGCAGTATTTGTATGACCCATTTCACAGATTAGGAAACTGAGGAGCCGAGAAGCGAAGGATGAGATTGCCAACGTCTGATTCGGACCCCAACCCAGTTCTCCTGACGCTATATTTCACTCTCTCTGAACAGAACATCAGAGTTGGAAGTGACCTCAGAAGCCACCTCATCCAGCCCCTTCATTTTATAGATGAGGAAACCAAGCCCCAGGGAAGTGAGAAGGCTTCCCCAAGCCCTACAGATCTGAACTGGGGTTCTCTAGCTTCAAATCCATGGCTCATTCAGGCCAACTGCCTTCACTTTTCAGTTGGAGAAACTCAAAATTCCCAAAGAAGGTCCGACTGTCGGTGATACTCCCACAGCTAACCCGAGTCCTCTGCCTGGGGCAGGGCCAGCATTTGAACCCAGGCCTCTTGATCCCAACAAGTCCTTGACTGCTCCATTTTTCTCCTCTGTTGGTCTCCGGTCACTCAGTTCTCTCTGTCTTAGCTCTCTCTGGTACCCCAGTGCCATACTGTGTCTTCTTATCTCCCACCTCCTAGTCCCCTCGATTTGGCCCTCGGTCCCTTTCCTCAGTTGCTATGCCTGGATTAATGATCCTTTTCCCCCAGAGGAGCTTTGCCGATACAGCCTTGATTTGATGATCAGGAGACCTGGGTTCTAGTCTTGACTCAAACGAGCTAACATGTGCAATTCTTTACAATCTTTTCTTTCTTTTTTAGACCTGAGCCCTCCTTTTACCCAGGCATTTGTACCTTCTAGTCCTGGAGAGTCACCCTCTGGGTACGGAGAAGTAAGGTGGTGAGCCCATATTGTCAGAGACAGAGTCTTCTGACTCCAAGGTCAGCTCAGGATGCTTCTCTGCCAGCTCAAAGTACTGTGTAAATGTTAGTGGCGTGACCTCCAACTGGATCCAGCCACTATGCTTGCTGGAGAGCCTGGCTCAGTCACATTTTTCTGAAGTTTTTAACCACCCTGGGCCGAGAGGAGGAATGTGCTTGACAAACCCCCAGAGGAATGGCAGGAGCTGTGGTTTGTATTCCTTTCCATTCTGCATTTTGGTTCCTAATCCCAAATGCCCCTGGGATGACCTCCCACCACCTAGTATTTATATTTGTTTAGCTTTTAGATACTGTTTTCTTCTGGCAGAATGTAAGCTTCTTGACGGCAAGGATTTGTTTTCATTTTTGTTTCAGTATCTCTATCACCTAGAACGGAGCCTGGCGCATGGTCTTTAAAAATGTGTCATGGATTGAATCTGTCTCTAAAATAAGGGGAGGTCGTAGGAAGTATCTTGGATTTAGCATCAGGTTACATGGGTTCAAAGGGGCAGCTAGATGGCGCCATAGTGCATAGAGCACCAGGCCTGAGGTCAGGAAGACTCATCTTCCTGAGTTCAGATCTGGCCTCAGACACTTACTAGTTGTGTGACCCTGGGCAAGTCACTTCACCCTGTTTGCCTCAGTTTCCACATCTGTAAAATGAGTTGGAGAAGGCATGGCAAACCAGCCCAGTATTTCTGCCAAGAAAACTCCAAATGGGGTCATGAAGAGTCCCCGACAACCAAACAACACATGCCAGACACTGTGCTAAACACCATGAATACAAAGAAAAGCTGCCGCCATCCTAATCCAGACCTCATAGGCCATTGTCCTAGTGAAGTACCCCGCCTTGTCCAGCTCACCTCCTCGCCTCTCCATTCTCTTTCTTCCCCTCCACTCCTAACTTTTTGCCCCTCTCCTGGATGTTACCCACTTTCTGGTCTCAAGCTCTTGCTTCAAGTGTGGGGCCAGCCTCACTCTCCCAGGCTTAGCTGCTGACTTCAGCCCTTACTCATACCCTTGCTGGCCAGAATCCTTCCCACCTCCCAAGATCCCCTCCCCACTCTCCCTGACCCTTCACCCCACCCTGTGTGGTCTCTTCTGTCAGCAGGACCAGACTGCCACTGGCTTATAGAAATGTTAGCTATTATTATTATTATTAATTACTAATATTAACACCAATTAATAAGAATAATCAGCTTAAGATTGCATTTGTTTTTGTAGCTGCCAAATTACACCGTTGACTCATGGTAAACTTGTGAGCCAATAAAACGATAAGATCTTTTTTAGACAAACTACTGTGTGTCTATGCCCTGCCCCATCTTCTATTTGCGAAGTTGATTTTTTGAACCTAAATGTAAGACTTTACATTTATCTCTATTGAATTTCATCCCTCTCCCAACTCTAGTCTGTTAGGATCTTTTTGGGTCCTGACCCTCATCATTCAATGCATGAATTGCCTCCTAGATTGGTTCCATCTGCAAACCTCTATTTCCTTTATCAAGAAGCCACAGAAAAGAAAGATAAGCTGCATAGGCCTAAACACAGATCTCTGGGGCACTCCACTGGAGACCTCCCTAAGTGACATCAAGGCATACATGAGTATTCTTTGGGACCAGACACTCTACTAGTTCCAAATCCGCCTAACTATAGTATTGTTCAGCCCGCATATCTCCATCTTTCCACAGGAATAGAATGAGAGACTGTCACTCACTACCGAGAGGTTGGGCACCTAGGTGGCACAGTGGATAGAGTTTAGGGCCTGGAGTCAGGAAGAGTCATCTTCCTGAGTTCAAGTCACTTACAAGCTGTGCGACCCTGAGTAAGTCACTTCACCCTGTTTGCCTCAGCTTCCTCATCTGTAAATGAGCTGGAGAAGGAAATGGCAAATCATTTCAGTATCTTTGCCAAGGAAACCCCAAATAGGGTCACGAAGAGTCAGACATGACTGAAACAACTCAACAACAAAACTGAGCGGTTGAGACCAAAAGTGAGAAAGACAGGGAAAAAGCTAAAGAAAACAAGATGAAGGGAGAGAAAGACACACACACACACACACACAGACAAAGAGAGAGAGACACAGAGAGACAAAGAGAGAGAGACAGAGACAGAGAGACAGAGATGGAGAGGACAGGGAAAGAGAGATGAGGAAAGGAGACACACCCAAGAATGGGGATCTCCACCATATCTTTGGTGCTTCAACACTGCCAGTGTCCTCCTTCCAACAAGCCTGGGGGGAAGGTTGGGGAAGCATTTCCATCTCCATTTTCCAGAGGAGGAAATCAAGGCTTAGAAAGAAGGGACTTGGCAGAGGTTACAATGCACCAGGACTGATGGAAACCAGCAATGGTCTACCTGCTTCCTGACCCCCTCCCTCTACCCTGACCAGTTCCAGGCTCCTGACTCCAAATCCTCTGTGATCCAGACCACACTTCCCAGAGGTGCATGGTGGACACATCCATGTAAACCACTCCTTGGCCAGAGGTGTGTTGGGGCTGGAACTCTTCCCCCAAAGTACAGGCAGGCATGAGTGTTCTCAGATGCCTCCTGTTAGGTGATGCCCCACGACCCCCAAACGACCTGGGATTGTGTCCAGGCTCCTCCACTTCCCCAAGTAGGAAATGCTGGGAACTATGGGGAAAGAGCCTCAGAGTTAGGAGTTAAAATCCTAGCTCTGCCACTTACTACCTGTGACCTTGGGCGATTTATCTCTCTGGGCCTCAGTTTATCCTAAGTGGAAAATGAGTTCGGAAAGCATTCTGGATCTGGGGTCAGAGGACCTCAGTTCGAAACTCTGCCCTGCCACCTTGTCACCCTTGTGATCCCGGGTGAATCCCTTCCACCCCTGTGGGCCTCAGTTTCGTCTGGAAAATGAAGGAGCTGAGCTAGAAGATTTCAAAGGTCTCTTTTAGTTCCCCAGCTCTCCGGGGCCCCAAGAAGTGTGCCTGCGGATTCATCACCCCCTTCCTTCACTGCAAAGTGTCCGCTTACGATCCTGAAGGGGATGCCCACCCTCCCCCGTACCTGCCTCTCTCTCCTCTCCCCCCGCGCCCACTCCCAGTCTGCCAGCCTCCGACATCCTCCGCGGGCCGCCCTCCCCTCTCTGTTCCAGCCCGGCCCCTCCACCGAGAACGCCCACCCTTTCTCGGGTCTCTTCGACTCGCACCTTTCTGTTCCATCTACCCCTCAACCGTCACCCCTGCTCCGCTCTGGCCCACCTGCCTCCTCAGCTTCCCGCTCCCTCTCCTCTCCTCTCCACCTGCCTGCTCTTGACCTCTTCTCGCGCCTGGCGCGAGTCTCCTCTGCGGTCCACCCGCCCCTCTTCACTTCCTCGCTCAAGCCTCCAGGGGACGCAGCGTCACCCTGCACCTGTCCCCCTTCTTGTCTACCTGCCTCCTTCCTATGCCTGGCCCCGGCTCTTTCCTCTGCTCTCCGTCCTCGTCCCCTCTGAACTTCCCAGCTCCAGCCAATAGGGGGTGCAGCTCCCTCCTCTCTACCTGCCTCACAGGCGTTTCCACCTGCCCCCTCCTCTGGTCTACCTGCTTCCCCCTCTCCCCTCTTCCTTCCATCCTTGGTTCTTCCACACTTCCCCTGCTCCAGGCCGGGGCGGGGGTGCAGCTGAGTCTTTCCTCTCCACTCCGTCCTTACTCCCTTCACACTTCCCCTCCATCTGCTCCCTCCAGTCTACCTGCTTCTCTCTATGACTTTCTCTCCTCTTCAGTCCGCTCACCTCATCTTCTTTCCTCCACGTGCCTTGTAGACAGCGCAGCGCCCTCCCCTCCACCTGGCCCCTCTGGCCTCTCTCCTCTGCATTCTGTTCTTGGTCCCTCCGCACTTCCTCACATGCCCTGCAGGGGGCACAGGGCCTTCCCTATCCACCTGCTTCCTTGGGGCTTCCACCTGCCCCCTCTGTCTTCTTGCCTCTTCGGGTTGCCTGACTCTCTGCGGTGGTCCATCGGCGTCCTCTCCCCACTTCCCGGCTCCTGCCTGCAGGGGGCGCAGCGCTCTCCCTGAGGCTTCCACTTGCCTCCTCTATTGCCTCCCTTCACTTCACTCTATCCTTGGTCCTTCCTCACTTCCCCGCTCCTGCCTGGAGGGGGTGCAGCGCCCTGCCCTCTACCTGCCTCCCTGGAGCTTCCATCTGCCCCCTCCCGTCCATCTGCCCTCTCCTGTCCACCTGCCTCTCCTGTCCACCTGCCTCTCCCCTCCACCTGCCCCCTCCCGTCCACCTGCCCTCTCCCGTCCACCTGCCCCCTCCTGTCCACCTGCTTCTCCTGTCCACCTGCCCCCTCCCCGTCCACCTGCCTCTTCTATTGCCCCCTCCACTTCACTCTATCCTTGGTCCTTCACTTCCCCGCTCCTGCCTGGAGGGGGTGCAGCGCCCTGCCCTCTACCTGCCTCCCCGGAGCTTCCACCTGCCTCTCCCCTCCACCTGCCCCCTCCCGTCCACCTGCCCTCTCCCGTCCACCTACCCCCTCCTGTCCACCTGCTTCTCCCGTCCACCTGCCCCCTCCCCGTCCATCTGCCTCCTCTATTGCCCCCTCCACTTCACTCTATCCTTGGTCCTTCACTTCCCCGCTCCTGCCTGGAGGGGGTGCAGCGCCCTGCCCTCTACCTGCCTCCCTGGAGCTTCCATCTGCCCCCTCCCGTCCATCTGCCCTCTCCCGTCCACCTGCCCCCTCCTGTCCACCTGCTTCTCCCGTCCACCTGCCCCCTCCCCGTCCACCTGCCTCTTCTATTGCCCCCTCCACTTCACTCTATCCTTGGTCCTTCACTTCCCCGCTCCTGCCTGGAGGGGGTGCAGGGCTCTGCCCTCCACCTGCCTCCCTGGGGCTCCCCTGCCCACCGCGTCCACTTACTCCTCAGCCCTCCCCCTCCCACACACCTGGTGGGGCCTGGACCCCTCCATCCCGCTCCGGCCCTCCCCTCTCCGGCCTGCAGGGGGCGCGCAGCGCTCCCCCTCCCTCTCTGCTCCCCGCCAGGAGCTCCCCCCGCCCGCCCGCCCCCCTCCTCCCGCCTCCTCCTTCTCCCTCCCTGAGCATCCTTGGGCTCGAGGTTGCCATGGGGACAAGGTGGGGGAGAGCCCGGGATGGCGCGCGCCTGGGCTCGCGCCGCCGCCAAGCGGGGCCGGGCGAGGAGGAGCGAGGGCGGGCGGGCGGGCGCAGCAGCAGCAGCAGCGGCAGAGGCGGGAGCAGCCCAAGGAGCGCAGGCAGCGAGCGGGAGCGGGAGCGGGGGGCCGGCGGCGGCGGCTCAGCCAGCCCCTCTGAGCCGGGCAGCTGACGCGCATGGCGGAGACAGCGGCGCCTACCGATGGAGCTAGAGGTGAGGCGCGCCCTCCCCTTGCTGCCTGGTCCCCCCCACCCCCCCACTCTCCTCCGCCTCCTCCTCCTCCTCCTCCTCCTCCCGCTCCCCCTCGCCGCCCCTGCCCGTGCGCCTCCCCCCCCAGCTCCATTTAAAAATCTTTAAAACTTTGCATATTAATATCCGCGCTTTGCATAATCTGCCCCGCGCTTTATTGATTGCAAAGCGGGCTTAATGCAGCCGGCGCGGCCCCCGTGGCTGGGAGAGCTGAGCCGGGAGCCGGCGGAGGCGCCTCGCTCCGGCTTCTCCCCCCCCACACCCAGCCCAGCCCCGCTTCCCCGCCTCGCCGGGGCGCCGCTTTTGGGGGCGCGGGGGGAAACGGGGGGCAGCCCCTGCCCGGGGCCTCCGAGACCGGGCGGAGGCGGGGGCGCCGACGAAGGGGGCAGAATCGGGAGAAGGGAGAATATTAGGGGGAGAAGAGGGGAGCAGAACTGGGGGAGAAGCTGGAGAATTGGGGGGGCCAGGGGGACAAATGGGGGTGGGAGCGGGCAAATCGGAGGAAGAAGGCCGAGAAAAGAGGGGAGGATTGGCAGAGAGGAGGGGGAAATAAGGGGAGAAGGGAGGAAATTAGGGGGAGAAGGGAGAGAAAAGGGGGGGAGAATCGGAAAAGGGGGAGAATTAGGCAGAGGGGGAAAAGGCAGAGAAATAGGGGAAGAAGGAAGGAATTCGGAGAAGGGAGAGAGAAGGGGAAAGGGGAGAGCAAAAAGGGAAGAAAAAGGGGATGGGAAGAAGGGGAGGATGGAGACGGTGAGAGCCAGCGATGGTCGGGAAACAGGGGGGCTGAGGGGGGGAGGAATAGAAAGAAAGAAGGAGATTGAGGGAGAGAGGGAGCGATGCAGACGGGGGCTGGAAGGCAAAGGGAAGGAAGAAGGGATAGGTTCGGAGAGAAAGGGGGAGTAAGGACAGCGGGAGAGATGCGAAGGATGGGGCGACAGCCGAGTCAGAGCGAAGCTGGAGGGACCGGAGAGGAGAAAAGGAAGGGGGGATGGAGAATGAGGAGCAAGGGACGGGAAAGGGGGATGGAGGGGGAGAGAAAAAAGCGTGAGGGGTGCTCGGAAAGAAAAGAGCAAGGAAGAGAGGGCTTGTGGGGGGGGAGGGAGGGACAGAAGAGGGGGACTGGAGAAAGAGAGGAAGGTCTGAAAAAGAAGGGATGATGGAGAAATGGAGGGAGGAAAGGGGAAAGGGGGAGGGTGGGAGAGAGAGAAAAGGGGGAAGGGAGAAGGAGAAAAGGAGGGAGGGAAAGAAAGGGGGAGATGGAGAAAGGCGAGAGAGGGAAAGAGAAAAGGGGGGATGGGAAAGGGGAGGTGGTGGAGGGGTACTCTAAAACACTAGAAAGAGGGGGTAGGAAAAGAGAAAAAAGAGGGAGAACAGAAGGGGTCTAGGAGAGTGGATATGTACTGGGGGGACCAGCTCCCCAAGGCAGAGGACGCGGAGGGGGCCAGGGATGACCAGGCTGGACTCAATAAAACCCCAGAGCTTGACTAGAGAATAAAGAAACGAGGGTCTCTGCCCTCCTTTAGTCGCCTCTTCTAGACTCCCTCCCAGCTGGGGAGTTTAGGGGGGGAAGGTTTTAAAATCTTTATTAAAAAAAATAATCCCCGTGTAAGAATAAGGAAATAGGTAGGACCGAAGAATAAAGAGAGAATGGGGCTGGGGAGAGAGTTGGGATGTGTGGGGGTTGTCTCCCCTGTACGGTTAATCAGTGGGTCCAGTCGAGGCTATTTGGGGGTCTGGGCTGTTTTCTGGTGAGGGGTTTTCTGAGTATCGAGGAAGGCATTTAACATCTAGGAGGCTGTTTCCTTCTTGGTGGGCAGGAATTGGGTGCTTCGTACTTAGTAGGCACTTAATAAATGCTTTTGGACTGTTGGAGGGGGGCTGTGTGATTTTTTAAAAAATGAGAATATCAGAGGATATGGATGGGGCTGTTTCCCCCTTCCCAGATATTCCAGGTGTGTGTGTGTGTGTGTGTGTGTGTGTGTGTACACGCTATCTGTGAGGGGGGTGCTGTTCTCCCCTCAAAGGTCTACCAAGGTATGTGGGGGGGCTGCTGGTTTCTGCTTAACAGGAGTATTGATGGGAGGGGGGTATATGTAAGACTTTTTTTCCCCTTTTACCTGAGTGTGAGGGTGGATGAAAGTAATAGGATGTGAGGGGAGGTGGGGGTTGGGTCGGGTAGGTGTATACTCAGGTTGTTTAGGGGTATAGGAGGGGGTAACAAGGTGTATAAGGAGTTAGTCAGAGCATAATGAAGGTGTTCCTAGTGGGTGGAGGTGTGAGGGGAAAGCTAGTGTATTGGAGTGACTAAGGGTGTGTGAGGGGAAATCTGGGTAATGTGAGGGGACATGTGGGGTGTGATGTGTCCAGGTGTGTGTGTGTGTGTGTGTGTGTGTGTGTGTGTGTGTGTGTGGGCGAGCGCGCCAAGGAGTTATCCAGAGGGTAAGAAGGTATTCAGGACCTGTATGAGGAGATGTTCCCAGGGTTTTTGGGATATGAGTCTGTCTCCTTATCTCCGGGGCATCTGGGCGTGAATGTGTGGATATGTGTGTGTGTGGGGGGGGGGGGGGCTGTATTATCAGTCCTACTCGGAAGCCCTCTTAGGTGTGTTTGCTGATGGAGGAAAGGAGGGGGTGGGGACTGGAAAGAATGAGATGGAAGGGACAGGAAGGAGAGTTGTGGTAGGTGGCGGGGGGAATAGGGGGCTAAGGGTAAGAGAGAGGTATCTGGAATGTGGGAGCTGGAACAGGCCTGCGGGGGGAGTACCTACTGCTAGGGGGAGTCCCTTTGTCCAGAGGGACAAGTGAAAAGTTCTTGGCGAGACTGGCCAGGGCCCTGTCACATCCCTCCCCATAGGTCTCCTCCCTCTGCTGCCTGGAGACCTTCCCTTCTCAGCCCTTCTTTGTGTCACCCCCTTTTCTCTTGCTTCCTCCTTTGGAGCCCCTTTCTTCTCGACAGCCCCTTTCCCCTCTTCCTTACTGTTCCCATCATCTCCAATCACCGCGATTTCCTCTCCTCTGTCTGTCTGTCTGTCTCTCTCTTTCTCTCCTCTGTCTCTTTTTTTTTCTCTTGGCATCTCATTTCTTTCCTCTCTAAGTCTCAGTGCTTTTCTCTCTTCCTCAGACTTTTTGTCTCTTCTCTTCCTCACCCTATCTTTCTTTGCCTCTCTATCTCTGTCTCTGTCTCTCTCTCATTCATTCTCTTTCTTCTCTTTCTTCTCTCTCTCCCTCTCTCCCTTCCCTCCCTCCTTCCCTCTCTTTTTCTCTTTCTTCTCTCCCTCCCTCCCTCCCTTCCTCCCTCTCTCCCTCCCTTTCTCTCTCTCTCTCTCTCCTCTGTCTCTTTTTTTCTCTTGGCATCTCATCTCTTTCCTCTCTATCTCTCAGGCTCAGTGCCTCTATTTTTCTCTCTTCCTCAGACTTTTTGTCTCTTCTCTTCCTCACCCTGTCTCTCTTTCTTTGTCTCTCCATCTCTGTCTCTGTCTGTCTCTCTGTCTCTGTCTCTCTCTGTGTGTTTCTCTCTGTCTCTCTGTCTCTCTGTGTCTCTCTCTCTCTGTGTCTCTCTCCTCTCTCTCTGTCTCTGTGTCTCTCTGTCCATCTCTCTGTCTCTGTCTCTCTCTGTTTCTCTGTCTCTTTCTGTTTCTCTCTCTGTCTCTCTCTGCCTCCTTCTCTCCTTCCCTACCTTCTATTGGTTGGTTTCTTCTTCTTCATTCTTCCTATCTCCGCTCTCTCCTTTCCTCTCTCTTCTTTTCTCCTATTTCCTCTACTCCTGCCTCCCCCTCCTTGAACCATCTTGTGAGGGAGATTAATAGATAAGGCCCAGGACGTTGCCCTAGCCCTTCTCTGGATGTGCCCCAAGCACTATTATGCCTGCCATTTGGACTGTTGCCACCTTGGGCCTTGGGCAGGAGGGCATAGCCCAAGACCCTACTTCCTTTGGGTAAGGGGCACTTGCCTGGATCATTTCCCAGGGGCATTTGATGTTTATGGGGACTCGGCTCACCCCCAATGAGAAGCGAAGCTAGCCAGAAGAAGTCACAGGAAAATGCACTGGCCCCTCCCTGGGATGAGGCAAGATGGCCTAGGAGAACACAGGTGTCAGAGAGGGGTATACACATATGGGCATGAATTGAGGGTTATGGGGATGAGAGAAGGCCATGACTTTGCTCATTCCCATCCAGAAGATGTGGTGGGCCATAGGGGTACAGGGCAAAGGGGACTCCCAGATACAGATTTGCAGAGAAATCAGTTTAGGATTATGGGGCAGGTGGGTGGGTACTACTGAGGGGTTTACAGACAAATGAATTCTTCATCCCTATTGAGAGGCCAAGGTAAACCATAGGGTCTGGGGCTATCCCCATTCAGAGTATTGGTTTGGCCGTGAGGAAATGAGGGGGTGGAGGGCTCACACGGAGGCATCCCCTGGGAAATGATCTCAGGGATTTGAGGCCAAGAGACTCACATGCAAGTCAGCTTGTCATCCTCTAGCTGCCATGGCAGGATTTGGGAACATGGGGAAGAGAGAGATTCATCAACAGAAATTCATGGATGTATGGACTCATCCCAATGGAGAGCCTAGGGGGTGTTGATTCTGATGCAGGTCGGGCAGGTATGCTAATGGGATTCTGCTGGAAAGTTAGCCTGTCTCCATTAAGAGGCAGGGATTTTGGAGGTGGGGGCAGGGGGGTTAATTTGGAAAGATTGAGCTAAAAGGCATTGTGGAGAGAGCTGATATCTGGGCCACTGAGCCTGTGTAGGCCAGCCAGGCTGGTTCCAAAGGGACCCAGTTTTAATCCAGGGGGCTGCAATCCCTCCCCCTCCAGATGAGGTGGCTGGGGGTCCTGTGTAGGGCTCAGAGTACCATGTGGAAGGCGTAACATTTGTGTCTGTGGGGGGTGGGAAGTGGGTTGGCCATGGGAGGCGGAGAGGTTTGCAGTCGGCTGTTGGCTGGAGAGTTGTAAGCGGGGAATCTCTGGGCATGAAGGGACCGAGGGCAGGGTTTTCCACTGTGTGTGAAAAGCATGATGGGTACAGAGAAGGGATTCCGTGTATCTCTATGTATCTGTGTGTATGTTAGAGACACACACACAGAGAAACACACACACATACACATGCTATGTACTTGTCTCTGCTTTTGAGTCTCCGACCACCTCTGATGGAATATATGTGTGTGTGTCCACGTGTGTATGAGTGTATGTGTCTATAACTTTGACTTTGTGTACAAGATGTATATCTGAGTCTCTGTGTTGGCATTTAGGATGTCTGTGTTGTATCCAGGATTGAGTTTACCTGAGGAGCACATAAAAGAAGTGGGCATATGTGTGCCAGGCCTGAAGAAGGCACACGTGTGCTTATCTTGAATCCATGTGCCCCATGAGAAACTGTTTGGGGTGGCCAAGCCTCAGTGCATCAGTGAGGCTGTGTGTGTGTGTGTATGTGTGTATAGGTGTACCACACAAAGGTATGTTTCAAGCACCTGGGGCAGGTGTCGCATACTAGACAACTCTGGGGGTGGCTGTCATACCCCGAGTCTCCTGTTTCCGGTTCCTGATGCTCAGACAGATGCTTCCACTTTTGTTTGCACTCCTGGCACCACCCATGCTGTCCCCTTCCCTTTCCTTTGTTGAATATGGGAGATGCCTGCCAAGCCTTGTTCTCAGCGGGCATGCAGAGAGGTGGCCGGTTGCCCCTCGCCATCACTGCACCATAAAGATACAAGACCTTTATGTTCTACTTAGGGCCCTGGGACTTGTTTCCTGTGGGACCTTCCATAAATTCCTTCCTGCCCAAGTTCCCTCCCAGCTCTGACATCCTCTGTTCTAAGGGCCCTCCCAGCTCTGACAAACCCCTGTTCTAAGGCCCCTCCCAGCTCTGACATGCCCTGTTCTAACAGCCCTCTCAGTTCTGACCTTCTCTGTTCTAAGTTTTGTGTTCTAAGGCCCCCCCGCCATGATAGTATTCTATGTTCTAATGTTCTGTGTTCTAAAGGCCCTTCTAGATTTGACATTCTAGAATTCTATGATGTTCTCTAGGGATATCTCAGAACAGGTTAAGAAATATTGATTCTCCCCGCCCTGCTTCAGGTCTGTCTTCTCCTCTGCCCTTTTCTCCGGGCTCAACCCTACCCAATCTACTCGGATTCTTGGCACAGCCCTGGGAGCAAGAGTGGGTGAGGACTTTTCTTCTGTGGTATAAATGGAGGTAAGCAGACGGAGGCCCTGGCTGGGGCTTGGCCGAGATCACATGGTTAGTCACTACCAGGGCTGGTCCAGCAGGTCAGGGAGGACCAGAACAAAGCAGGGTCCTTGGAATCTTCTGCCTTTTCCCATCATCAGCCAAGAAGGTGTGAGCTACGGCTCCCGCAGACAGCCAGCTACCTGCCCAAGGCTTCTCTCATTATTGGCTGTAGCCTGTCTCTCCCTCTGCCCACCAAGGGATAACTTTCTTTGGTTGTATCCTGAGTCTGTGTGATTACAGAATCATGGGATTTAATTAGAGTTAGAATGTATCTCAGAAATCATTTGGTCCAACCCCTCTGTTATTTGAATAGAAGTGGCTGAGGTCCAGAAGTGGGGGACCAACAATGGTGGCCTTAAGCTGTCCAGAGATGTCCCTTATTTTCTCTTCCTTCAAGGCCAGAGGTATTGTAGGCCAGGGCTGGGGGTCCCCTCCCCCAGGTGACATCCTGTCCCCTCACTAAGTTGTATCACCTCCACACTGTTTCTATACTAAAAGACAGGAGTCTTAGAAAGAAACGTCTGAGTGGAAGAGGAGGCCAGTGGGTCTGTCACAGAACCCAAGGCTCAGGCCAGTTGGAGCTGCTCTCTACTCTGACTCTTCTAGGTCTATAGCCCAGAGTTGTTGAAAGTAAGGCAGAAAGAATGACTCTTCTCCCCTTTGCATCTCTGGGCCATGTGTGGCCTTCATAGAGGGTGAGGGAGGCTGGTTTAATCTCCAGATCCAAAGACCATCCATTCCTCTTCCTTTGGGTTGGGGTTTCATCCTCAGCCATGAGATGAGTGGCTACCTAATTAATGTGTATCTCTGTTTCTCTTTTCTTTCTTGGTGTCTTTCTCCCTATCTTCCTAGCTGTTTCTCTTTCTTCTGCCTCTTTTTCTGTGTATCTCTGTTTTTCTCTAGGTAGCCCTCTGTCTCCTGTTTCTTTTCTCCCTGTGTTTCTTGGTTACTTTCTCTTTGTGAGTTTTCTTTCTCTACACTCCATCTCTATTGGGTTCTGGCTCTGTGTCTATGTGGGGGATATTATTCATTAGAGAGAAGTGGTAAGGATACGACTGGTCTGGCTGGGCCTGGGGTTCAGTGTTGGGAAGCCCCTCTTCCTGCCTGAGGGTGAGGGAATGGTCAGAAGTGCCACCCCTCACTTCCTGCATATCCGGGTTACAGATTTATACAAGTCAGAGTAGAGAATAGCACAGGTTGGCCTGGTTCTGGGATTCCTCAGTGAGGGCAGGCTGTGCTTTCCTTTTATACCTGCCTTCTGGCCAGCCTCCTAGTATGCACACTTAGCAGTCCTACCAGCCAGGACATCCTTGGCACCTCACTGATTAGACCATCTCCCAGGTCCCTTTCAGCTCCTGCTGTTCTATGATGTCAGACGTGGACAAGTGCGGAAGGCTTGGGTCCCAAGCTGGCTGTGTGACCTCGGGCAAGGTCCTGTCCCTCTCTGAGCCTTGGCTCCATTGTCTGTGAAACAAGGGCGACGTGTGATGGTTCCTAATGTTGTTTTTACCGTGGTAGCCAGCCATTTTAAACTTCAGTCTTTCATGTGCACTCAGGTTTGGAGTCAGAGGACTCCAAGTTATATCCCTGGACAAATCCTTTCTTCTCTCACGGCCCAACTTTCCTTCTCTGTACAATGCGGGGCTCAGATTAGGTTGTCTCCAAGATTCTTTTGAGAGGAATGTGGTGTAGTAGGTAAAGTGCTGTCCTTGTAGGCAGGAAGACTCCACAAGATTTAAGCTGAAGGTCTGAGTCATTTATTCCAGTGGGAGAAATGGGCTTGGGTATGGAGATCCTCAAGGAGGGTAGGTCCCTTCCTCACCTGGGATCTTCCTCTAACTCCCACCTCATGGACTATTTGTGCCTGACCTGTGGTAGAGCATTCGGAGCTCATCCTGGTCTGATCAGCTACAGTCGGACACATTGAAACTTGACTCTAGCATAGCGATGTCATATTGGTCCTCTCCCAGAACAAAGGACAACACCCAGCCAACCAACCTCATGCTAGCTGTATGACTCCAGGCCATTTCATCTCACTGGGCCTCAATACAGGTGATATCTAACATCCCTTCTAAAATCTCCAATCCTTCCCATCTCTGTTCTATATTCTGAGAAACATCCCAGCTCTTTCATTCTGTGTTCTATGTTCTAAGGGTCCTTCTAGCTCTTCCTCTTTTCATCACTGTCATAGATGTAAGTCTTCTGTTTAAGCCAAGGTGGACACGCATGGAGAAAAGCCAAAAGATAGAGACCCCTCATATTGCTCTACACCTGTCTACTCCATGTGGACAGAAACCACAAAGGAAGGAATGGCCTTCCTGGGTGCCAGGACTGTTAGAATAGGGTTAGCAAACTCAGGGATAGATTCGGCCAGCTATCTGTTTTTGTATGGCCTAAGTGGTTTTTTTACATTTGTAAATAAAGTTTTATTGTATTTTAAAATGTAAAAGCATTCTAAACTCCTGGGCTTCAGGGTAGACTTGGTCTACTGGCCATAGTGTGCCAATCCTTGTATTAGAGTATTAGCAGAGAAGAGTTCTCATTGGCCTGGGTCTGAGGATCTTCCCCCAAAGCCATGCCTGTCCCTCTCAGGTAGGCTTGTTATATTGTATGGCAGAGATTTGAGAAGAAGCTGTAATCTACTCCAAACCTTGGCCTGGGACCCGTGCCCTCCAAAGATGTACATGCAATGCCATGAGGCTTTGTTACATCCATAGCCATAGGAAACATAAAAGAACAAGGAAACCCTGGGCTTTCCAATGAGTATTAGGAAAACTGTTTTGCAGCTTGCCTTCCCAATAGCCCTTCACAGACTTAGGGTTCCCATCTCTTCCCCTCACCTTCTCCCACATAAGCACACACTTCAGTTAGAGGGAAATCCAGGCCTTCAGACCCCACCACTGTCATTTACCTTAAGGAAGGAGTACATCTTCATGCTCACCCATACATATACACAAGCTCAGATGTGTGTACACCCAGACACAAAGGCATAGCTACGTAGACACACGAGCATATATATACGCTTGGGTTTCATGCCATACACAGGGATCCACAAACGCAGGTCACACTTGTACATACAGAGACACATAAACACTCACATGTAGGCTATCCTAACACACAAAGGCCTAGAGGTTCTCACACTCAGTATTCTATAACCTGCCTCCTGTCCCCCAGGTTCTCTACCAGTCTGAGAAGTAGCAGGGTGAACAAAAGCCATGGGCTGAGGATGACTCACTGGGATATGTCCGCCCCAAGGTGGGCAGGAGGTGCCCAGAACCAGCCCTCCTTCTTTCCTGAAGGCTGAGACTAAGCTGGGGGTGGGGGTGAAGTTCACACCCAGGCTAGACAGCTGGGGTGGGGGAAGGGAGAAGGGGGAGGCAGACCTTCTGTGTGTGTGGCTAATTATGTATGTGGGGGGCATTTTTCCATGGGCGTCCTGATGAAGCCTGAAATCCTTGCTTCTCTGTATGTGCCTAGGTTGGTGTGTGTATTGTATTATATTGAGACTATGTACAACTAGGTGCCTGGTGCTTTCTGGTGTCTAGGTATCTACCTTTTTTCTGTGTGTGTGTGTGTGTGTGTGTGTGTGTGTGTGTGTGTGTAGGATTTGCTATGTGTTTTTCTGTATGTGTCCAGTTACAGCAGCATGCCCGTATAGAACACATGCACATGTGGACGTGTGTGTGTCCCTGGGCATCCCTGGGCCTTTCCATGTGTGTTTGTGTGTCTATGAACATGTCCTGTGGGTGTAGCTGTCCCAGGGTCACCTAGATTTTGAGTGTGTCCGGGCCTGGCTCGGGGCCTGCAGACGTCGGCACATCTGGGAGTCTGGGAGGCAGAGCCTTTGTGTGGCCATCGTTAACTTGGTGCCTGGGGGGAGGGGGGAGCAGTTCAGAAGGATGGTTGGCCGCTTGTCCACCACAGGGCCTCCGTCTGAATGTGGAGGGGAGGCGGGGAGTGCCGTTTTTCTGGGGCTCTTTCTGCCTGGATCTCCCCGTGTCTCTAGAGCCCTTAAGATGTGTCTGTGTCTTTACACATGGGTCCACCATCATTTAGGGTCTGGGTAACTCCCTGTCTTTCTGAGCGAACCTGCCTCTTTGACAGGGATTTGCGGGGTTTATTCCTGCCTGCCTTTTCGTCTTGACTGCTGTCTCTGCATCTGTCCACTGATCTCTGAGTCTTTCATGATGCTTCTGTTTTTAAAGGTGGCTGTAGGTCTTTTTTGGGGGGTTTGGGGGGAGTCTCCCTGGCTATTAGTGTATCTTTTTATCTGTTAATCAACTGTCCCTATTTAGGCTGTTTCTGAGTCTTTTGGGGTGTTGATGTGACTTTTATGGGGTCTCTTTGGTTTTGGGGGTGTTTCTGTATCTCTCAGGGGCTTCTCCATATTTTGGGGTGTCTGAGTCTTTGTTTCTGTGTCTTTTGGGGGCCTGCACATCTTTCTGCTCATCTCTGAACTTTTCAGGATATCTATGAATTTCCAGGTGTCTCCCTACCTTTCTGCCTCATTCCTCATCTCATGGGGTGCCTCTGCATTGTTTGGTGGGTGTCTCTGAGTATTTCAGGCTGTCTTCAACCTTTAGGGCCCTTCTGTTTACTGTCTTACAGCTGCTGGGCTGTCTCAGAATCTCTCTTTATGGGTGGCGGAGGGCTTTTGTCAGACGCAGGTAAATGACGGGACTTGCTTTGTGTTCCCCCAAAAAGGGCCACTCAGGGTCTGCCAGGCATGGATGGTGTCTAAGTCCCCCCTCCCTGCAGCCCACCCCCTTCCCTCCTCCTCCTCCTTCCCCCATGACCTCTGCTGCCAGCCAGCCCAGAATACATATTTATCAGAGTCCACTGGGGCTGCCCTTCCCCCACTGCTCCCCTCAGGGCCCAGGCTGCCCGGCTGCGGAGAAATTAACCCTGTGACACAGGAGAGAGGCTGACACCCGCCCTGCCCAGTGTGACATGCGTATACAAACGCACACGCATATACACGTGTGGGAACCCGGCGCCAGGGATGGGGGCTCTCAGCCTCACTGGCCAGGCAAAGGACAGAGAAAGGTGGACACACACACACACATGCGCGTGCGCACGCACACACAGAAATCACCCCCCACCTACAGAGGAGCACTTGCAGACATGGATGCAACAGCATGATGTGTGTCCATAGCACGGGCTGTTCTACGCAAGGAGGGGACCACAGATGCACACGTGGAGAAACACGCATGTGCCCAGACACTGACCCGTACCAGATCACACAGAACCGTACATGTGAGAGGCACCAAAAGGTACGGGGTGAATGACTACACAGGAAGGATACACACAATGGGCCATGCACAGTCAAGTACAGATGATGAAACATGCAGAAAACACACAGAAAAATACATCGGATGAACTGTGTAGAAATATGCACCCATCAGGGAACATTCAGGAACAGGTGTGTGGAGGAAAATATGGAAACACGTTGTGGAATGTATAGAAATGCACATGTTGTGGACCGCATGAAAATGTGGTTAAAAAAAGTTATGCCTCTGTTCTCCCACGTGTGTGTGCTGAAAGGTAAAGTGCTGTGACCGTCTCCCCAACTGCTTTCCTCAGTCCCCTTCCACTGTCCCCTCACCTGTTGTTCGATCCAAGGCCCGGGGGAAGAGGGAGGTGGGTGAGGTGCCCAGCCTGGACCTTCCCTCTCCAGCCAGCCATCGGCCCCAGGGCTGTCTGCCCATCAAGCTCAGAGGAAGGGGAGCCCATTAGGGACCTGGTTGGTCAGGGAGGGCCCCCTGGAGGAGAGGGTACTTCAAGGGCAGGGGGACAGGCTATGGGACCCTCCTCAAAGATCCCAGGGGACAAAGAGCCTCCAGAAGTGAGGGCTGGGGCCTCCCAGGCTCAGCCTGTCCAGCCTTGGCTCTAGGCTCCTTCCTGAGCCTGCTTATCGATAGGTTAAGTGGTAGGGTCAGGGTTATTGACCATCCGATTAGGAGCTTGTCAGATCAATTCCCCTTCCGTCTCCTCCTTCTCCTCGCTTCCCTCCCTCTCTGCCTCCCGCCCTCTCCTTGCTTAGTCAGGGAGCTCCCGATTACTGGTATCTTTAGCTGTGGTCCCATCCTCCCCTTGCCCCTGGAACCCTCCTTCCCTCCCCGAAATGGGGCCAGGTCCTGTCCCTGCCCCAGCCCCAATCTGAACCTCCCTCCCATGGCCTCATCCTGAGATGAAGTCACAGAGTGTCACAGTCCAGATGAACCTTGGGAGTCGTTGAATCCAAATCGTCATGTTACAGGTGGGAAACACTTGAGGGGACTAGCCTAAGGTCACACAGTAAGCAAGAAGCCTGAGATGAGAAGCCAGGGCCTGGTGGTGTCTGGATCCAGCCTCTGCCTGGTCCACTGGGCCCTGGCTGGAGCAGCAGGATTGGAAGGGGAAGCCCTGTAGAGACCAACTGAAGGCCGGGGAGCCAGAGGCAGTGGGGCAGACTCCATTCTTGCTTTTCCACATGACCCAGCAAGATCTTTTCTTTCTGGAGGCCTCAGTTTACCCCCTTTCAGCTCCAGCCTCCAAAGTGTGACCATTCCACGTTCTGCTGCTCTCCTATTGTCGGATGTCCAATGTGCCCTATGTTCTATCCTTTAATCTACATGCCTCCCACAGAAGAGGCCTAGCGTTTGTTGAATGGAATTGGAACCAAACATTCTACGCCCTGTGCTTTTCCACCTCAGATAGTCCGTGGTGCTACATCTTACTGCGGGATTGTAAGCTTATTCTTGTTCCTCTCTGGGTCTAACATAACGGATTAGACTAGACTGTCTCTTTTGCTTTGGAATCCTACATGCTGACGTTCCCTGCTGTAAGGTCCCTCCCACCTCTGCCATTCCCTGTTCTAAGGGCCCTCCCAGTCCTGACATTCCCTGTGCTCTGACATTCCCTGTTCTGAGGCCCCACTCAGTTCTGATATTCGCTGTTCTAAGGCCCCTCCCAGCCCTGACATTCCTTGTTCTAAGGGCCTTCCCAGTCCTGACATTCCCTGTTCTAAGGGCCCTCCCAGTCCTGACGTTCCCTGTGCTCTGACATTCCCTGTTCTGAGGCCCCACTCAGTTCTGATATTCCCTGTTCTAAGGCCCCTCCCAGCCCTGACATTCCTTGTTCTAAGGGCCTTCCCAGTCCTGACATTCTCTGTTCTAAGGTCCCTCTCAGCTCTGACATTCCCTGTTCTAAGGCCCTTCCCAGTCCTGACATTCCCTGTTCTGAGGGCCTTCCCAGTCCTGGCATTCCTTGTTCTAAGGGCCCTACCAGTACTGACATTCCCTGTGCTCTGATATTCCCTGTTCTAAGGCCCCACCCAGTTCTGACATTCCCTGTTCTAAGGCCCTTCCCAGCCCTGATATTCCCTGTTCTAAGGGCCTTCCCAGTTCTGACATTCCCTGTTCTAAGGTCCCCCCTAGTCCTGACATTCCCTGCTCTAAGGCCCCTCCCAGCTCTGACACCCCCTGTTCTAAGGTACTGTTCAGTTCTAACCATTCATGTTCTGCATTCTACATTCTATGTTCTGAGGTTCCATAGTTTCATGCCTTTCTGTGTGACCTCAGGAAAAACCCTTCCTCTCTGTAGGCTTGTTTTATCCTCTATAAAGTAAGAGTGTCTTTCAGTGTCGATCATCTCTAAGGTCCCTTGGGCTGCAGCTCCCCCGTGTGCGAAAGTCCCGTGTTCTAAGGGCCCTTCCAGCTCTGACTTTCTCTCTTCTGCTTTCTGAGTTGCGTGGTCTGACATTTCGTGGTTCGTGCTGTGTGACTTCTGGGAAGTCTCTTTGCCTCTCTGGTCCTCAGTCCCCCCACTTGGTAACACGAGGGTCTTGGACTTGAAGACTGAGAGCTAGGGAATCCCCAGCCCCCCTGCTCCCCCCCAGCTGCCGTCACTTACAGCAGTATTGACGGCCCGCGGTGTCTGGCCGTGTTCTACACTCCGCGCGGCTAATTGTTTTGACTGGGAATTGGCAAGGCGATTAAACGCCATCGATTTCCCCCCGCGCGCTGCATCGATTTTTAAATTTCCTATTGATCCCGGCCCTAAATCTCCTTAACCAAGACCTCACAGCGCAGATGACAAGCCCTGATTAGCTCCCCCGCCCCTTGAGAGAGCCTGGGGAGGGGGGGAGACAGGCTCATGTTCCCCTTCTGTTCCCCCCTCCCCACCTTTTAACCCCGGGTGGGGGATCCCACCAAACCAGCCTGGGAAAAATAGACCCACAGATTCCTCTCCTTCCCTCGGAGCACCCCCTCTCTGGGCTGGGTGTTTGGGGATCATCCAGGCCCATCATTTAATGGAGCAGGAGACTGAAGCTCAGTGAGGGGAGGAGAAGAAGGAAGAGAATGGTCCAGGGTCCAGGGAGTTAAAGCCAGAACAAGGTCCAGGACCGAGGTCTCCTGGCTCCTCGGCTCAGATCATAGAATGTTAGAGCTGGGGAGATCTTTTGTCCAGGCCCCTCATCCAGCAGAGAGGGAGACTGAGGCCCAGCTGTGTGGCCTTGAGCCAGTGACTGCATCACTCTGGGCCTTGGCCCTCTGGTCTGGGAAATAAGGGTCTAGAGCATCCCTGTGACTCTCCTGAGCTTACCCAGAAGGCTGGGTGCGAACTCATGATTGCAGTTGGGTTTTCTGCTTACACTTGGCCCAGGCTTGCTGTGCCCTGTACCTTCAGGGGGCCGGAAAGGAATTGGCTGCCTGGCCCCTTCACTGTGCAGAGCAGGCTCGGGGCCGTGTCCGGTCAGACAACAAACCCTTTCTCCTTTCTAGGCCTCAGTTTAAGGGTCAATAGGGATAGGGCACTGGCCTTGGAGTTGGAAGACTTGGGTTCTAATCCCCCCTCAGACAATTGCTAAATTGGTGACACTTGGCCAAGCCCTTATATAGTCCGTGCCTCAGTTTCCCACCCCAGCCTGTCAGCCCTGCTTCAGTCTTATCTGGGAAGTTCAGAATGTAAGCCCACTGAGGGCGGGCTTGTCTCTGTACCGCCGGCATCTTCCCAACACAGTGCCCTGTATTCAGAACTGCTTGATAAATGCTCGGTAGATGAAGGAGTGAAGAAAAGACCAGCCCAGGGCCACGTGGGTAATGGTTCTGATTCTGGCCCCGTCTCCCTGTGTGACCTCAGGGACATCTCTCACCCTCTCTGGGCCTTGTACAATGAGATGATTAGATCAGATGGTCACAGCACTCCCAAGGCTGTGATTCTGTGCTCTAACATTATGTGTCCTGATACGAGGCCTTGTCTCATCCACTTCTGTGACTGGGAAATCCTCAAGGACAGGGACGAGGGTCCCCCCAGCAGGGTTCTGGAGGGGTTACAGACACCAGAGGGATGTTGTTGGCTGCAACTGACCTCTCTCTTTCTCCCTTTCTTCCTTTCCCCAACTAAAGGTTCTCGACTGGACTGGGTTGGTGGACTGAATGAGCTAACCCCCCTGCTGCTGCTGCTGCTGCCCAAGAGGTAAGGCTTCTGAGTCTGACTGAACAGTGTCCAGTGTCTAGGGGTGGGGGAGAGGAGGATGTGGCTCACCAGGGGTTCCTGTCTGATTGAACTGGAAAAACACCGGGCAGGGGGCCTTGGTGGACCACAAGTCCCATATAAACCAGCCTTGGGAATGAGCTAGCAGTCAGGATCCTGGGACATGTGGACAGAAGTAAAGTGTCTAGAATGAGTCGGGTGATGCTTCTGCCTAGCCCCTACTAGGACGCACGTGGAGGACCGGGCTCAGTTCTGGGCTATTAAAGATTTTCACCAAGTAGAACATTCAGAAGTGGGTTCCCAGGATGGCAAGGGGCCCAGAGATCCTGCCATCGGAGGCTGGAAAAGGGAAGGCTTGGGGTGGGGCGGTACCACAGCTGTCCTTACGTAATCAAAAGGCTCTCTTTGGGGGTGGAAGGGTCAGAAACATCGTTTGGGCCAAATATAAGGAAAAATTCCCTGATATTCACAGCCAGCCAAGAGCACAGTCACCAGAGTGAGTCTGGATGTCCAAAGCAGCCCAGGGTTCAGAATGAGAAAGGACTTTAGAGATGATGTGGTCCAACGCCCTCATTTGACAGATAGGGAAACAGGGACCATGCTGAATGTGTGGAGGGCCACTCACCAGGTGTGTCAGAGGTTCCTTTCATGGATGAGTTGGGATGTGATGGCTGTCTAGGCCCCTCCCAACTCTCTCAAATTCTGACACTCTGTGAAAGTGTCCAGGTTCAGACAGCTAAGAACAGAATTAGGATTCGAACCCAGGTCCTCAGACTTGGGCTGTTTTCACTGCCCTACACTGCCATTTATGAAGGACCATAATACTAGGATTTGCTCGGATGTTTGGGGAGAACCAAGAAATCCTGCCGTGACTGAACATGTTGGGAAACATGGTGGGTTCGGTATGAGGGTGTGTCCTAGGAGTCAGGAAATCTGGGCCTCAGCCCTAGAAAAAGTCTGCCTTTTTCCTCCTGGGTGTATCCTCTGGGCCTTTGGTTCCTCCTGGGTAATATGGTGAGAATTTAGGGTCCTCTCACAAGATTCTTACGAGGCCCAAATAACAGTTGTTGTTCAGTTGTTTCAGTCTGACTCTCTGTGATCCCATTTGGGGTTTTCTTGGCACAGATACTGGAATGGTTTTGCTATTTCCTCCTCCAGCTCATTTTACAGATGAGGAAACTGAGGCAAACAGAATTAAAGTGACTTGCCTAGGGTCACACAACTAGTAAGTGTCTGAGGTGAGATTTGAACTCAGGAAAATGAATCTTCCTGACTCCAAGCCTGGTGCTCTGTGTACTATGGTGCCCCCAGCTGCCCTGCAGAAAGGGCTCTATAAACTACTATAGATGCACACTGTAAGCTTTGGTGACCTTTGTATATGGCCAAACTAGTATAGAAGGCTGTGTAAATGTCAGAGAACTTTGTGAACTGCGATTACAAAATCAAAAAAAGCTTTGTAAACCATACAATGCTCTGTAAAACTGTGGAGGGTTTTGTAAAGTAGAAAGCTCTGATCAAGTGTGGAATGTTTTGTAAACCATTAAGGAAGGGCTTTGTAAACTATAACGTGCTTTGTGAACTGTAGGGGATTTGTAAATTACAAGGTGCTTTGCAAACAGTAGAGGGCTTTCTAATCTGTAAAATGCTTTGGAAACCATCTGAGGGCTTTGTGAACTATAATGCAGCTTTCATGAAAAAAACTGAGTGTAAAGATGGGATTAAAATCCTGGTTATGTTTTAAGACTAGGACAGGGTTCAAGTCAGGGGGGAGGTGTTACCATCAGTCTTCAGGGTTAGCGTACATGGTGTGGACATTAACTAATCAGCGTCATTGATTTTGCAACAAACAGACCAGAATTTATTCACCAAAATGAGTATTGTCTTTAATATCATCATCTCCTTTGGAAGGCTGCAAATTGATTCCAGGGTCAGTTTGGTGCCCAGGAAAGAACCCTGGGAATCTGAACTCTGGATTCTAGTCCCAGCTCTGGCCTTGACTTGCTCTGTGGCTTTACGCAATTTCCTTCCTTCCTTCCTTCCTTCCTTCCTTCCTTCCTTCCTTCCTTCCTTCCTTCCTTCCTTCCGTCCTTACTTTCTTTTTCTCTCTGGGCTTTGGTTACCTCTGATTTAAAAGAAGAGAGCTGGACTACATGGTTTCTCTTGTCCATTTTACTTCTGACATGCATGTTCTACATTTTTAGGTCCTTCAAGCTCTGGTATCCAACATTATAAGGGTTCTGACATTCTCCCAGTTCTGCCCTTCTATGTGGTTAGGACTCTCCCAGCTCTGACATCCCCTGTTCTAAGGGCCCTCCCAGCCCTGACATTCTCTGTATAATGTCCTTCTCAGCTCTGATATTCCATTTTTCCAAGGTCCCTCCCTGCTCTGAAATTCTGTGTTCTATGTTCTAAAAGCCCTCCCTCCCAAAACATGCATGTCAGAACTGGAATGAACAAGAGACCAGGTATGTGCTAAGGTCCCTCCCACCTTTGACATCTGTGTTCTAAAGGCCCTCCCCAGCCCCAGAAATTTTGTTTTATGTTCTAGGATCCCTACCCACTTTTAGTCTGTGGGATTTGGCACCTAGGGCCCGTCCTTTATGTTTCCTCAGTGGATCCACATCTTAGCCTTGTGAGGGTCAGTTTTGTTTTTGGAGAGGACCTCCATCATTCAGGGCTGAGCCAGGAAGAGAAGGCAGGTCCAGAACCAGGCATAATTTGTTAGTTAAGAGACAGGAGTTCCTTACATGGGTCAAGGTCAAGGTTCCTCCAAGCTTGATTTCCAAATCATGGAACTTCAGAGCTGAGATTGCGCACCAGAGCTGGAGGGGACCTTCCCTGATGTGAGGAGCTAAGATTAGAGGTCTGGGATTGGAAATACAGATTATGCCAGAGATGTGAAAGGAAGACAAGCCAGGCAGAGCATAGAGGCGTGCCCCCTTCTCTATCCTCTCCCGCTGTGTTTATCAAGATGCTTTTAGGGCCTTGGTTCTGTAATACAGATGTGGAGCATGGCCTGCAGCTGTGACCCTCAGGGCTGGTGGTGGGTTTGATTCATGCCAGGGAAGGAATTAGGGAAGAGGGGGCTTTGGTTTTATAGTCCTGGGGGTGGGGGTGGTGATACAGATGTGCAGTTTGATTTCCGCCTATGGCAAGGGAGTTCTGTGTCATTCAGGTTATGGCTCTGCTGGAGGGGGAGATTGGGGGATAAAGTGGGAAGGGAAGCCTTCCAGATGTGGGACTTCTTTTGTGGCTTTGGGAAGGAGCTCCAGATGTTGGCCAAAGCCATACAGGTGCTAGAGGCAAGAGGTTGCATCTGTGTTGGGAGGGGTGCAGATGAGAGGTGGGCAGAGGAGTGTGGGGGGGTCTTCTTGAAGGCTGTTAGAATAGCCGAGGATACAGCAAGCTTCCAGTCAGGGCCTTTCTAGGGATCCAACCTCTTCTTTCAGCATTGGGAAAAGTAGCTAGAGGGAGGCAGTGGTCCAGAGAACCGTGTTGCTTCCTTCCTGCCAAACACCCCAGGGGCCCCTGGGACACAGAGTGTTCTCAGGACACCAGTCTCCGGAGGGGGATGCCCAGGGTACAGGCTCAGGGGCTCTCGGGCTCTTCCCCCGACTCTGTTTGGCAGCTCTATCCGCCCATCTCTGGAGCTCATGGCCTGGACCCCAACTAAGTGGGACTCTTTACCACTGACCCAATTCACCTCATGTTTCTTTCTTCCACAGTACAGTGGACTTGGAGTTAAGGGGCCTGGGTTCGAATCCTAGCCTGCTTCCTAAATCACTGTCTGGTCTTGGGTGAGCCTCAGTTTCCTCATTGGCAAAACTAGGGTGTCAGACTAAATGCTCTGAGGTCCTTTGTAGCTCTCTGTCTCTTCTCCTCCCCTTCCCTGGACCTCTCTCTATCAGACGTCAGCTTTTCTTCAACCTCCATATTTTTTTTCTCTCTTGGGCTCTCAGTCTTTCTCCAGGCTCTCTCTCTCTCTCTCTCTCTCTCTCTGTGTGTGTGTGTGTGTGTGTGTGTGTATGTGTTTCCCCATCTCTTGATAAAATGAAGTAGAGAACACTGAGCCTAGTGGAGCACCAAGAAGAGGAAGGACAGAGAGAAAGAGGGGAAGACAAATCAGAGAAAGAGAAGAAAATTCCCCTGCGCCCATAGCCAGGAGCTCTGTGTGTGTGTGTGTGTGTGTGTGTGTGTGTGTGTGTGTGTGTATCCTACTAGGGGAGTCTGGGGACTGTTGGGGAGGAGAGGACAAGGGCTCACAACATTATGACCAGAGGCTCCCAGGGCTCTTGGCTGGACTGATGGGAGAGAGTGGAAGAGGGAAGGAGAGACAGAGAAAGGGAGGGGGGCAAGGGCAGAGACAGACATGGGAAAAGAGAGAAAAGGTCACAGTAACAGAAACACAAGGAAAGGGCCAAAGAGACAGACACACAGATGCACAGGGAGAGACAGAGACAGAGAGAGACAGAGACAGGAGAGAGAGAGAGAAGAGAGAGAGAAGGGAGAGGAGAGAGAGGAGACAGAGAGAAGAGAGAGGAGACAGACAAAGAGAGAGAGAGAGGACAGGAGACAGAAAGGGGAGACAGAGACAGACAGACAGACAGACAGACATAGAGACTCAGAATCAGAGAGATGAGGTTCAAAGTCAGAGGGGAGAGGTAGAAACAGAGTCAGAGAGAGCAGATCAATGAGAGACAAGATCAGAGAGATGAGACAGAGTCAATCAAGGAGATAGAAAGCAGAGACAGTGTCAGCTAGAGAGAGTTACAGAAAGAAAAAGAAAGATAGGGACAGAATCAGAGAATAAATAAAGAGATAAATAAAGAGATAAAAAGACAGAAAGATAGAAACAAAATCAGAGACAATCAAAGACAGTGAGACATAAAGACAGACATTCAAGAAGAGACAGAGACAAGTAGAGAGACAGTGTCAGAAAGACAGGGAAAAGTAGAGAAAGACAGGGACAGAGACAGAGAGATAGAGACAGAGACAAGCAGAGAGTTTCAGAAATATACAGAAAGACATTCAGAAAGATAGGACTATCCAGAGAGATACTCAGAGACAGTGAGAGAGCCGAGTAGAAGGAGAATCAGAGACAGAAAGTCACAGAGGGAAAGACAGACAGAGCCAGCAAGAGAGGGAAAGGCTGAGTGATCGATGGAGAGGGAGCTTGAGCCGGAGGAAAGGGAAGACAGGCAAGAGGAGAAGGGGGGCTAGTGGACAGGCAGAGCAGCCCTGGTCAGTCTTGGTCCTGCTAAGGCCCTAACTCTGAAGTGCTGGTGTCCAGGCAATTCCTGGGCAGGGTCCTTAACTTCCAAGGGTGAGTGTGTGGGGTGTTGTGTGGTTGTGTGTGTCTGTGGGAGAGAGAGAGAGAGAGAGAGAGAGAGAGAGAGAGAGAGAGAGAGAGAGAGAGAGAGAGAGAGAGAGAGAGAGAGAGAGAGAGAGAGAGAGACAGAGATAGACAGAGACAGACAGACAGAGAGACAGACAGACAGACAGAGAGACAGAGACAGAGAGAGAGACAGAGAGACAGAGAGAGACAGAGAGAGGCTGTGTTTCTCTGAGTGAGTCATGAACCCAACACAAGCATTTCGTGCCTGCCCCTATCCTCAGCTATGCTAGTCCCTGTAGCCCTTGGGTGGTCCCCTTTCTCTGTTTCTAGGTGTTCTCTCCACTCCCCACTCCGGTCTCCATCCCCCAGCCATCTTCTTGGACTGGCCCCCCGGGCTCCAGGGAGGGGCTAGACCTCCTAGGCTTTTGCCCCAGAAACCTGAGGGGAAAGGTGCAGTGCCCCCACACTTCAGGCTCTCCCCACCTTCTCCTGTCTCAGCTGGCTTCTGTCTCTCCATCTGCCCTGCCTCCCAGAGGTCTTGGCCTCTCTGGGCACCAGCTCTTTTTGTCTCTGTCTCTGGTCCTGGCCAGGCTTGACTCCCTCTCTCCCCTGATTACTTCCTTCATCTGAATGTGTCTCACTCTGTCTCTCCCCTGTCCCTTCCCCCCACTCCTTCGCTGTCCCTCTTTTTCTGTCTTTCTCTGTCCAATGAATCTCTCTCCTCTCTACCCCATTCTACATCTTCCTTGTGTCTCTCCTGTCCTCCAACTTGGTGTGTCTGTCTTCCCCACCTCTTCTCTCTCTCTCTCTCTCTCTCTCTCTCTCTCTCTCTCTCTCTCTCCCCCCTCTCTGTGTCTCTCTCTCTCTCCCCTTCTCTTTTTTCATCCCTCTTTCCCTCTCTCTGTCTTTTTTCATTGTCCCTCCTTCTTTTCTCTGTGTCCCTTTATGCTCCTCGCTCAGTCTCTGTTTCTTTCTGTCTCTGGCTGCCTCTGTATCTCCCCGTATCTCTCTCTTTCTTTAACCCCCCACCCGTTCCTCTTGTCTCTCTGTGTCTCTCCCTGTGTCTCACACCCACCTCGGAAATAATTGCTTTTGTCTGGGCTGGACTGGACTCGTGCTGCTGGGGGGGGGGGAGGAGGGAAGAGGAGGGGGAGCGGGGAGCTCTGGGGGGGTTGGGAGGGACGGATGGAGGTCGCTTGGTGAATTTGCTCAGGCATTTGTCTGGGCATAGAGGGTGTGTGTGTATGTATGTGTGTGTGTGTGTGTGAGTGTGCTGAGGCTGTCTGTGAGTGTGAGCATGTGTGTATCTCTATACACACACGTATGTCTGCATGTGTGAATGTGTATGGGTGTACAAGGGGATGACAAGGGCCCGGCCAGAGCAGGAACCAGGACATTCCCTCAGAGCCCCTTCTGGATTTCAGGGGCTGTGTGTGTGTTTGTGTGTGTTTTGCATACCTTCATACCTATTCTCCTGCCATGGTCACTTACACACAGAAACACACATGGCCACTCACACACACACACACACACACACACACACACATACACAGAAGTGTATGTATATGATCACCATGATCCAGACATGAACCCAAATGTCTTAACCACCCAGAGCTACAAAAAGACATACGTGGCCCCCAGGACACACACTGAACCACTCCCCCCACATACACATAGTCATTGAGAGACACACATGGTCTCCGACACACACACACACCACATGAAAACATGTATGTTTACTGAAAACCTGGAAGGACAGATGGGTACCAGGTCACACCTGTCACTGCAGCATGTGAGTGTACACACACGCAACATACACACACACACATACTCAGAGATACCACAGTCACCGCCCCACACCTGCTCACACCTATTCACACCCTCATCCATGCTGCAGACAGACCCAGGGGCCGCAGCCTCCCTTTCTCCCTCCCCCCACCAAGGACACAGCCGCCAGGGCCAACACACACACACACACACACAACACACCACCCCCACCCCAAACTCACAACCCAGGGAGAAGCACACAGTAGGGCAGAGAGATACAGAGATGCCAGAAGGACAGACACCCGCACACACAGAACAGAAGGGGGAAAGGTGGGTGGGGCAGGGCTCAGTCCTTCAGCCTGACCGGAGGCTATTGGTCCCAGTCTCCCGCCTGCCAAGAATGTCCTCCATTACATGTTTTGTTTTCTCTCTCTCTCTCTGAGACCTCTTCCCCACCCAACCCCAGGTTTATTTTCTCAGAGGTCTCTTGTTTCTTGCCCTCCCCCCCATCACTACCCACCTCATGTTATCTCTCTCTCTTTCTCTGCCTGGCTTCCTCACCTCCAATCAGGCTTATCTGTGTTCCTAAAATCTCTGTCCAGAGGTTCTACCCTATTCCCCCAACCCCTGGGGAGTGCCCTCATCTCAGATCAGGGGCCAGGCCTAGGCCACACTCACCAGCTCCTCCTGGCTGAGAGACCCCTGAGGTCCCTGGTGTCCTTCCAAGGGCCCAGCCCCAGCCTGGGGTGAAGGGGTCCAGTCTGGGAGAGGGGGCTGGTATCGGGGAGCCGGGGAGCAGAGCCCAAGATGCAGAGAAAGGCAGCCAGAGGCAGGGGCTTTATAAACCGGCCGTATTGATCCACCATGTCACAGCCCCGGTCGATAGCAGAGCCGGGAGAGAGAGAGGGAGAGGGAGAGGGAGAGGGAGAGAGAGAGAGAGAGGAGAGAGAGCAGAGAGAGGGAGAGACAGAGACAGAAATGGAGAGAGAGAGAGACGGGTACAAGGAGATCCAGAGAGGGGGAGAGACAGGGAGAGCAGCAGACAGAGACATGGAAAGAGGGAAAGAGAGAGAGCACAAGAGAAAATATGAAGATACTTAGAGAGAGGAGTGAGACAGACAGAGATACAAAGGAAGCCAGAAAGAAAAGCATGGAGAGAGATAAACAGAGACAGAGATACAAAGAGAGACAGCGAGGGAGAGACATAAACATAGAGTCAGAAAGACAAAGAGATAGAGACAGAGAGGAGATATTATATCTATATATAGATACACACACACACACACACACACACACATATATATATGTAGAGAGAGAGAGAGAGAGAGAGAGAGAGACTGACAGAGACAGAGAGACAGAGAAAGAGACATATATGTGTGTGTGTATATATGTATATACTATATATGGAGAGAGAAAGAGAGACAGAGAGGAGATATTATATCTATATATCTATATATAGATATATATATCTATAGAGACAGACAGAGAGACAGAGAAAGAGATAGAAGATATATCTATGTATCTCTACATAGATATATGTGTGTACACACACACACACACACACACACACACACACACATATATATAGAGAGACAGACAGACAGAGACAGAGAAAGACAGAGAAAGAGACAGAGAGGACAGATAGAGAGAGAGAAGAGACTGACAGAGACAGAGGCACAAAGAGACAGAGAAAGAGAGACAAAGAAAAGTCAAGAAAAGAGGGAGATAAAACCCATGTAAAGAAGGTGGAGGGAGCAAAGGAAGAGGGCAAGCTGTAGGGGCTCTCACTCCCTTTTCATGTAGCCTCTTTCCTCATTGCCCCGCCAGCCTTTTCCTGACTCTCCCCTTCTGTCCTCCTGTTGCCCAGGGCTTTGGGGGAAAGTTCTTGCATTTGCTGTATTTGTTCCTCTGTCCCTTTGGGCAGGGGCTGGGGAAGAGCTCATTGTGGGGCACGATCTCTGAGACCCTCTCCCCAGGATCTGGTCCCGTTAGGCCCTCCTGTTCTGAGTCCTGAATGGGGCAGAGTCTCGAGTGGTTTTAAGGATCAAGGAACAGGGTTTGGGAGCTGGGAGAGACCTTTGAGGTGGTCTTCAAGGGCCTCATTTTCTATGTGAGGAAACCAAAGCTCCGTGGGGAAGTGATGGGTCTTTGAAGGGGCCTCCCCGAAGGTTGAGGCCCTCAGGGACCCTAGAGGACCCTGAGTTTAGGCCTGTTATTTGATATGCAAGCAGACTGAGGCCCAGAGAGGGCAGATGACTGGACTAGGCTCGCACCTCGGGAAGGGCAGGGACAGTAGTTTGAACCCTGATGTCTTCCCGGTTCTCCCCTCTTGTGGAAGCTCGATTTCAATGGCTGTCTTCTCCTGGTCTCTCTTTCTCCTGCTTTTCCTTTTTCATTCTAACTATTTCTTTCTTTCTCTTGTCTCTCCCATTCTGCCCTTTCCTCTCTTTCTCTGGGGCTCTGGGCCCTCTAAGGAGAATGGGGTGCATCTCAGGTTGGCCTGAGTCTAAGTCTTCTTCCAGCTAGGGGCTGTTTCATTAATACAGAGTAGGGGGTGATCTCAAGGGCCTGCCCCCTACCCTTAGCAAGAGACCTGGGGTCTAGACTTATTAGAGGAAGAGCAGAGAACCTTTCAGGTTGGCCTGCGTCTGAGGTTTCCCATTGAGGCCTGGCTTTCTTCTTATCTGCAGTATTTCCTTCCTCCCTGTCACAGAGGGGTACCAGGAGTGGGTGATGACACTTAGAGAAGAGATGGGTCCTGGCCTTTCTCAGGACCTTCCTGGTCTTTGAGGGGAGATGAAACAGGAAATGGCTTCAGCCTGTCTCCATCCTCTGGCCTGGCTTCAGTGCAGGTCCAGCTCAGGCCTCCCCCAAGCCCAGTCCCAGCCCCCAGCCTCAGCTCTCTTTGTTACTGGAGGGGGAGGGGACTTGCCGGTGGAGGGGCCTCATCCTGACCCCCGACCCCTCTCCCCCTCCCTCCACCCTCCAGGGCTCAGAGGGGTGGGCCCGAGAACTCCTTGCCTGGGTCCCCTGGGGCCCGCCAGCCCAGTGACGTGATGGACAGCTCTGACCATCGGCCAAATGGCCCAGGGAGTGAGCCAGGGGCCGGGAAGGGGGAGGGGAGGCGACTCTGAACGGCTAAAACAGGGGGGATGTAGAAGTGTGTGTGGTGGGGGGAGAGTGAGGGCTAGGGTTAGCTTGAGGGAGCAAAAAAGAGTGTTTGGGGACAGATGACTGTGAGGTTACCAGGAGGCTGGGAGGACCATCTGCTAGAAGGCTTAGAGGGAGTGGGAAGAGGGCTTGGGAAGGCATGGGGTGGACTGGAGAGAGACCAGGAAAGCTGCATGAGGCGGGAGAAAATTCTGGGATGGGTAGAGATTTGGGGAGACCCTCTGGTGGGGAAGTTGGTAGAAGCGGAGAGAAGAGAAAGGGCTGTTTCAAGAGGACCACTCTGGGGTGGGCAGGGATTTGGGGAGACTCTGGTAGGAAGTGCCGGGGACAAATGTAAAATGCAAGTCCCTTTGGATGAGGATCCAGGGTCCTCCATCCCCATCCCTCCTTGGGCCAGTGGGTCCACTCGTTCTGAGTCTTCATCCTGTCTACCTGCCCCTGTCCCCAGCCTTCAGCCTGACCAACGCAGGGAGTTTCAGAAAGGGGGGAGGTGAAGATTCCCTGGCGCGGGAGAAGCCGGGGGAAAAAATATAATGGGAAGTAAGCTGCCGAAGCTGGCTGAGAGAGAAAGGGCAGCAGCCAGCGAGGGGGGGCGCAGGGGGGCAGGCGGCTGTGGCCAGGCTCTGAGGAGGCCTGGCCGGCTCTCACACCGAGCCCTCCGCGTCCCCCCTGCCGGCCCCCTCCAGCCGCGATCGATCCAGTTTCTTGGCAATAAAGCATTTTTATTGTCAACTGCCCTGAATGCTAAATGTGAGGCCTGGTCCTTCTCCTCCCCCCCACCGCCACTTTACTGCACCCCCCCTGCTCCTCAGCCATCCACCTCCCCCCCAGCCGCCCTCAATATCAGCTCCGTCCATCACCCAGCCCTCCCTCCCTCCTTCCCTCCTCCTCCTCCTCCTCCTCCTCCTCCTCCTCTCTTCCAGTCCCTGGATCTTGGATAAGCTACCCAAGGCTCCCCTACATGCATAGCTGGCCCTGTGGCTACCACCTGACTGGTCATTTTTTCCTAATCGCCCCACAAAGTCACCTTTATCCATCACCCAGACTTCCTCTTCAAACTCCTTTCTCCTACGTTGTGGGTTTTGCATAGACCCCACCCTATAGCCATGACTGACCTAAGGACTTCCAGGTGCTGGGGCTCACCTGCCTGGCTATTCTCACCCCAGTGTGCCACAGTCTCTGTTCTGGCGGTCACCCAAACCCCTTTGCCCCTGGTCCTTCTGTTTTGGATGTCCTCTCTATGCCTGTGGCCAGCCCAAGACCTTCCAGGTCCTGGGGGCCTCATGGCATCAGCTCCTTCCATCACTCAGTCTTCCTCCTCCTCCTCTCTTTTTCTTCCTTCTCTCTTATAATCTGTGTTCAAATAAGCCACCTAGGGTCCCCTCCCCCACAGCTGGCCTGCTGCACTCCAGAGATCGGGGACTGTGGCCTGGCTGGTAATTCTCTCCCCTCTCCTCTCCTCCCCCCTCTTCAGCCATGGTCCACAACAACACCTTCATCCATCACCCAGGCTTCTTTCTTTTCTATCCCAGCCTTGCTGACCTCTCTAAGTCAGGAAGGTGCCCCTATGCCCACAGACTCCAGAGACCTGGGTCCCAAATACCCATCGGGTTTGTGACCCAGGCCTCCTCTCTCTCATTCCCCTGTATCCTGGATGAATCACCCTGCTCTGCTTCCTAGAGCCAGCCTGCTGGAAGCCAGGGATTTGGGACTGTTACATGCCGGAACATTCTCTTTTTACTTAGAGAGGCAGCCTGGGCTCTGAGTCATGAAGACCTAGGTTCTAATCTCACCTCAGGCACCTACCTGCTGTGTGACCACGAGTGACCTACCCTCTCCAGGCCTCCATTCCTCACCTATGAAATGAGAGGGTTCAGTTTGAGGGCCTCTAAATCTCCCCCATTGTATCATCACCACCCCTGCAATATCAGCTGTATTTGTTACCTATCTTCCTCCTCCTCTTCCTCCTTATATTCCAGGGCCCTGGGGCTGTCACCTGGATTCCCTGGCTTCCTGCATGTCTCAGGTAAAATCCCTGTCTCTGCAAGGGGCCTTTCCCATCTCCCTAACACTAGTGCCTTCCCTCAAGGTAGCCTTTCTATAGCTTGTATTTCATCCTTTGCATGTTCTCTCCCCATTAGACTGAGCTCCTTGAGGGCAAAGACTGTTTTTGCTCTTTTGGGGGCTCCCCAGTGTTGTGCATACAGTAAGCACTTAATACATGTCCTTTTGATTCCATTTTCCCCTTTTCCACTTTGTACATCCATGAGAAAAAGCCAGTGGGGCCATCAAGGAGGGACTCTTGGGGACCAGGAGGGTGGTTTGGAAAAGAGGGGAGGGATGGAAGGAGTGGTGGGGAGACAATAGCTCAGGCAGGGCTCGGGAGAGGAATTGGGTAGAAAGGACTGGCCCAGGAAGCAAGAAGCACCAAGGAGGGGGAAACCGAGGCAATGTTTATATGGCCAGTGCTGAGACACCCCAACACCCTGTGATCCTTTGGCCATGCTCATATCCATGGCTCTGACACCAATCCTCCTTTTTGTCTCCCATTCTTTGTGCCCCTAAGCCCTGCTTTTTGTCTTTCCTGACCTGGTTGTTCTCATCCCCTCAGCGCTCCCCCCATCCCTGTCTCTCATCCGTTCTGTCCACTCTTAGAGCCATGGCTGTATCTCTGTGCTAAAGAGAGCTCTGGATTGAGAGGACACCTGGCTTCTGGTTCTGAGTCTGCCAGAACCCACTGTGTGACTTTGGATAAACATCTGCCCTATTTGGGCTTCAGGGGCCTGGTCTGTCGAATGAGGGACTGGACTTGGTCTAATGTCCCTTCTGGCCCTGAAACTTCATGTTTTAAGGCCTCTCAGAGCTCTGACAGTCTCTGTTCTAAATCCCCTTCCGGGAATAACATTCTCTGTCCTAAGGTCCCTCCCAGCTCTGACATCCCCTGTTCTAAGGGCGCTCCCAGCTCTGACATTCTCTGTTCTAAGGGCCCTCCCAGCTCTTATGTCCTACTATTCCATGCCTCAACACCGAACACAGTTGGAGCTGGGCAGAGGGACTTGTCCAGGGTTTCAGCCAGGACTGGAAGGTTTCCTGCCTCCTGGGCCAGAGCTCTTTGCACACCGGCACTTCCACTGTGACCAGAACCTTCAGAGTGCTAGGTCTAGTGTTCTGTGGGGGCTCTTCTAACTGTGGGTAGCCTTCCTACTCTCTGGGGGTCTCTGTTCTGGAAGCCTCTCTAAGGGAGTGTGGGCTATAGCTGCGGTGTGGACTCTGTGCAGGGGGGAGTTAGGCACCTCTGACCAAGGTGCTGAAATGCTCTCTCCTGCGTCTGTGATTTTCACATTCTGGGGTATTTATTATTCAGTATGTGTGTGTGTGTGTGTGTGTGTGTGTGTGTGTGTGTGTGTGTGTGTGTGATCTCTGTCTGGACCTTCTACCAGCTCCATCTCCTGCCCCATATCATGGCACTGATGTTTCTCACCTCCATCCCCATGTCCACCTTTCTGCTTCCCTCCAGGCCTTACTATTCTCCACTTCCTCCCTGGCCTCTTAGCCGCTGGTGCCTGCCCCTCCCTTCCCTCCTACCTGGGGTCCCCATACGCCTGTGCTTGCAGCCTGACTCAGGCGTCAGCCCCGATCAGAAACTCTCCCTGATTCCCTTTAGTGGATGGAATCCTGGCCTCAGCCTTCCTCCCCAGCTTTGGCTCCCCGGGAGGGAGAGGAGGGCATTGTTCCGCTTCTTTCCCTGACCCATCCCCATGTGCCCCAGACTCACATGATCACACAAAATCACGTCTGGAGCTAAAAGGAGGATCTCGGGGGCCATGGAGTCCCACCCCCTCATTTCATCATTTTATTTTTTTTAATTAACAAAAATCTATTTTCTTTTCTTCCCACTGGAAAATAAATTTGTAATAACTTATAATAAATAAGCTGAGTCAGGCAAAACAAATTACTGCATTGGGCATGTCCCCAAAACAGATGTCTCAGCCTGTACCCTAAGTCTATTATCTCTCTGTCAGCAAGTGCAATTCTCTCATTTTAGAGGTGAGTGGACTGAGGCCCAGAGAGGGCCCATAATTTGCTAGAGTTCACGCCGTGATATTAGCAAGTGATTTTTTTAGGATCATAGATTTAGGACCCAGAAGGGAACCTCAGAGACCACAGTCCAACTCCCCATTTACAGATGAGGAAACAGAGGCCCAGTGGCCAGTGACTTGTACAGTGTCACGCAGGTAATAAGTGGCAGAGATAGGGATCTTACTCTGGTCCCGTAGCTCTAGATTCAGCCACCTTTCCATTCCCACCATGTTGTACGTTTGTCATGGACTTAGGTCATAGATGTAGAGCTGCCACCTGATTTCACAGATGAGGACACTGAGAAGGGGCCTTTAATGCAAAGTAGATAAGATTGAAATATCTCCTCTGACTCTTAGGATCTATCCGCAGTGAGTTCTTACAAGCACCTACTGTGTGCCAGGCACTGTGAGACCAAGAAACACCTCTGCCCTCAACAAGCTTACATTCTTTTCGGAGGTGGGGACAATGGAGGCAGCTAGGGGGGACTGGGGTGCAAAGGGCACCAGGCCTGGAGTTAGGAAGACCTGAGTTCAAATCTGGCCTCATGTACTTACTAGCTGTATGACCCTGGGCAAGTCACTTCACCTGTTTGCTTCCGTTTCATCATCTGTCTGATGGGGATAATAATAGCCCCTACCTCCCAAGGTTGTTGTGAGGATAAAAAGCGATCATATTTGTAAAATGCTTACCATGGTGTCTGGTACATTGTAAGCACTATATAAATTATAGTATATATATGATATATGTTATAGTATATATAATAGTATATATAAATAAATAAAGCTATTATCATTATTATTACAATATATACACAGATAAATACAGGAGGCAGCATAGTTCTTTGGAAAGAAACATGGAGTCATGAAGACAGTTCCAACTTGTGCTCTGCCATTAACTCTCTGTGTGACCCTGTACAACCCACTTTTAACCTCTGTCTGCCTCAGTTTCTTTATTTGTGGATTGAGGGTGTTGGATTACATGACCTCTTAAATCCCCTTCCAGTCTAGGTCTGCGATATTGTCAGTAAATACAGTACAGTATTTTATAGTATCAGTAAATACAAAGTAATTTCAAGAGGGAAAGGGTGGTGCCAAACAGGGGTGGGGTGGGGGTTGGGGGAGAGATCAGGAAAGCCTTCGTGTAAGAGGTGGCATCTGAGCCACGCTATGGAGGAAGCTAGGGATTCGAGAAGGTGCATTCCAGATGTGGCCTGGCCAGTGGAATTGCCACAAGGTGTTGTTAAAGGGGAGCAATGTGAAGCCAGACAGGAATGGTAGCTGGGAGCCAGACTGAACTGCGAGGCTGAGCAGAGTGTGTTTGATCTTCGAGGCAAGAGGAATCCACTAAAGGTTTTTGTCTAAGGAACCGACATGGCCAGACCTGGTTTTAGGACTATCAATTCATTGGCTGTGTGGAGGCTGGCTTGAAAAGAGGAGAAACTGGAGGGAGGGAGATAAACTAGGAAATGGTGGCCATACTCCAGGTGAGAGGTGGAAATGCCCTGAAATCAGGTGGTGCCTGTGGATGGAGAGAAGGGGACAAGCTTGGGAGATGTCATGGAGGCGGAATTGATGATGTTGCAACTTATTGGATATGGGAAGTAAGAGTCAAGGATGACTTTGCAGTTATAGACCACCCCATACACAAAATGGGGATGTTTTGAGGACAAATGGGGGAAAGAGAGTGAGTTCTGTTTTGAATATGTTGAATTTGGGGGGCCTGTGGGACACCCAAGTGGAGCTGTCCAGCAGCTAGTTGGTGATGTCGGAGCTGGGAGTCACCTGACTCGAGGAATCCATGGGAACTAATGAGCTCATTAAAGGATATAGGGCAGAGAGAGGCCAAGAGGGCAGAGCCTCAGCAGATGCCCACACTTAGTGGGCAGGAGTAGGGTGATAATCCAACAAAGCACATAGAGAAGGAGCAGTTGGAGGTGTAGGAGAACCAAGAGAGAAATAATCACAGTTACTCCAGGTTGAGTTTATTTCTTAAGGAGGATCATTTTAACCCCCTTATTTTACATATAGGTAAGGCAATGGAGAATAGTAACTACCAATTACATAGCACATAAGGTTTGCAAATTGCTACATACATCTATTCAAGTACACTCTTTTTTGAGCCTCACAACAGTGAGGAAGCTTGGCATGGTGGAAGATGTTAGGTGTATAATCTAAGGTCCTGGGTTCAAATCCTCCTCCTCCTCCTCCTTCTTCCCAATTCTCCCTCTTCTGACTTGTGTGACCTTGTACACAACCTCTCCAGGCTTTGGTTTATTGTTTAAAGTAAAGAGGCTGGAAATTATGGGCTCTGAGGTTCCTTCCAGCTCTAGAACCTTGGGAGCTAAATCAAGGCAGGGACTTGATCTATGGTTTCATTGGTATAAGGAACAGCCAGATAAGGAAGCACATGCTTGACATTCTCTTCTCTCCTTAGAGTTTCTAGGGCACTGAGAATTTAAGCAACTTGCCTAGGAGGTCACACAGCCAATATGTGTCAGAGGTCAATGCTACAGATGTGTTATTCCCATTTTACAGAGGAAGAAACTGAGACTAGGGGAGCTTAAATGATTTGCCCCAAGTTACATTGCTACTGTTCTGTGATGAGATTAAAACCCCAGACTTCCTGACTACCAGTCTTGCACTCCCTCCAGACACTAAGGCTCAGAAAAGAGAGATGAAATCCCTGAAGTGTCACAGCCAATTAATGAAAGAAATGGGGGTACTAACTCTGGTTTCAGATCCAGGGCACTGCACAACACTCCCTTTCTTTATCCCTTGGAATAAAGTCAGCAGCAGAGAGTGAGAGACAGAGATAGACACACACACACACACACACACACACACACACACACACACACACACAGAGGCAGAGAGAAAGACAGAGACCCAGAGACAGAAACAGAAAGACAAACAGAGACACTTAGGGCCTGGGGAGAGTATCAGGGGGAAGAATCTATAGTGAAAAGACTATAGAGGGGAGGCTGGAGAGGGAGGAAGAGGGACCCAGAGCTGGGGAAACTGTAGGAGGGAAGGAACCTGGAAAAGCAGAGAAAGACTGAGTCCATGCTGGGGTGGGGTGTAGGAGAAGGATATTCCTTCAGAAAGTGAGGGCTACTTAGAATCTAGGAGATTGGAGGTGTGGGGAGAGCAGGCTGGAGAAACAGGGAGAGAAACAGAGCCTGGGAGATAGACCTGGGAATGGGAAGGCTGGAGAGATTGTCAGAGAGAGTAGCCTGGACAAATGAAGACTCAGTTCGGGAGACTGGGGGCAGGGAAAAGTCTGAAGAAGCAAAGTGAGACCCAGAGTCCAAGAAATAGTGTGATAGGGGAGGAGATTAGAGAGCTCCTGAGCTTGGAGAAATCGTCAGAGGGAGAGGCTGGAGAGGTGGAAAGAAGTAACTGGGAGAGACTGGAGAAAAGGGGAGCTATCCATGGTCTTGGACACGGTGGAGAGGAAGAGAGAGAGAGAGGGAGAGGGGGAGAGGGACGGGGGTGCGGAGATAGAGGGGGAGGTAGAGGGAGATGGAGGAGGGGGGGGGGGAGAGAGAGAGAGAGAGAGAGAGAGAGAGAGAGAGAGAGAGAGAGAGAGAGAGAGAGAGAGATAGCGCGAGCGCCCCGGAGACCATTGTGGAGAGACAGAGGAGAGACCTTCGGCTGGGGAACCAGTGAGGGAGGAGGCTGAAGAGGCCGTGAGAGAGCCCCAAACTGGAGATCCAGTTTCGGGGGAGGCTGGAGAGATGGGGAGAGGCCCCGTGCCTGGGGGTCTGCCCTCACGGTCTATAGAGAAGCTGGGGATCATGGCTTGGGGGCGCTGCAGGGGAGGGCGCCCAGCGGGAGAGGAATGGTACTCTGGCCGTCCCCCGCGGCTGGCGGCTCCCCCGCCCCCCAACCCCCCGCCCAGGCCCCGGGGGACCCAGCTCTAATAATGTATTTGATCGACTCGCCGGCCGCGTACAAGCGATTATTGTCTTGTCGGGAGTCAAACGTATCGATCCGGCGAGAAATATGAGCGAAGCAATGGAGCCCGCGTGTCAGTTACCGGCCCCGCCGGCCCTGGGGAGCCCCAGCCGTCTCCTTTAATTACCGCTCAGCCCTGAGCCCGGCCCAGCCTCCCCCACTGCCTGGCCCCCGTGCCCCTCGGGGCTCCCCACTGCTCCCCAATGCCCTCTCTGTCTCTCTCAGCGGTCTGCTTCAGCAGCATAGCACATTTCTTCCTCCCTGGCCCCAGGCCTCTCCATCCCACCCTTCCTTGGACTCTTCTCCTCATGCCTCCACCTTGACCACCCTCTGGGTGGCCACTTCCATCCCTTTCTCCCCTGTTCTGTACTGCCTTGTTGGCCTCCTCTACCCAGCATCTCTCCCTCTGTCCTCTCCAGCGCCTTTCTCTACATTTGCCTCCCCTTTCTCCATTCCTTCCCCTATCCCACTCTTTGCACATCGAAGGGAATCTCATCTCCCCCTCTTCACTAGGAAGGAGCTCTCCAGCGTCCCCACCTTCCATTCCTTGCTGGGCTTAGTCTCCTCTCCCTCTTTCCATTCTATTCTTAGCTCTCCCCACTGCTTGTTTCTCTACCAGTCCCACCACCAGATTTTCCTTTGGCTTCCTTCATCTGAAAAGGGTGAGAGAGCATTTCAGGGAAGGAGAGTCGGTAGCTATGTGTGAGGTCTAGAGAACTCCAATGCCCAATCGAATGGGAGAGAATCTAGAAGAAAGAGATATATGTGCTGGAGAGGCCCAGCAAAAGGAGAATCTGGCTGGAGAAGGCGACATCTGAGTAGAGCCTGAGTCCTCGCTTAGACAGAGCTAGTGGGCTCTACTGGAAAGAGATGGATTTGGAGTCAGGATCTGCATTCAAATCCTACTCCTGCCATCTACTGCAACCTCTGGGCCCTTTTCTGGGAAGGCTCTGAAGGGGAAGTGACTTTGCCCGCAGTCACTCAGTGAATCATCTGGACACAGATTTAATTCTAGAAGGGACTTTAAGAATCATCTGACTCAACCCCCTCATTCTACATATCATAGAATATAGATGGTCACAACTAGAAGGGGCATCAAGAATACAGAGCATCAGAGCTGGAAGGGGGGTGCTTAGAATGGAGGTTATCAGAATCCTTAGAACAGGGAATGTCAGAACTGGGAGGGGCCTTAGAATAGGGGATGTCAGGGCTGGGGGGGGGCCTTAGAATAGGGGATATCAGATCTGGGAGGGGCTTAGAATAGGGGATGTCAGGGCTGGGAGGGAAGGTCAGAGCTGGGAGGGGCCTTAGAATAGGGGATGTCAGATCTGGGAGGGGCCTTAGAATAGGAGATGTCAGGGCTAGAAGAGGCTTTAGAACAGGGAAGGTCAGAACTTGGAGGACCCTTAGAATCCAGAATGTCTGAGCTCTGAAGATACCTTCTTTTTCGAAGTCCAATCCCTTCTCTTTTATGTTTGGGGTGACTGAGGTCCATGAAGGGCCTGTCTAAGATCACACAGTGAATCAGGGGCAGAGCTGGTCCTTGAACTCAGTCCTCTTTGAGTTGCAGAATACATGCTTGGTCAGTCACAAGAGATTAGCCCAGAATGTAGAAGCCGGATGAACTAGCAAAGTTTCCTTTGCAGGTGTGTGCCTCCTCCTGGGGAGCCAGGCTTCTGGTGGCCCTCACAGACCTCTAGCCCTGCCCTCCTCACTGGTGTCTAGGCTGGAGCCAGAGAGGGGTTGTGTCTGCCTGGGTGTGTATGGAGAGGAGATGGAGAGGAGGTGCAAAGCTGAGCTCTGCAGGGCCAGTCAGGCTGGACACTAACAGGTGGTGGTCGCCCTCTGGTGGGCAGCACTGGGAAGTGCAGGACTCTTCCCCATTCTACACACACACACACACACACACACTCACGCTCACACACACACATCATGCACACACACTCACACACACCTACATGCATGCTCACACACATCACACACTCACACCACATACACACATACATACACACATACCACATACATACATACACACACTCACACACATACACCTAGACACATACATACGTACACTCACACCCCCATACACACATACATACACACACATGTACACACACACACACACACACACACACGCATGATGTCATCTGCTTTTGGTGCAGCCAGACATCCAGCTTCCAGCTATGCATTCTACGCCACCCCCCACCCCAGATCCAAGAGGCCACTAGACATGATTCAGTTGAGTGCCCACCTCTTTTGGATCTGGACTTGGCTTTTTTTTTTAAATGAAGAGAGCTCCTTAAGGATTACCCTTTCCCAAGGCAGATGAACACCTGCTAAGCACACTGCCAAGGGGGCCCTGGAAAGATAAATGACTTGTCCAGGGTCACATCTGTCAGGTGTGGTAGGACTTGAACCCAGCTCTCCCTCACTCTGAGGATACCTCTCTATCCACTATTCGATCTTGCCTCATAACCTTGTTTTACAGATGGGAAAACTGAGGCTCAGGTAACACAGTGAGTCTTAGCCCCTACAGTGTCGGTGCTGGAAAGGCTTTTAGAACAATGAATGGCTGAGCAGGAAATGCTTTGCCATTGGTACACATCAGAGCTGGGAGGGATCTTAGAGCATGGAACACCAAGGCCTTAGAACCAAGAAGGTCAGAGCTGGAAAGGACCTTGGGGGACATGCAGTCCACCCCTCTCTTTTTACAGTTGAGGAAACTGAGGCCCATGGAGGCATGTGACTTGACTGAAGTCCCACAGAAAGAGGGATCAGTGTCTGGACTGGAGGTCTTCTGCCTCCCAGGCTTGGCGTTCCAGCTGAAAAGGGAGGAGTTGTGATAACCTGGGCTCTGGGCCCCTCAGGCTGGGCCGAGTCTGGTCTCTTTGGGTGTGTGTTTGTGTGTGGTGGTTGGGGGGGGGGATAGTTTCCCTCCCCAGAGGGCGGTCCTGCCCCTGTGGTTTCCTCTCTGGGTGACTTCCTGTCCTGGGGTTGGCTGTGGGGAGGGCCTGGGACCCGGGGAGGGGGCGGAGAGATGACACAGTTGTTCCCCCAACCCAGCCTCGCTCCTGTCTACCTCCGCCCCCAGCCGGGGCAGCGTGGTGCACTCCGGCATGGGGGCTCCAGGTAAGGGTAGGGTTAACCCTTTTGGAGGAGGAGAACCTCCGTTTCCTCTCTTTTCCCCCATTTCCACTGCGGCCTCTCTCCCTCCTCCCATTCCCAGCTCCATCTCTCTGCTTCTTTCTCTCCCCCGTCCTCCACTCTGTTCTCCAGTCTCAGTCTGTGTCTCACTGGCTGCTTCTGCCTCTGCCCCCCCCCCCACCCCCATGCCTGTCTATGTGTCCTCTTTTCTCCTGTCTCTGTGTCTCTCTGTTTATCTCTCTGCCTTTTCCCCTCTCCCCACCCTCTAGCATCTCTCCCAGTCTCTCCTCTTTCTCTCTTCCCTCAGCCCCACTCCCTTTAAGGATACCCTCTTTCCTTGTGTCTCCTCCCCCAGGCCCACGTCTCTCTTTACCACTTTCCCCATCCTGGATCCCTCCCCTCTCTGTCCATTCCTCTCTCCCACCCCACCCCTTCTACATCCTGGAGAGCCTCCTCCCTCTCTCTGTCTCTGACCTCCTGGTATCTCTTTATTGCAGGGGCAGAAGAAGCTCCCCTTTAATTAAGGCTCTTGCTCTCCTCTCCCTTCTTCCTCTCTCCGCCTCTCTCCCCCCACCCTCACACTCAGTTCCCCCATCATGAAACAGAAGGTACCCTCAACAGACGACAGAATGAGGCCTAGGGGGAGGTGTGAGGGACAGTTCTTGAGGTCGCCTGGGCTTGTGTATCTAAATCTCTGTGTCTTGCTATGAATATATAAACTACCTTTTTTTGCAGAATGTTACAGCTAGTTGAGACCTTAGAACGTAGAATATTGGCATTGGAAAGGCCCTTAATTTAGAGAAAACCAGAGTTAATAGGACCCTAAGAATATAGAATGATGGATTCGGAAGTAGCTAGTGAACCTAGAATGTCAGAGCTGGAAGGAGCCTTAGAAACCAGAATGTCAGAGCTGGAAGGAATCTTAGAACCCAGAATGTCAGAGTTAGAAAGAGTCTTAGAACCCAGAATGTCAGAACTGGAAGGGGCCTTAGAAGCCAGAATGTCAAAGTTGGGAGGGAAGGGACTCTAGAACATGTAATTTTGGAGCTGGGAGGGACCTTAGAACATAGGATATAAAATGTTCGAACCAAAAGGCACCTTAGAACATATCAAGGAATAAAGCACAGGCTTGGAGTTAGGAAGTTTCAAATTCAGAAACAGCCTCAGACACTTACTAGCAGTGTGACCTTGGGCAAGTCTCCTTAACCTCTGTCTGCCTCAGTTTTCTCAGTTGTCAAACGGGTATAGGAATAGCCCCAATAGTGTCCCAGGGTTGTTGTGCGGATCAGTAAAGCTCATCCAGACGCACAATATAAATGCTGTTGTTACTCAAGGAGCTGACGTTCCATCGGAGGAGACATCATGCATAGGCATGAGGGTAGGCAGAGGAAAGGCACACAAATGGAAGGCAGTTTTGGGAAAGAGGGCCCCAGCAGTACAGGGGATGAAGAAAGGCTTCCTGGAGAGAGCAGGGCTTGGGCCGAGTCATGGAGAGGGAGGTGAGGAGGGAGCCCACTCCAGGCCTGGGGCCCACAAGTGAGAAGGCACAAGCGGATCCTATGACTTCAGCGTTAGAGGTGAAGCCCAGTGCCTGTTTTTCCTGGCTCTAGGATGACAAGGCTGGAAAGGCAGGCTGGGACAGCTGCAGAGGATTTGGCCCTGGACATAATCAGAAGCTACTGGAGTTTCTTGAGTAGGGGAGTGACCAGGCTTTGGCAATGATGAGGAGGATGAGAAGGAGAAAGGAGAGACACAAGGCCCAGAGACAAGTCAGGAAGCTGTTCCAGTTGTCCGGGAGAGGGGATGAGGGCCTGCATCCAGGTGGTGGCTACAGCTGGAGGGGTGTGAACCCAGGAGATGCTGGGGAGTTAGAAATGACAAGGCCACATATTTAGGGGAGGATGACTCAGAGGTCCTGAACCTGGGAGACTCAAAACAAGGTGGTGTCCTGGAGAAATAGGAAAATTCAGGAAAAGGAGTGGATTTTGGTGTGGGGGAGGGGTTGGTCTCTTGTAGAAAATCAGGGCTGGGAGGAGCTTTAGAAGAGGGGATGTCAGGGCTGGGAGGGCCCTTAGAACAGGGAATGTCAGTGCCGGGAGGGCCCTTAGAACTGGGGATGTCAGAGCTGGAAGGGCCCTTAGAACAAGGAATGTCAGAGCTGGGAGGGGCCTGAGAATATGGAATGTCAGTGCCGGGAGGCCCTTAGAACTGGGGATGTCAGAGCTGGAAGGACCCTTAGAACACAGAAGGTCAGATCTGGGAGGGCTCTTAGAACACAGAATGTCAGAGCTAGGAGGGGCCTGAGAATATGGAATGTCAGAGTTGGGAGGGCCCTTAGAACAGGGAATGTCAGAGTTGGGAGGGCCCTTAGAACAGGGAATGTCAGAGTTGGGGGGGCCCTTAGAACAGGGAATGCAGAGCTGGGAGGGCCTTAGAACAGAGGAATGTCAGTGCCGGGAGGACCCTGAGAATAGGGAATGTCAGAGTTGGGAGGGCCCTTAGAACAGGGAATGCAGAGCTGGGAGGGCCTTAGAACAGGGAATATCATAACTGGGAAGGGTCTTCAAGAGTACTGATCTAACCCCCGCATTTTAAATGTGAGGGAAACTGAGGTTTGAGAAATTGCAGTAAGTTTCTCTAATGTCTGGGTCAGCCCTGAGGTCTGGGCCTTCAGATTGAGTATCCTTTCTTCACTCTCCCCCTTTTCTTAAAGCACCATTTCCACTACAGGGCCTGCCCACAGGATTTAATTCACCAAACATCTATTAGGCTCCTACTCTGGGGATGCAATGCTAAAAACTGAAGCCATCTCTGCCTGCAGGGATCTTACACTCTCCTGGGGGAATGGAATATGGTATTTGCACAAATAAGTGTAATATGGAGTAATTGGAGGAGGGAGAGATTGTTAGTTGATTGAGAAAACATCCAGTGTGAGTTTGAGTGTGTATGTATGGGGGTATGTAAGGAGACCAGGAAAGGATTTCCCCTGTGGAAGGTGTGACCCTTGAGTGGAGCCCATAGGGGAGGATTGTGCACATTCCAGGGAAAGGGCGGTTCAAGGAATAAACAGCTGGCCTGGAGAATTCAAGACAGGCAGGGCTGGGAGGAAGGAAAGCTGCAAAGGTGGGTACAAGCCAGTGTGTGGAGGGATGAGGAGGTAGGAGGCTTCCTCCCTCTGGGAGTGTCATGGCGAGATCTGGGCCTCAGGATGATTATTTGGACACTTACAGGGAAGATGATTGGGAGGGGGGAAAAAGTGGACACTGGGAGAAAAGACAGGCAGGAGATTGCTGCAGCCATCCAGGCAAGAGGGCCCAAACAAGGGTGCTAACTGGGAAGGGGGAGAGGAAGGCAGAGACTTGGGGGCTGAGAGCTGGCTGGATTTGGCAGCTGATGAGGGAGCCGAGTGGCAGGATGGCTCTGAGGTTGTGAACCGGGCTTACTGGGACCAGGGTGCTGCCCTCAGATGAAACAGGGAAGCTCACAGGAAGGCCTGGAGAGGCTAAGACAGGGGAAGATGACAGTTCTGTTTCAGACTGGGTGAGTTGGAGATGACCTACTGGAAGGTACATTCAGGCAATGGTGATGAGGGCTTGGGGTGTGGCAGGTGGATGATTAGATCTGGGAGTCATCTGCATGGAGATGGTCCTTGAATCTTGAGATGGCCAAGGAAGAAGATATAGCAAGATAAGAAAAGAGGGTCTGGGATAGAGCCTTAGGGTGGGAAGAGGGAAGGGAACTTGGGAAACTGACCACAATCCGGAAAAGGAGATGAAGAAGGAATACATAGTGAAAGCATGATAAGGAACAGACTAAGTTGAATCACAGGAACATAGAATGTCAGAGCTGGGAGGGCCCTTAGAAGAGGGGATGTCAGAGCTGAGAGGGCCTTAGAACAGGGAATGTCAGGGCTGGCCATCCAGCCCAACCTTCTTTCAAAGATGAGCAAATTGTGGCTCAGAATAGGTAGTTACTTGCCTTCGGTCACACAGTCAGTCAGGGATAGAGCCTGGATTAGAACTTGTACTTCTGGCCTCCCAGAAGGGCCCCCTTCTACCACATCTAGCCCTAATCCCAGCCCTCCCCTTGGAGGGGAGCTGGATTTGGTTGTGTGTGATTACATATGAGTCCCTCGCTATGAACCTAGTTGACTTCACAATTCTCTATTTATGTTGGTGTTTGTGATTGTATATCTATAGTTACTTTGTGTGACCACATATATGGCTACACTGCAGTGTGACCACACAACATTGTGTGTGACTGTATTTCAGTCACATATCTGTTTAATCTTTCATTCAACATTTTTGTGTATCTATGTAAGTGTGTGTGACTTTATCTGGGGGAAGGGGGCAGATCTAGGCCTGTCTGTGGGTGCAAATCAGTGTCAACATATCTGACAGTGGAGACCTGTCCTCCCAGCTGCAAGTCCTGTCCTGCTGTGTCCACCTGTCCGTATCTCCGTCCTTGCCCCTGTAACATCTCACCTTCATGCACCCTGGGGCCCAGCTGGGAGGAGAAAGGTGCTGACCCCCCAGGGAATGGGGATGGGGCCTACTGGGGTTCCGAGCATCAGCGACTGACAAGAGGGACCTGGGGACCCTGGGGACTGGCCGGGGAGGGTGAGGGGAGGCCCTCAGTCGCTCTATATTTAGCCGCATTGTCGGTAAATGCTGGCCAAGGGCTGGTACAAATCTGCTAAAAGTGGAGGGTTGGGGGGAAGCTCAGAGCAGAAGTGAAAGTCCAGCAGGCAATGAAGGGGGGGGGGTGGGGAAGGCCCAGCAGGCCCTGCTTGGGAGCTCCCTCCCCAGGCTTGGGGATCTGGGTTGAGGTTTGCGTTGCCTAGCCTCAAGGGTCTGGGGGAGCTGGAGAGGCAAGAGGGAACCCCCCACCCCCACCCCTACCTGCCCAAGCTAAAATGTCATGGGCCGAAAGTGCATGGCCAGGGCTCGTCTGACGTCAAATGAAATAATGTGGAAAGGGCTTTACCAACCTGAAAGTGCTCTCTCTATATATGTATGTATTCTAGATGAGAATGATGATGGTGCCAGGGACATTGATATATAAGTCCCCTCTCAGTCCTGACATTCCATGTTCTAAAAGGGCCCTCCCAGCTCTGACTTTCCCTGTTCTGAGGCCCCTCCCAGCTCTGACTTCCTCTCTTTTAAGGGCCCTCCCAGCTCTGACATTCCCTGTTCTAAAGCCCCTCCCAGCTCTGACATTCTCTATTCTAAGCCCCAGCCCCCAGCCCTGACATTCCCAGTTCTAAGGGCCTTTCCACCTCTGACATTTCCTGTTCTAAGGGCCCTCCCAGCCCTGATATTCCCTGTTGTAAGGGCCTTCCCAGCTCTGACATCCTGTGTTCCAAGGGCCCTCCCAGCTCTGACATCCCCTCTTCTAAGGGCTCTCCCACCTCTAACATCCCCTGTTCTAAGGGCCCTCCCAGCCCTGACATTCCCTGTTCTAAGGGCCCTCCCAGCTTTGACATTCCCACCTGGCTGGGACATTCCCTGTTCTAAAGGCCCTCCAAGCTCTGATTTTTAGCTTTTATAATTTGTGTTTTGTGCATAGGTGATACTTCAGGTTCCACCATTAGGGCCCAGTTTCTTGGTCAGGACCCTGTCTTTGTTCTTAATGTGGATCCCTCTGGTGAGGGACTGTGATTCTTGGCCTTGGTATTTGTGCCTTTTTCCAGACCTCTCTTGACAGCAGGCTTTGATGCAGAGAAGCCAAGACTCAGAAAGCAGATGCTTTACTCCCCAAGACAAACTGAGCTTTAGGTGTGTGGGATGTGACCTGCAGTTAAGGCCGAGACTCAGAAGACCTGGGTTCTACCCCCTCCTCTCCTGCTGGTGTGATCTCAGATAAGTCTCTGGACTTTCAGCTTCCTCTTCTGTAATATGGGGAGAGGATAATTCCTGGTCTATAGAACTTCCAGGCCATGGTACCAATCAGAGGGAGCAGATGGATAGATGGATACTTTGTAAGATGGGGGGATTTTGCAAACCTTAGGGGCTTTGTAAACTCCAGAGGGGGTGTGCTGTGAGAAAATGTGCATATTGTTAGTTGTCCCTAGGCAGAAGGAAAGTCTAGAGATTGGGGGGACGAGGCCAGTAAGAGCTGGGGGGTGGGTTGGGGTCTTTTGTCTGTGGCTTTTGCAGATAGTGGGAGGGGCTTACCTCTCTGCCACTTCCATCTGTGGCTTTTTGTTCTGTCCTCTGGGTCCAGTTAGAATAAGTTTAACATCCTTCCCCAGGTTCTTTCCCTTGGTCCTTGTAGGGCCTCTCACCAACTACCTTGGTTGGCCTTTTCTCCATGCTTCCCAGCTTATTAACCACCTTCCTAGAAGGTGCCATCAAAAACCAAACACAGTATTTTAGATGTGGCTTGATTGGGGGAGAGCACAGTAATCCCATGACCACCTTTGTCCCTTGTTCTCTCATCTCCATTAGGTGTCCTTTGCCAGGGAGAATGATCTTTGGACTGGAAAGGCCAGAACACAAGTGGCTTATGGGGATCAGACACCTAGAATAAGTAGGGGGATAGAATAGGGTTCCTAGCTTTTGATGGGTTCAGATCACCAGGCCTGAAAAACCACTGGAAGTGAGTGCTGAGACACTCATCAGGGATGTCTGGAGAATGGATGGGAGGAGGCGAGTCTGCAGATTCCACCATGTCATGGGGCTGGACTCCAGTTTCTGGCTAAAGTCTGCAGCACATTCTTAAAGGGATGGTTAATGGGTGTGAAGAGAAGCAGGCCATCATCACAAGGAGCCAGCATGGCTTCAGCAGGAACTGGTCATAGTAGACTGCCTCTTCTGATGATGTTACTAGACAGGCAGAGCAAGAGTATTTAGGAAAGAGTGTTGACCTAGACTTTAGTGAAACATTTGATGAAGTAGCTTCCTGGGGGCAAGATGGAGAGATGGGAAGTAGGCAACAAGTGGATTTGGGACTAATTAAATGCCTGGAGAGAAGGAACAGTCCTTAGTGGTTTGATGTAACATTGGTAGATCTCCAGTGGAGTGTCCCAGGGGCTTGTAGTGTTTAACATAGTTATCAGTGGCCAAATGCAGAGGGGGCGAATAACAGAGTAAGATATCTAAAACATTGGGCTGAATTATTGCTCTAGAGCTGGAAGGGGCCCTAGAATTGACCTTCATTTTGTAGAGAAAACTGAGAATCGGGGTGAGGTGAGTGGTTTCCCCAAAGTCACATAGGCTAAGACTCCAAAGCTTTCATGGTCCCATGCTGACTCTCTATTGGATAAGATAAAATTAAGTGGATATCAATGTAAAGTCTTACCCTTGGGCTCAAACAATCAACTCTGCAATCAGAAAATGAAGCAAAAGATCTCAACGCACTGGAACACTGATCCAAATCAAATTAGATGAAATTTAGTGGGGAATAAAAATGTAAAGCCCTACACTTAGATGCAAAAAATTAGCTTCACAAATGTTAGAGTTAGAGTCAGTCAATCTACATTTATTAAGTACCCACTGTGTACCAGGTGTTGTGCTAAGCCCTGGGAATTCAAAGCAAGGCAGAAGATAGTTTCTTCCCTCAAGGGGAGGTATGGCTAGAGGTATAGCTGCTCATCTGAGAAAGAGTGGGGTGTTTTATTGGTCTGCAAGCTCCATTTTCAATGACATTGTACACGGCAGCTAAGAAAATTTGTGCCACCTTAGCCAGCATTGAGAGGCATGGTCCGCAGGAGTAAAGGAGGAGTAGTCCCACTCTGCTGTATGCTCATGTCAGACCACAGCTGCAGTGTGGTGGTCAGCTCTGGGAGCCCCATTTTAAGAAAGGGCGCTCAGGGGAGGCCATGTGGATGATGAAATACCTTGAGATAATGTTCAATGAAGTGGGGATGGCTTGGGCAGAGCTGGTATAGGGGCACGGTGAGATTTCTGGCAATATAGTACCTGAAGAACTGTCACATATAGAAAAAGGCACCAGGATGGTTCCATGGGGCACCCCAGCACATAACCAGAGGCACTGAGTGGGACTTGCAAAGAGACAGATTTAACACTGTAAGGTTTCACTAAAAATCATGGCCTTAGAGGTCATCTCAAAGCCCATCGAAGCAAAGCTGGAGGATGTGTTGTTGAAGGGAAGCTACTGTAGAAATGGCTTCTGAGGTCTCTTCCAACTTGGAGATTATGTGCTTAATAATTACTGCACCAATGGGGTCTTAAGCTTAAGACCTCATTAGCTTTTTGGGGGGCTGCCGTTGAACAGTATTGATTTGTATTTGTATCTCCAGTACTTGGCACAGTGCCTGGCACATAGTAGGTGCTTAATAAATGTTTATTGACTGGCTGTTGATGCATATGGAGCTTGTTGTCCACTAAAACCTCCAGATTTTTTTCAAACAGCTTCTAGCCACACCTCTGCACCTTGTACTTGTGAAATTGATATTTGGAACTCAAGTATAGGTTGTCACACTTGTCTTTGTCACATGTTAACTCATTAAATTTTTAAATTGTAAATATTTTATGTTTTCCAATTACATGTAAAAACCAATTTTTAACTTTTTCAGAATTTTGAGTTCCAAATTCTCTCCCTCTTGCCCTCCTCCCTCATTGAGAAGGCAAACAATTTGATAAAGGTTACACATGTGCAGTCATGCAAAACATTTTACCATATTAGTCATATCTCATTAAGTTTACCCCAGCATTTTAGTCTGTTGGTTTCTTTTTGTTAGCTATCCATTCTGCTCTTCATTATCTACAAATCTGCTAAGTATGACTTTCATAGCTCCATCCAAGTCTTCTGTAAATTGTTACTTAGCATAATGCCAAGGACATCTGCCTTTGGAAACTCCACCAATTCCTGTCTCCAGCTTGATAAAGGGCCATTAACGAATGACTACTGGTGACTCTACTATGTCTTCTCCTCTTTCAGGCTAAACATTCAGGTTAAGGTTGGCATCCTACTTAGGGTCAGCATGAGTATTGAGGTCAGGGTCTGCATGGGGGCTGCATTAGGTCTCACGAAGAATTTGGTTCTAGGGTCAGAGTTAGATTGGGGTTAGAGATTGGATCAGGATTGAAGCCATGGTTGGCGCTGAGATTAGGACTGGGGTGAGGGTTTAAATTTGGGTCCACAGTGGAAGCAAGGCCGGTGATGGGGTCGGAGGTCAGGACTTGCAGGCCATACATTGCAGACAGAGAGCCAATAACCCGCTGAATGATGCAGTTGGCATACAAAAAAGATTTTTAATAGACTAGAAGAAGTGTTCTGAGATTAAGAAGATGAAATTTAAAGGGGATAAATTTAAAGGGCCATGCTTGGGGTCAAGGGGTCAACTTCACAAGTTGAGGAAAGTTTGGTTAGGAAGCAGCTGACCTGAAAAATATTCTGGGGGTCTTAGTGGGCCACGGGCTCAGCACAGCATGGGTCAACCATTAGGTGTGTGAGTCAAGAAGGGTAAGCAAAGAGCTGCATTGCAGAGGGAGCCCCTCTGTTCAGGCTTAGGGAGATAGTGGTCTTTCTGTGTGGGCCCCCTCTACCATGTCATGAGAGTATCTGGTGGACTGTGATTAGTTCTGGGTGTCCCATTTTAGTGAGCTGTGGTGTGTCCATAAGAGGGCAGGTAGGAGGATGGAGGGGCCCCTCTATGGTTGAAGGAATTGGGGGATGCTTTGCCTGGAGAGAAGAGGTGGGAAGGACAGGAGACATCATCTCGCTGTCTACAAATCTTTGAAGGGCTGTTTCTGCTTGGCACCAGGAGCAATGATGGGGATGATGGCAGTGGGGCGTTTCAAAGCGACCAATTTAGGTTTGATGTCTGGAAAAACTTCCCAACAATGAGTTGTCCAAAATGGAATGGGTTGAGATTGAGATCAGAGTCAAGGTTGAGATTGAAGTCGGGGTTGGGGCCAAAGGTTTCCATATTCTTCAGACAGGATATAACATTGTATAGGTTTGGGAAAAGAGTGTAGTCACCACGTATTTCAATGAAACAGCTGTGAGTTCCCTCTTCTCTCTTCCTCCTCAATTCACATCACCCAGATGTCTTCTTCCACTGTCTCTGTCTTCATTCCGTGTGATGTGAAGAGGTGGCCCTTCTCCTGCCCCCTACCCCCACCCCTTCCAGGCACACTCTCCTCCTAATCTCTTCTCTCTAGATTTTCAGAGACCTCTTTGTCTCTGTCTCTATCTCTCTCTGTTTCTGTCTCTGTCTCTCTATCTTTGTCTCTGTCTCTGACTGTCTGTCTGTCTCTCTCCTTCTCCCTCCTGGTCTCCTCCTCCCTCTCTGACCGATCCTTCTCTGTCTCCTTTACTGGATCCTCCTCCAGATCACACCCTCTGTCTCTCATGGTTCTATCCTGGGCCGCCTTCTCTTCCCCCTCTATCCTACTTCACTTGGTGATCTCATCATTTTCCCTGGACTTAATTACCATCTCTATGCTAATGATTCTCAAATTTTCTACCCCAATCTCTCTGCTGCCTTCCAAGCTCATGTCTCCAGCTGCCTTTCAGACATCAGACATCTGGATGTCCAGAAGGCAACTTAAGCTCAAAATGTCTAAAATGGAATTCATTCTCTTTTTTTCCCTAACCCTTTCCCCCTCCCACTTTTATTATTGTAGAGGACACCCCCATCCTCCCAGTCCTGCAGGCTTACAACCCAGGAGTCATCCTGGACCTCTCACTTTCTCACCCCCTCCCATGTTCCACCTGTGGCCAAGGCCTGTCTATTTCACCTTTGCAGCATCTCTCCAATATACCCACTTCTCTCCTCTGACACCGCCACCCCCCAGTGCAGACACTTCACATCTGGACTATTGTACTGATGGCTGGGGGGGTCTGCTGGCCTTGGGTCCCTCCGAGATGCGGTCTATCCTCATTCAGCCACTAAAGTGGTGTTCCTAAAGTGCAGATCTGATCATGCCTCCCTCCCCCCACTCAATAAACCCTAGTGGCTCCTGTTGCCTCCAGAGTCAAATACAAAACTCTCTGCTTGGCGTTCAAAGCTTTTTGTAACCAGCCCCCTCCTACTTTTCCAGCCTTCTGACACCCCCAGCCCCCGACCCAGTGACCCTGGCCTCCTGGTGGTTCCTCTAACAAGACCCTCCATCTCTTGGCTCTGGTCATTTGTCTGGCTGTGCACTGTGCCTGGAACATTCTCCCCTCCTCACCTCTCCCTCCGTCAGCTAAATCCCACCCTCTTTCCCCCTTAATTTGAGGGCCTTCCCTCTGTTGATTATCCCAGCTCATCCAGCATTTTTGTACATAGTAATATCTATGTTCTCCTGCCCCCCATTACACTGTGACCCCCTTGAGAGCAGCCACCAGTTTTTGCTTTAGGGATATTTGTATTCCTGGATCTCAACCCAGTCCCAGTAAGCATTTAGTCTATGTTCATTGAATGGCTGACTCATTCAGGATTGAGAGTTAGGTCCGGGTGGAGGTCCTGAAGCCCGGTTTAATGCTGAGTTGTTTCTGAGGAGCCTGGGGTGGGGGGCGGGAAGTCCCACTCTTGTTTTTACCAGACCTAGAATACAAGGTGGGACGGCTGAACAGGGACCTGGGTTCCAGTCTGCGCTTTGCCTCTGAAGGTCCTCTGGACCTTGTTCCCTCCTATGTAATATGGGATCAGTATGGGGTGGGATGGAGGGACTGGACTCCATTATCTTTCTCCATGCTAATGTTCTGAGGGTGCTTAGCATGGCCTCCCTCACCTGGTTACTATCCAATGTTTGGTTTTTTTCTTAGACATAGAAAAAGTAGTGTTGGATACAGAAGGGTTAAAATGTCGTGGGTGTGCATGTCTGAGGTCAAACAATGATTTTATAAGGGGTGCCTCAGTTTCCCTATTTGTTAAATGACTAGAGACAGCATGGCAGAGTGGGGTGCCAGAGAACCTGGATTCGAATCTCAACTCTGTGACCTGGAGCAAATTGCTTTCACTTCCCCAGGGCACAGGGACTACACTTGTAAAATGATGGGGTTGGACTAGAGGACCATGAAAGACGCTTCTGTCTCTAAACACAGGACCCTATGAATAGATAGTTATTGCTAACGCCCCTTCCAGCCCTGACATTCCATGTTCTAAGGTCCCTCCCAACCTTGACATCCCCTGTTCTAAGGCCTCTCCCAGCCCTGACATTCTCTGTTTTAAGGCTCCTCCAAGCTCTGACATCCCCTGTTCTAAGGCCCCTTCCAGCTCTGACATTCTTGGTTCTGAGAGCCTTTCCAGCCATGACAATCTACATTCTAAGCCTCCTCTCTTCTCTGGGGTCCTATGTTCTAGGGTCCCTCACGGTTTTGACACTCCATGTTCTAAGGGTTCTTCCAACTCGGCTGTTCTATGTTCCATGATTTTTGTTCCAGCTGAAGGCTAAGGCCTGTTTTTGCATTTGGGGTTAGACTTGCATCCAAATTTAGGCTCAGGGTTGAGTTGGTTGAGCAAGGTCAAGGCCAGGATGAGCCTGTGCTTTGGCCTGAGGCTTGGGGGATTCCCTGGCTGGTGGAGGGAAGGGCTGAGGCCATGAGAGGTTGAGGGCAAAGCTGTTGAACATTTCAAGGGCTGGAGCTGTTGAATCACAGGCATGGAGTTGTTGATACACCCCAATCCCCAGAGCCCCATTCCACCGCCCGCTCCTTGCTGCTCACAGTGGAAAACATGTCTCACCCGAAACCTGCTGGTGGGACAGAGCGCTGAGGCAGTCAAGTCCCCAGGGGAGGACCACTGCCTCCTCTGCTCAGCTTCCCTTCAGATGCCTCTCTTTCAGAGGCCAAACCCAACCATTCCCTGCACTCAGACTTCCTATCTCTGACTGAAAGGCTTCTCTGCTGAGAGGCCAGGAGCTCAGAACAGAAGTCATTAGAGCAGGGTCCTGGTCCCACTGAGGCCACTGAGATGCTTCTGTGACATTGCTTCTTCTCCCAGCCCCTCAGTTTCCCCATCTCTAGGGTGTTGGACTAAATGACTTCAAAGTCCCCTCCCAGCTCTGACAGCATTCTGTCGTTGAGGAAGAGCTGAGGGCCCCAGTTCCCATGCAGGGTAGGATGCCAGGGTCTTGAAATGGACCTGGTCCTCAGGAGGCGGGGTGGTAGTGGTAGGAGCTTCCTCATGGTATGTGATGCCTCCCTTTCCCTTTTCTCTCTGCAGAAATAAGAATGTCTAAGCCCCTGGAGCCGGAGAAGCCAGGTTTGGACTCTCAGTCAGAGCACACAGGTAGGAAGGTTTTATCCGGGAACATGGGCAGGAGATGGAGCCCCAAGTGGGAGTAAGGCAAGGAGCGTCCTAGCTTTTCCTTCCTTCTTCTTGCAGACACAGAAACCAATGGACCAGATGCAAACCATCAGGTGAGGAAGGGGAGCTAGTTGGGAGGCCTGGGGTAAGGGAGCTAGATCCCAGAGACTCACCTAACCTTCCTCCCTTCTCTCTCCTTTCAGAACCCCCAAAATAAGGCCTCTTCATTTTCCTTGTCCCCAACGGGTCCCAGCACCAAGGTAAGAGGGGAACTTGCAATCCCTGGGGAATGATGGGAAAAAGTATCTGGGTAAGGTGGGATTTGGAGGAGCAAGGGAGATCTGGGGTAGAGGTCCCCCAGAGGGAGCTTCGCATCTTTGGAGCATCAGCAAAGAAGTTTCTCCTTCCCACCCGCCTGCCCCAAACCTATGACTCATCCCATCTCCTTCCCCTTCCCCTGGGGTTGGGGGGGGGGTTGGTTGGGGAAATCCCCCCTGGGGCCCCAGGGTATGAACAACAGGAAGCTGAGGGCCCAGCCCCCATCCCTACTTCCCTGCCTGGCCCTGGCTTCGCCCCGACTCTCAGCACCTCCAGGCCCTCCCTTCACCCCAAAAACACTCAAAGGAGAGGCGGGGTGGGGGAGATCGTAGGGATAGTGCAAAGGGCCTGAGAAGGAGAGAGGAGAGTAGGGAAGCAGAGAATTGACAAACCAAGGAGAGAAGAGTGTGAGGAGAGGAGATGGAGGGAAAGCGGAGAGGACATGAAGAGAGGGGTGCATGAAACCTCTCCTGGGAGCATTCTTATCTGGGAAAGGGCCTGGGCTGGGCCTGCAGACCAAAATCTCCCTGAGGGTAGAGAGGCTTATTTTTCTTTTTTGTGTCCCCAGTACCTCAGGTTTGGGTTTGTCTTTTTCAAATTGAACTGTGGAGATAGGGAAAGAGGGAGAAGGAAAGGAAGGAAAAGGAGGAATAGAGAAAAGGAAGAGATGAGGAGAGGAGAGGGCGGAAGGACGGTAGCTGGAGTCTCTGAACCACTTGCTCTCTGTGTGACCTTGGGCGAATCACTTCACGTGCCTGGCTCTTAGTTTCCTTATCTGAGCAGTAAGGGATCTAGAATTCTGGGAAAGGGAGAAGAGAAAGGAAGGAGAAGGCCAGGGAGAAGTGATGGGGAGAAGAGATGGAGGGAGAAGCTTGAAGGAGGAGATGGGAGGTTCAGGGACAATGGAAGGCAGACATTGAGAGTCAGAGGATGAGCCATTTAGAGCTGAAAAGGACCTCTGAAAAGGGCCTGGGAAGATTAAGTAATAGTATACACTACAAGCCAGATTCAAACCCAAGTCTTCTTACTGGAGAGATGCTGCTCCATCTGATGGACCTCGAAGGGAAGAGAAGAGAAGGCTGGAGAGAGAGGGAGGAGGGGGCTGGAGAGGAGAGGCAACCATGGGAGGAGGGGAGAAAAAAGACTTTTAATAAGGAAATGTCCGGATAAGCTTAAGTGGAGAGCCTGGGGTTGCACTTAGGCTACCAGCTGAGGGCCCACTCAGGCTCCATGTCCCCAGACTTGGGTAGTGGAGGAGGAGACGGAGCTGGGCCAAGGGGCCATCCACAGAGCCATGGCCGGAGGGAGCTGTGTGGTCTCGTGGAAACCACTTCATTTCTCTGGGCCGGGGTCTAAAACCGTCACTCTTTTGTTACAAAGGCGAGAGGAGGAGGGTGTCTAGGTTTCTTCACCATGATTGGTTCCCTCTTCAGGACCTGGAACTTGCCTCTCTCCCCATGCAGATCAAGGCTGAAGACTCCAGCAGTGACCCGGCCCCAGTGGCACCCCCGCCCCCGCCCCCATCCCAGCCCCACCTACCCCAGGCCCAGCTCATGTTGGCTGGAGGGCAGCTGGCTGGGGTAAGTGACCCAGGATGGGCTCCAGGGGGGCCTTTGGAGTCAGGGGCCCAAACTGAGTGCTAGCTATTCCACCAATGTAAGGAGAGGCCCTAGACCCCGTGTTTTTTCCTAAGGGGTCACTGCAGATGAAGCCCTGTTGAGTTTTTCCACTAACAGGTACAGAGGGAGCCCTCTTGGCTCACACTGCCAAGCCCTTGGGGCCCCAACCTCAACTGAAGCTGTCTTTGTTCTCCTCTAAGCAGCCACACTCCAGAACCATCTGGGTGGCCCCTTCTTTTTCTCCCTCTGCCCCCACGAGCAGAAAACAGCTCCAGGTAGACTTGGCTCCTCGTACAGCCTCGGCCACTGGCCCCCTCCCTCCTGAGTTTGGTTCCTTCCTCTGATGCTAACCCCCCCGGCTCTTTCGGCTTGGCTGCCCGGTCCCCAGCTGTCACTAACCCGCTGCTTCTCTGCTCTCTCTCTGCTCCTCCCGTCTCTCCCTCATCCCCATGTCACTCCTAACCCCTCTCGTCCGGTGACCCCCATCATCTCACTCCTTGGCCCACCCGCCCCCCTCCGCCTTCTCCTCACCTTGTCCGTGACCCCCATCATCTCACTCCATGGCCCGCCCCCCTTCTCCTCTTCATCTCTGACCCGCCTGGCCGCCACCCCTCGCCCCAGCTGACGGCCCTGATGCCCACCCAGCAGCAGCTACTACTGCAGCAGGCTCAGGCCCAGCTCCTGGCCGCCGCGGTCCAGCAGTCCAACGCCGCTGCCGCCGCTAATGCAGCCGCCGCCGCCTCTGGGCAGCCCCCGGCCCCCGCTGGGGGGGGCGATCTGCCGCCGCAGCCACCCGCAAGCCAGCCCCCGGCGACCCCCCAGCTCACCCTGTCCCAGCCCATCCAGCTCACGGCCCAGGTAAGGCGGGGCACACCTACAACCTGGACGGGGCTAGCTGAGCAGAAGCAGCCAGGATGGGCCAGGAGGGGATATGGACTCCCAGCCCACCCCCTCCCCGCCCCACGGCCTTTGGGACCCTTCCGGGTCAGTTCTTCTCGCACCCGAGCTTTCTTCTCTGCTGCCTCGAGCTTATCTGGCTACGCTAATCTCATAGAACTGCCTGGTGGCACCTGGGCTCCCCTGGTGACAGCCTGGAGCAGAAAGTGCCTCAGGCGGTATCTAGGGCCATCTTCCCATCACCCCTCTACCTACCTGAAGCAGGTCACTCCCTAGCAGGGACACCAGCTACCACCTGGACTCTTCCAGGAGCAGGGAGCTCCCTCCCTCTCCAAGACATACCTGCCAGCCTCAGAAAGTCTGTTCTGTTGAGCTGGAACCCGTCTTTTGATAACTCCCACCTCAGCCCAAGAGTCTTCCGTCTGGGGTCAGACATAAGAAGTCTAATCTCCATGACTCAGGATGGCCCTTCTGAGCTTTGCAGATGTGATAATGGTGCAGGTAGTGGCCACAGAGCCTTTCTAGATTAAATATCTGCAGTTCACAAGCTCAGAAGGCCAGAACTACAAGCAATCTCAGAACCTAGAACATAAAATGGCAGATCCAGGAGGAGCCTTAGAATAGAGAATGTCAGAGCTGGGACGGCCCTCAGAACAAGGAATATCAGATCTGGGAGGGCACTTAGAACAGGGAATGTCAGGTCTGGGAAGGGCCTCAGAACAGGGAAGTCAGAGCTGGGAGGGCCCTTAGAACAGGGGATGTCAGAGCTGGGAGGACCCTTAGAAACCCACTATCCCCTACCTCCCTAGAGGTAATAACTCCCTAGTTAGAGGAAAATGAGGCCCAAAGAGGGGTGGGCTGCGCTGCCTGAGTGGGGGTGTCTGTCGCCCTCCTCGGCTCTTGTCCTCCTGGGTAGCCTGGCACAGAGCCTCTCTCCCCTGGCTCATCCAGTGCATCCTTGCTTCCCCCTGTCCCAGGACATCCAGCAGCTCCTTCAACTCCAGCAATTAGTCCTTGTCCCTGGGCACCACCTCCAGTCACCTGCACAGTTCCTGCTGCCACAAACCCAACAGGGTCAACCAGGTAAGAATCCTACAAAAGCTGGAGGGCTAAGAGTGGGGGGTGTGGCCTGCATTCAGGGGCAGACTATGGCTCTCTGGCGCCATCTTGTGGAATGGAATCCCAGAACCTGACAGCTCCCGAAGTTAAATCTCTTCTATGACATCCCTGAGAAACAGGCTTCTAGCTTCTGCCGATGGACCTCCTGGGACGGGGAGCTTACCACTTCTCAAGACAGTCCACTCCTTTTCCATACAGCTTTAACTGTCGAGAAGTTCCTTTTCTATGTTGAGCTAAATTTTGCTTCCCTGGAACTTCTCCCCATTAGTCCTATCTCTGCCCTCTGGGCCCCAGCACAAGAAGCCTGATTCTCTTTTGAGGAAAGATGGTGTTGAATTGAGTTAACATCTAGAATCCTAGCTTTGGAAAACAGGGAGAGACCGCAGAGGGCACTAGCTCCACTTTGAATGGGCAGAAATGCATTTCACCACATCCTGGACAAGCAGTCATCCAACCACCCTGGATGACCTGAAGACCTCCAGGGATGGGGAGCTCACTACCTTTTGAGGGAGCCTAATCTATTAATGGAGCCACCGTTTGCTAGGAAGCTCTTCTTTTGGTCAAATCTGCCTGGGACCTGCCCTTACTCTGCTGCTCCCCAGATCTGAAGGGGATAGCACTGGATCTAAACTCCGGAGCCCTCTTGGGACCTGTTGGCAGGGTGTGGGGGTGGGACATGCGTTTGTTAGCTGGGCATGATGAATCACCCCCTGAGGCCTACACTGTCTCCCCCAGGCCTGCTCCCAACACCAAATCTGTTCCAGCTACCTCAGCAAAGCCAGGGAGCCCTCCTGACCTCCCAGCCCCGGGCTGGGCTCCCTACACAGGTAAGCAGCTGCCCCTTTGGGAAAAGCCAAATGACCTGGGGTCTGTACCAGGAGCAAAGAGGCTCAGTCAGCTCCCCTAGTCACCTAGCCACAGAGCAGGTCCAGGAAAGGGAGGGACCCCTAATCTCAGCTGAGAGGAAGAGAGGGCAAGTGTGTGTGCCCGAGACAGTATAGCTCCCTCCCAGCTGCTAATTAAAAAGAAGGCAGCTTTCCTGGTGCCAGGCTCTTGGGTAGATAAGAATGAGGCTTTCCAATTGGCGGCCCACTCTGGTGTCTGCTGTTAGTATGAGGGTGAGCCTAGCTTTGGCAGCTGAGTGTATGCCATCTGGCTAGCTCCAACAGGCTGGGAGGGCTTCATTGTGGGCCTGTTGATGGGCCACCATCCAAGAACAAGGAAGTCCAGAGAGGCTCCCCACAGGGGCGGCCATAGGGTGATAAGTTTCAGGGCTGGCTCCTGAGCTAGGAAAGAGAGGGAGGACCCTCCCTCCTGCTCACCAAGTGACAAATGCTCAAAGCCTTCGAGCACCCTGGCTTCTAGATCCTCTGAGCCTCAGAAGGCGAAGTTCTGCCCACGATTTCATCAGATTCCAGGCTTGAGGTCTGGCTTGTTGTATGAACTTGGGTGGGTTGCTTCCTGCCTCTGGGACCATTCCATCTGTAAAATGGTTGTAAGAGCAGGTGCAATGTGTGCCTCCCAGGTTTGTTGAACAGAAATTGGAGCTCTCCTTATTTCTGTTCCTAATAATAGTCTTGTGAAGCCAGGCAAAGATTATTCCCCTCCTTTGCACCTTGGAAAACTGAGGGGAAAGGGACTTAGCTAAGATCACCCATAAGCAATATAGACAGGTTACTCCCAAGAGCTAGGATTCCAGTGTTAGATTTTTAAAATCCCATGTTCCACAGGTTTTGCAAACTAAAGATGATAACTTAATCTATTGATTTTGGTGTTGATGTTAAGATACTATAAGCTATATGTTATGTGTGAGTGCCAAATGCTCAGAGGGTGATCAGGAGAGGGTTGGGTTGGTTTGGGAAGTTGCCTTGGGGGAAGAGATGGGGGAGGCTGAAGACGAGGGCACAGGGGTGTCTCAAGTCAGTGAGCTGCATGAGCAGCTGAGTGAAGGGCAAGAGAGAAGCTGGAGACCCCAAACTCCCCCTGCCTTCTTTCCCCCAGGCAGTGACCCGACCCACGCTGCCCGATCCACACCTCTCACACTCGCAGCCCACCAAATGCCTGGAGCCACCCTCCCACCCTGAGGAGCCCAGCGACCTGGAAGAGCTAGAGCAGTTTGCTCGCACCTTTAAACAGAGGAGAATCAAGCTGGGTTTCACTCAGGTCTGGGGCAGTGGGAAAATGGGGGCCCTTTGATGAAGCTGCCTGTGCTACCTGCAGAGCCCTCCGGAAAGCCCACAAAGTCCTGTGTGGTTTACAACCCCTCCCCGCCCCTGGAATTTACAAGCCCCAGACAGTTCGTAGAGCCCTCTACAGTGTACAAAGTGCCTTTCACAGCCCTTACCCCATGCCCAACGCGTTGATCCTTTTGTAGGAGTCCAGTGAGAGAGCCTGGGGAGGGAGCAGGAAAAATGAGGTCGAGGGTCAGGGGGTGTGGGGAGACGGTCACAGCTGAGAAACTTTCGCGGAGAAGACTCCCATCCCTGGGTTGACCCGGACCACTATCCCTCCTCTTCAGGGCGACGTGGGGCTGGCCATGGGCAAGTTGTACGGCAACGATTTCAGCCAGACAACCATCTCGCGCTTCGAGGCGCTCAACCTTAGCTTTAAGAACATGTGCAAACTGAAGCCCCTTTTGGAAAAGTGGCTCAATGACGCAGGTGGGTACCTGAGCCGGGACGGGCCTGGCACGCCTTAGAAAACGAGCCCCGTCCCTGAGCAGGCCTGACCACCGCTGTCCAAGGTCCTGAGGGGGCGGAGACAAAAGCGCTAGTGGGAGGGATGGGGGTCCAGGGCGGAAGCTTAGAGACAGAGGGCAGCGCAGCCTGGCTCTGCTTGTGTGCTGAGTCCTCTGACGCCGCCTCCCCCGGGACAGAGACCATGTCTGTGGACTCCAGCCTGCCCAGTCCTAACCAGCTGACCAGCCCCAGCCTGGGCTTCGACGGGCTCCCAGGCCGGCGGCGCAAGAAGAGGACAAGCATTGAGACAAACGTCCGCTTCGCCTTAGAGAAGAGCTTTCTAGCGGTGAGGAGATCCGCCCCCTTGTCCTGCTCCCCCGGGGCCTGTCGGGGCTCCGCTGACCTCCGGCCTCTCTGCCCCCAGAATCAGAAGCCTACCTCAGAGGAGATCCTGCTGATTGCAGAGCAGCTGCACATGGAGAAGGAGGTGATCCGTGTCTGGTTCTGCAACCGGCGCCAGAAGGAGAAGAGAATTAATCCCTGCAGCGCTGCCCCCATGCTGCCCAGCCCGGGCAAGCCAGCGGCCTACAGCCCCCACCTCGGGCCTGGGGTACTGTGCTCCCCCTCCCCCAGGATCATAGAGCTAAACCTTCAGAGTGTCTCAGAGGCCATTGGGTCCAGCCCCCTCCTTTTAGAGACGTGGATACTGAGACCCAGAGGGAGAAATGACTTTCCTAAGGTCACACAGTTAGCCATTGTTAGAGGCAGAATCTGAACGTGGGGCCGGGGCACTTTTCCTGAACCAAACACACACATTTATTAAGTTCCTGATGTATGACTAAACGCAAACATAAAAATGAAACCACTCCTGTCCTAAAGGATATTACATTCTACAGTGAGATATGTGTGTGTGCTGTAGGCAGTGGCCTCGAAGGATGGTGGATACTGTTGAGTCTTTTTCAGTCCCACTCTCCATGACCAAATTTAGGGTTTTCTTGACAGTGATACTGGTTTGCCATTTCCTTCTCCAGCTCATTTTACAGATGAGGAAACTGAGGCAAACAGTGTAAAATGACTTGCCCAGGGTCACACAGCCAGTAAGTTTCTGAGACTTGAAGTGTCTGAGGATTTGAACTCAGGTCTTCCTGAAGGACAGTTAGGAATTCTCAAGAGAGTAAGGAGTAGGTCAAGTTAGGGGACCAGGTGTTAGGCCAATCTGTCTGGAATGTCCACTGCATGAAGGAAAGTGATAAGAAATAAGTATGAAAAGGTAGGTGGGCACCAGATTGTGAGGAGCATTCAATGTGGAGCTGGGGAGTTTGGGGCTCATCATGTACCCCAAAGGTGGTACAGAGGCACTGAAGATTTGTGAGCAGGGGGAGTATGGCAGTTAGAACTGTGGTTTTTGTTTATTTTTGTTGTTGAGGCAATTGGAGTTAAGTGACTTGCCCAAAGTCACACAGCTATTAAGTGTCAAGTGTCTGAGGCTGGATTTGAACTCAGGTCCTCCTAACTCCAGGGCTGGTGCTCTATCCACTGCGCCACCTAGCTGCCCCAGAATTTTGTTTTATGACTGAATTTGGCTGCTGTGTGGATGGTGGGTTGGAAAGCATAGAGTCTGGAGATCAGGCATGAACCACAGGCACACAGATGCACACATGGTCACAGACATACAGTGAGACATGAGGGCCAGAGATGGGGTGGTCATCCGGTAGCATTTCTTCACCTCTTAAAGGATCCGATGTGCCCGTGACTTTGCTAGTACACAGCAAGGGTTTGTCCTCTCTCCTATATTGTGTCTCCTCCAGCTCTCAGCTTACTAACACAGCCTCCAAGAAACATCCATCCATCCCTCCATCTCTCTCCATCCCTCCACCCTCCACCCACCCCCCATCCATTAATCCCTCCACCCCTCCCTCTATCCATCTCTCTGTTCTTCCATCTATTCATCCCTCTCTCTCCATCCATTCCCTCCACCCCTCCCTTCATCCGTTCTTTCCTTCATCTCTCCATTCATCCATCCATCCCTCCATCCCTCCATCCATTCTTATATTTTCTATGCTCCTACTTTGTCCTGAGAATTGAGAAGACAGAATGAACAAGCCCCAGTCCTTTCTCTTAGGGATCTCAGAACCTGGTACCAACTTACACCTATGACCTGATTTAAACAAAATCGAATCTATGGGAAAATCCAGGTTGATGTCATTCTTTGATTTGCAGAAAGCTGTATCCCTTTTTGAAGACTCTGCTGCCGAGTTCTTTTAAGCCCAGGGCTCTGTTATTATTGTTTGCAAGAGGGGATTCCATTCTGTTTGCACCATAGTTCTTACTTGATGTCAAGCATTCCCAGGCTAAACTCCAAGTTTAACACAAATATGTGACATTAACCAGAAAAGCTGTCTAAAATTGTTCAATGACTGTTGTTGTTCAGTCGTGACCTATTCTTGTGACCTCATTTGGGATTTTCTTGGCAAAGATACTGGAGCAGCTTGCCATTTCCTTCTCTAGCTCATTTTACAGTTGAGGAAACTGAGTCAAATATGGTTAAGTGACTTGCCCAGGCTAGGCTAGATTTCAACTCAGGCCCTCCTGACTCCAGGTCTAGTGCTCTATGCACTTCAGAGCTGGGAGGGATTCTTGTTTTACAGAAGGGAAAATCTTAGCCTGGGGCAGGGGTGGGGTGGGGTGGGGTGGGAGATTTCCCTCAGGTTGTATATCAGATTGGACCCCAAGTGAACTATAAGGCAGGTCTCCTGACTCCCAGGCTAGGACTGTTTCCAAAAGGAAGCCACCAGAAAGCATTCACACCTTCGACTTTGTGACTTTGTGAAGCCTCATGTCAGGTGACAACTGAGCTGGCTGAAACAATTTACATTGATTTGTATGATGAAAATCATTATTACTGAATTAACAGAATCAGTTTCAGGGGCCTCATATGGGTTATCAATTGAATGTTGGACATTATTCAGCCCTTTGGATTAAGCACCAAATTTATTGTGAGACCTTGGAGGAAATATTTCCTCTTTCTGGGTCTCAGTTTCCCCATTTGCCAAATGAAGGGGGCTGTCTTGAGGGTGCCTTTCATCTGTGAATCTGTGTCTCTAGAATTCTGAGATACCTATTCCTGGAGACTGATGCGGTATACAAACATGCACACACGCATAACATACATACATGTACATATGCATACATATATAACACACACACATTTATCATGCCCTGGCCTCTTCTTTCCTCATGCTCGGGTCTCTGGAGCATGCTGGGAGTCACCCTCAGTTTGATATGCCCATGTGGAATCACACCTTGAGATACTTTCTTCCTTGTCTCTCCAGGTCACACCTCAGGGGGCTGGGGGGACCCTGCCATTGTCCCCGGCTTCCAGCAGTCTGAGCACAACAGGTCAGTCCTTGTGAGCAAGAAAAGAGGAACAGGGCAGCCTTTGGGACTTCAGTTACGGGATTTGGGAAGGCGTGGGAGGAAGGGGCAAACTGGTACTTTCTCAGGCACTCACTGGCTTGCAGTGGAACCTTGGACAACTCTGTCCCGCCTGAATTTTTTTCCACTGTACGAGGTGGGGAGGAGGCTGCTGACAGTGCTTACTGGCTCTGGCACTCAATGTTTCCATCATTCTCTCTCCTAGTTACTACCTTGTCCTCAGCTGTGGGGACCCTCCACCCCAGTCGGACAGCTGGAGGGGGCAGCAGTGGGGGTGGGGCTGTGACCCCCCTCAACTCTATCCCCTCCATCACCCCCCCACCCCCTGCCACCACCAACAGCACAAATCCCAGCCCCCAAGGCAGCCACGCGGCCATTGGCCTGTCAGGCCTGAACCCCAGCACAGGGTGAGTCTGGAGTCTGGGGAGGGCAAGCGGCTATTACTGCTTCGAGAGGCTGTGCCCCTCCCCCTGCTAACCTCCTGCCTCCCCCCACTAACCCGTCTGCTTTGCCTCTTCTAGAAGCACAATGGTGGGGCTGAGCTCGGGGTTGAGTCCGGCTCTCATGGGTAACAACCCTTTGGCCACCATACAAGGTGCGTCACCTTACATCCCACGCCCTTTGTCCTGTCCTTCATTACCCCATCCATGCCTTCCAAGGACATCATGGGGGCTTCTGCTGAACTCATCTGCATGCCTGTAACTGCTTCTGTGATGGGCAATATGTGTGCATGAGCGTGTGTGTGTGTGTGTGTGTGTGTGTGTGTGTGTGTGTGTGAGAAAGCTTCCAGAGCTGGTGCTTGGGTGTGGGGATGTCCTCACACTCAGGCTCAGCTCGGCCTTCCCTCAGCTGCTCCTGGGCATCACTCCCTTGCTCACTGCATTATTCCATCTCACTGTTCTCCTTCTGTGGGAAGAGGGTAAAGTATACCTCCAGATGGGAGGAATGGTCCTAGGGAGGGGAGAGGCAGGGAGTGGGGGCTGCGAGGGAGAAGCACTCAAAGTGACCATCAGGTGAGGGGAAATAGCCCAGGTAGGAGAATGGCTTCTCTGTTCTAGGGGATCCTAAGTGGGACTGCTCGGTTCTACAGAATATTAGAAGTAGAAAAAGTCTTAGAAAGTGAAACAGACTGCCAGAGATGGGAGGGAACTTAGAACAGAGGACTACAGATCTGGAAGGAGCCTTAGAACAAGAAGTGTCAGATCTGGGAGGGCCCTTAGAATAGGGAATGTCAGAGCTGGGAGGGGCCTTGGAACAGGGAATGTCAGAGCTGGGAGGGGCCTTGGAACAGGGAATGTCAGAGGTGGGAGGGCCTTAGAACAGGGAATATCAGAGGTGGGAGGGTACTTGGAACAGGAAATGTCAGAGGTGGGAGGGGCCTTAGAACAAGAAGTGTCAGATCTGGGAGGGCCCTTAGAATAGGGAATGTCAGAGCTGGGAGGGCCCTTAGAACAAGAAGTGTCAGATCTGGGAGGGCCCTTAGAATAGGGAATGTCAGAGGTGGGAGGGTACTTGGAACAGGAAATGTCAGAGGTGGGAGGGGCCTTGGAACAGGGAATGTCAGAGGTGGGAGGGTCCTTAGAACAGGGAATAGTCTTACAGGGGCCTTAGAAAATAAAATACCAGAGCCAGGAAGGACCCAGGAGGTCATTCCACCTAATAACAGAGATGGAGAAATTCCTGCTCTGAGAGGACAAGGGATCTGGCTTGGCCTGCAAGCCTCTCCATTTCCAGCCCCCTTTTCTCTCTCTCTCTCTCTCTCTCTCTCTCCAGCCCTGGCCTCTGGTGGAACTCTCCCCCTTACCAGCCTTGATGCCAGTGGGAACCTGGTGCTGGGGGCAGCTGGGGGCGCCCCAGGAAGCCCAGGTATCGTGACCTCACCACTCTTCCTGAACCATGCCGGGCTGCCACTACTCAGTGCCCCTCCAGGGGTGGGCCTTGTATCAGCTGCCGCAGCTGCTGTGGCAGCCTCAATCTCCACCAAGTCCCCAGGCCTCTCTTCCTCCTCTTCTTCTTCCTCCTCCTCCTCTTCTTCTTCCTCCTCTTCCTCCTCCTCTTGCATTGAGACAGCAGCACAGACCCCCGGAGGGCCTGAGGCAGGGGCCAAATCCGAATGAAGACACCCCCTCTGCCTTTCCCTGCTATCCTCCACCCTCTCCCACCTCTGGTCTCCCCAGTTGGGGAAGCTGGTGGTAGGGGGACAGCGGCGGGGGATTGAGGTGAGGGTCCGGGAGCTGGAGAAAGAGAGTGGAGGAAACACCAAAAAAAAAAAATACCCCCAGAAAGAAAAAAAAACAAACAAAAAAAATGAAGTAAAGCCAAATAGAAACAGACATAACCAGCCGCCCAGAATGAGCCGGGGCGAACAGAAGAAACCAAAAAACGAAACCAAAAAAACCCAGTCCAGAGCCAGACCTCAGTGCGCTCACCGCTCACCGCTATAACACCAAATCAGCGCGTCTCCCCTCTCTCCGGAGACAGGGCGCCTCCGCCGGGGCTGCCTCTTGCAGCTGACGGCCGGGGGCTCCGTGGCCCCCATCTACCCAGTGGAAAAGGAAAATGTGTCGGTCCCCGGAGGGTGGGGGAGGAAGGTGGGGGTGGGATGGGGGACCAGGGGAGGGAACAACTGTGGATTTTTCTTTTCCAGAAACCAAAAGAGACAGGGCCCGAGAAACCTCACACCATATAGCCGGTAGCTTCATCCAAAGGCCTGTATAGAACTGGTAGCGTTTTGTTATGCTCCCCCGAATGTGTCCCCCATCCTCTCACCCGGCCTGGGGTGGGGTGGGGTGGGGGAGGGGATTTGTTTTAACTGCCTTTTTTTTTTAAACAGAGGGATAGTAAAAGGGGAGGGGGGGAGACTTCTCCCCCTTCTTCCCTTAGCCCTCCCCCATCTCCTTCTTCGGTGTGGGGGTCCGGCCATTTGGCTACATGAATCCCATCTCCTGGGCTCCCCCCGGCCCCTCTGGTTCTGTGCTTAGGGAGTGAGGTCTGGGTGGGGGCAAGACAGAGCACGTCAGGGCAGGGCAGTCCCAGCTCTTGCTCATTTCTGTCTGACAGCTTCCCCATCCCTCTCCCTCACCTCTAAAAAAAAAAAAAACAAAAAAACAAAAAAACCCACAAAAAAACTCATATTCCAGTGCCTATCCGTGGGATTGTTCACGCTCCTTTACATTATCCAGAAAAACCAAAAAATCGTTCCCTCGCCCCTGCCCACCCACTACACGCAGGAAGATGTCCCACTCCTCCAACCCCCACCCCATCCCCACCTGCCACCTCCAACCTCAAGATGGCCACTCTCAGAATCAGGGTCTGAGTTGGGGGAGGGGGATGCCACCATTGTCCTTTCAGTGGCTCCCCTGTGGGCACTGGGATGTATCTAGATGACAGAGGCCTGTGGGAACGCTGCCGTCAGGGTTGTCCCTCTGCCGGCCATGTCTTGAACCAAAAAAAAAAAAAGTACCACAAAAAAAATAAAATGGAAAAAATTTTTAAGAATAGAAAAATCTATAGATATATATATTTAAGGGAAAGAAGAAGAGAACTCAGACTCTTAAAAGAAGACACTGGAGGAGCCAGGAGGGAAGCATAGGGCCTCCAGAGTGATGGTGAGGGCCTTCAGCCTCCGCACCGGATGGACAGACGGATAGATACTTCTTTCTCGTCACAAATACCTCATGGACCTCTACGGGGGTTGGGAGGGAGGGGAAGAGATGGCCTCTTGCCCAGGAAGGATGGGCTGGGGCAGGATGGGAGGATGTCAAGGCCAGGACCCAGAGGGAGCCCCCTCTTGCCCTGACTGCTGTGCCACCCTCCAAATCAACTGAACAAAGCTTTAAACGTATGGCATAAAATCATGAAAGAAATCTATGAAGAAAACAATTTGGGGGTGGTTTAGATCCTCCTTTGAAAGCCCCTTGTTGGTTCTGACTGGTCTTTCTTCCTCTCTCTCCTTCCCTTTTCTTTCTCTCCTTCCTCAAACCAAAGTGTTGCTGGGTAGGAAGTGAGCCATTGGTGTAAGAGTCCACCCTCCGTTGGCAGGGGCTGGCACCTTTGCTGCATTGGGCAGTAGAGAGAGACCCTGGATAAGAGGTGGCGTCCATTTGGATACTCCTCTTCCTGCTGGACACAAGAGGAGAGATGGACTGAGTCTTGCGCACCTTGTCCCAGGTGCCTGGGGCTCTGGCTTTTTGATTTCCTTGTCTCCCCTCCCCAGCCCTCATCTCAACCTGCCTCTGGAGGAACTGTGCAGAGCAGTTCAGACTGTGCCAGCTTGTGCCCACCTCTCTGCATCTCCCTGGACTGTGGGAGCCTGCGGAACCTCCTCTGTAGGATCCCCATCCCAGGAAGACTTGTCTTGGGAGTGATGGAGACCCTCCAGTTCTCCAGCTGTGAGGAGGGAAGCTGTAGATGGGTCCTCCCTTGGTGCTGGTTCCCCAGCAGAATGTACACCTCTCCACTGGACTGGATTCCCCACCCTCTCCCTACTGCCAAGTGTTTCTGTTTTTGTTTCCAAGAGAGAGAGAGAGAGAGACAGGAGGGGGACTGGGACCAGGATGAGAATGTGTGGGCCCCTGAAGGGGCCTGGGGGAAACGGGGCTAAGGGCTACTTGCCTGGACAGGGATGACAGAACGCAACAAAAGAAAGGGAAAAAAAACCATGGACAAAATCTACAGAAGGCATTGCGGAGAACACTCCAAATCGCTGGAAAACAAACAAAAACTTTGATTCTAGACCAAAAAAACCAAACCAAAACCAAACTGGAACACCCCCTGGACTCACCATCCTCGCCTCCAACATCTCCTTCCTGCCCATCCTGGGCCTGGGCCCCCCAGGTACCTCCCCTGCCTTGGCTGCTGGGGGCAGCGGGGGACACAGATGGATGGGGAATGAGGGAGATGGAAGGCAGGGCTGGGGCATAGGCCCTGCCACAGTGCAGTTGGGAAGGAGGGGCCTCCTATGGCACCCTTCCTCATCTTCACTCAACTTCCAGGCGAGAAAGGAAAAAAAAATTCTCGGGGGATTAAGAAAACACAAACAAAAAACCCAACCCACAAACTCCCAAGCTTTAACTACAGCTGTGAAACCAAATATTTTGGGAAGGGGTAGGGGAGGGAGGGGCAGGTGAGCCCCAGGTCTCCCCCCTGGGCCCCCCCCTCCCCCCAGGACTGGAGATAAGGCACCAAATACCTCATAGAACTTTAATGTTAAGAGAAACCAAATATCGTCGGCATAGGGGGCCGGCTGGGGAGTGGGGGTGGGGGGTGGGCAGCAAGAGGGAGGCCAGAGACTGGGAGCCAGGCCATGGAAGGCTTGGGGGTGGTAGCCACATGCTACCCCTTCCCCTCCTCCTGCCCCTTCCACTCCTGTCCCCCTCACCCCGACTCCAGGAAGCAAAACTATCTCATCCTTTTTATTTTGTGATTTGCGCGGGGGCCTGTGCCCGTGTGTCTGTGTGTGAGCGAGAGAGAATCGGGGAGACTGGGCTTTTTTTGTGGGGGGTGGGGGGTTAGGGAGGGGGAGACCCTGGGAGTTTGGGGGGTAGGTTAGATGTCGGGGTGGGGGGTGGTCTGGGGTGGAGAGAGGGGGTGGGGTGGGTGGGTGAACCGAAGAAAGGAGAAAGGGGAATCCCCTCTCTTCTGGCCTCTCCTCTCCCCCCCCTTTCAGGTGAGGGCAGAGATGGGGTCCAGCCATGTGGCGGGCCCTCTAACTGTGCCAAAAATCATCCCCTCCCCCAACCAAACCACCTCTCTCTGTGATCTCCTGGAGGGAAGGGGGAAGGCAGAGGCTGGGGTTGGGGGTAGGGTGGCTGTGCAAGAGGGTCACCCTCTTCCTTGGGCCATCACAACCCTCCCCAGCCCCCAACCCAGGATGGGTAGAGTTCAGACAGGGGCCTGAGTCCAGATACCAAAGTCTTCACAGAGCCCCCTCCCCCACCACGACAAGAAGGGATGACAAGGGCTGGGGGTGGAAGGTGGTGTCAATTTCTAAGCCAGGGCAGCTGGGATGGACTTTAGGGAAGGTGGGGTGAGGGGTGCTGGCTGGCTGAGGGAGAACCCTGCCTCAGCTGGCACCTTCTGCCCTACTGAGAAGCCAAATCCCCATCCCTACCTAACACTCCTGCCCAAAGCTTGAGAGACCGAGAGAGTGTGAGAGACTGAGAGACAGAGAGCTGTGGGCCCACCGGCCCCAGTGCAGAGACAAGGCCTCCAAGAGAAAAAACCAAAAACCAAACCAAAGATTTTAACAATTAAAAAAAAAAAAACCAAAAAAAAAAAAAAACAAAAACCAAAAAAACCCCAGACAACTCCGCTACCTTTTTATACGTCAGAAAAAAGCGAAAAAAATATAAAAATGATAATAAAAAAAGGAAACTAACCCCAAGCCACAGTCCCTTGGTGTGGCTTGAACTTTGACCTCAGCAGTCTCCAGAACAAGACATCGAAGACAGCGAAAAGACAACAGAAGGGAAAAAAAATAAATAATGTATATTTTTAACTATTTGTCCTTGAAATTTTAGCTCCTGGTTTAAAAAAAAAAGGAGAAAAAAATTTCCAGAGAAACGTCGCTGGGGATGGAGACAACTATTTACTGTGTCTGTGACTCCCCTTCCCCTTTCCCTCTTTCCCTCCCTCCTCCTCACCCACCCCTTCTCCTACCCCAGGGGCCCTGTATTTATTTATTTATTTGTGTGTTCTTTCAGGGTGATGTGGGCATTGGAATCTCCATTACCTATGGTGAGGGGAGGTGTTTCTGGGCCATTGGGAAGGGCTGGCCTTTTCTCCTTTTCCTCCCTTTTCTTTCCTTCAAGTGGCTAGATTTGTAGATGGTAGGGCACAGGAGCAGAGGGGTGGGCTTGGCCCACTGGCCAGCCCATCACCATACTGCTGCTACTGCTATCCGTCCTGAGCTCAGGTCTGCACTGGCATGAGGCCTGATATCACAAAACCAATTGCATTGATGGCAGTCCATGCCTTGTAAAGACTGGGATTATTTAAGCCCATCCCAGGGGTCATCCTCTCCTTCTGCAAAGACCAGGACTATCTGGCCTATCAAAGGCCATTTCTCACCTACCAACATGAATGACCACTATAGATGCATGAGGTGGGAGGCAGGCTGTATGTAGAGAGGAGATAGACCCATGCCCTGATCCCTGCCCATGTCCCCTCCTGCTCCTTTGGTCATCCTACCCCATGTCTGTAAGCCCTTCCCACCCCCCATTTCCCCACCCCCTTTCCCTGTCTCTCTTCTCGTGGTAGCGGATTAGCGTTTCAGTGTTAAATTCAATCTGCTTGTTCATTGTATGATGTGCTTCTTTTAAGGCCCAATTTTGTAACTTGAATGTGTCATTCATCTGAACAACGACAAAAAAAAATTAAAGATTGTACAGAGAGAAATGATGCCCGCTCCCCTTGGTCCCCTGGTTCTGTCTGTCTGTTTAGAGTGGGGGACGGAGGGCAGGGTATTAACGGTGGGAAAAGAGGGGATAGGACTCTACGAGGGGAATGGGAGGGGAGATGCCATTTAAATGCCAACAGATCCCCCATTTGGGATCCCCAACTGGGACTCAGCCCATTGGAAGAATATCCATACCCAAGCTCAAGGGGGAACTTCCTGTCCTTTAATTATGCTTATCATGAGGAAACTTTGTTTCTTGATAACCCACCACACATTCTCTGAGCTTTCCTGTGCCCCAAGGCCATCATTGCTACAGCTGAATTTAGCAAAGCTTTTGGAGGAGGGAAGATGGAGTTTGTAATATTTAAGGTCTGTGATTTCATCAATGGAGATAATCCCCTCTACCAATACACATTGTGACCCCTTCCCATAACTTAGTAAAAAAAATATCTCTTAGTAGATGGTTTTATGAGTTTCCAAGGGCCAAAGAAATGAAGAAATCCTTACCCTCAATGCTTAGGCGGGCTGCCCCTCACACCACCCACAGTGTGTCGTGGACATGTATTTACAACCTTTCCAGTATGATAAGGCCTACTCTCCTTGAAGGCATAGCCTGGGATCTCCTCCAAGCCACAAAGAAGCCTCAGAGAATTTAACTGGAGTAAATTTTACAAGCATATGCAAAAAATGTACCTATGAATGTGCTAAAAACATTCACAGGATAATCATCTTTATCCTAGTCCTAGCCTGAGGACCATCCAGGATTCAGGCCAAGCAGCCAAGGCTAGGCTGAGATGGATTGGAATCAGGCCTCCCTTCCTGAGAAAGAGCCAAAGATAGCCACTGTGTGGGGGCTGTCTACCTGGTCTCATCTGTGAGTAGGTCATGGTTCATTCTCCTTCGTACTGGGTATAGAAATTGCCTATTTAGTGTATATCAGTAAGTATCCTGCCTTCAAAATAGAATTCTGTCTTGGGCTGGGGAGGTCCAGGAGGAGCTTAAGGCCAAGGATGGTTTATATATAAGAAATAGGGCAACAAATATTCTCACTGGCTGCTTAGAGAGCTAAGACTAACAGAAGGGTGGAGAATTACAAGTTAAGAATATGGCAGACTGAGAAGACCTGTGTTTGAGCTCCTTAGCCAAGTCTGGGACTGCTTCCTCGACTGTTAAAGGAACGGAATGGACAAGGTGACCACAAAAGTCACTCTCAAATCCAACAACCTTTAAGTGTGAGAACCCAAGTTCCCAATGTATTCCATCAGAGAGGGGAGAAGACCATCCAGATAACAAAGGAAGGTAGGTAGGTAGGGGTGATGGGATCAGAACACTGAGATGCGTTCATCGAGGGAGGGATCAATTGGTTTAGCACCTCCATGCCCTCAGGAAGATGGGAGTATAAACAAACATCACAACGCCTTGGGGAACTGTTCCATTTAGGGACATCCAGGTCTCAGCTCAACAAACCTTCTTCTAGTTTTCTATGACTATCATAAGTTATCACTAGGCAGCCAATTGAGACAAAATTCCTGTGGCCAATGATCCTAAACCATCCATTTCCTTTCTGGACACACTTTTGTGATGGGAGTCTTGTGTCTTTGTGGTATCATTCAGTCAATAGATGTTTACCTCTTCTTTCATTGGTGACCCACTGTCCTTGCCCAGTGCTCATGGTCTGGTGGTGTGCCTATTTCCCCAAAGGTCGAGTTTTGAGAATGACAGCTGAGCGTACTAAACCTCACCTCCTCTCTGGGCCTCAGTTTCCTCCAGGGTTGGACTTGATAACAATTCAACAGTGCTTTATAGTTTAACAAAGTATTTGGTTCACAACTCTCTGAGGTTGATAGTATTAACTATATTCATTTCTACAGATGAAGAAAGAACCCAAAGAGGGTTTTATATGGCTTGCCCAAGATTATGCAGTCAGTGCCCACCCCTTTCCTATGCTGCCTTTAGATCTGAAGGCAGGGTAAGGAACCCAACACATGGTGTTTTCTTTCCATTTCTTTGATCTTTCTTGTTTCTGGTCTCCAGAGGTCCTGTTTTTTCCACCTCCTGTTTGAAACTCAATGATCCCAATAGGACATAATCCTTGAGTGAGGTTCTGATGGGTGTGACTCTGGAATTAAGTTAACTCTCTTCCAGTCATATCTCTGTCAATTCAGCCTACTCACGATCATGTTTTTCACCCCATCGCCACCAGGCTGAGGTAGCCAATGGGGAGAACACGAGGATCTGGTCACTTTTCTTTTCCAAACATGTTCATATTGCTCACACATAGGTGTCTCTGTAGTCCCCTTCTTTTGGCTATTCTCAAGGGAATTTTATCCAGCCATGGCAAGAGTGGCACTACCTCCCTTTAACATGAATGCCAATGAAATCTAGGTAACACATCTAACCTGGACTTGGCTTGGGAGAAAGATAACTTCTTTCATGTCATCATGACTTAGTCGGTGCATATGTACCATCAGCTTCATAGATCAGAAAAACACCTGCCAAGTAAGAGTGCCAGCCTTGGAGTCAGGAAGACCTGAGTTTGAATCCTCCAGGAGCCATACTAGCTATTTGAATGAGTGAAGAAATGAATGAAGTATTTATTAAACACTTACTATGCACACAGCACCAAGCTAAGCACTGAGAATACAAATAGGAAAGTAGGGTGGGCCCAGACCTCAAGCTCATATCCTAATGGGGTAACAACACACATGGAAGGTTTCAGGGGAAAATCAGACAGAAAGGTCCTAGTGAACCTTAGGGTGCAGTGGCAAGGCAGGTGTTAATGCTTTTTAATGTCGTGTCTACTGATAAAATCACATCAGTTTCTGGTGTTGATCCGATTTGCGAGAACCAAGAATTCTGGTGACTAGACCTTTCCTTTCAGGGTCTTTCAGTAGCCGTGGCTGCAGCTCCTGTCTGGGCAGGGGCCCGGCTGCATCTCCAAAGGGGCTGCTTCCCAGGGTGATGGTTGCACATTGTGCTGGAACCACTGCTACTCCCAAAGCTCTTGGGTTCAGGGGCCTGGGCTTATCTCCATCAGGGTCTGAGGGGAAATGCCTCCTGTCTCTCTCAGGGTGCCTTGCTACAGCAAGGCTGGCTTGCCTACCCCGTGAGTGGCAGTTGGTTAGTAGTTGGTGGGGATAGCTGGCCCTTTCTAAAAGGGAGCCACCTCCCTGGATAATGACTCTGTTGGCCAGGCTGGAAGCAGGACAGGTGGTCTTAAGGGTGCTCAGGCTGCCGATGGGGGGACAGCTGGTCAGCAGGTATTATTGGTAATGATGAAGGTCGGCCCCTTTTCGTACAATGTTGTTGTTTGTCCTTCGTTCTCAGAGGACCAATGACATCATGAAGGTGATGTCTTGACTTTTGAGTGAATTGGATTTAAGTGAGACAGAGCTGCTCAAAGTCATCAGCCTCGCTCTCTAGAGTCATTGGAGTCCAGACAACTAATGATGGCCCAGCATTTCCCACAATGATTTCTCCCTTCAATGATGGGTCTGGTGGCCTATGGGATACTGCTATTCTCAAGGCCCTTGGACTCAGGGTCTTGGACCTTTTTCATCAGACTATGAAGGGAGGTGGTGGCCAAAGTGCTGGTAGTGGTTTGACCTGCCCGGCATATGCTATGTGGCCTTGAGCAAATCACTCAACTTCTTTAAGACTGTCTGCTCATAAGAGCTAGCATTTATATAACGCTTTTCAGTTTTGCAAAGTGATCTCATTTGAGCCTCACAATAAGGAAGTTATTTATTACCCCCATTTTACTAATGAGGCTGAGGCTGACTTGCCCAAGCTCACATACAGAGTAAATATAGGAGGCAGAATTCAAACTCAGATCTTCCTGACCCCAAGTCCAGTGCTCCAACCACTAAACCAGTTGTCCAACATGGCACACAACACTTGTCAGTTCACGGAACCAGATTAAAATGTAATTGGGAAATATCTGACAAAATAAATAAAAGTACAATAAAACATAGGCAACATTACAATTTAAAACCCGGTCAGTTATGTGGCCACAGGGATTCTTATATATGAAAGTGGCCTGTTTCTATTGGAGCTTGAACACCTAGCTGCCTCATCTGCAAAACGAGGATAAGGATAGCACTTACCTCACGGCACTACTGGGTTTCAGATGTGAGTGTATATAAAGCACTTTGCAAGCCTTTTTAGTCACGGCCAACTCTTCATGACAGCATTTGGGGATTTCTTGGCAGAGACACTGGAGTGGTTTGCCATTTCCTTCTCCAGCTCATCTTACAGATGAGGAAACTGAGGCAAACAGGGTTAAGTGACTTGCCCAGGGTCACACAGCTAGTAAGTGTCTGAGGCTGGATTTGAACTCAAAAAGATGAGTTATCCAGACTCTAGGCCCAATGCTCTATGCAGTATGGCACCACCTAGCAGCCTAAAGCATTATGTAAACGTTGGCTACTACTACCATTATTACCGTGTGGCCTTGGGAGTGATGCCGTATCTTGGGTTTTAGTCTTTTCCTCTATGAGAAGAGGACACTGGATTGGGTGACCTCTATGGTCTGTCACAGCTTTCAGCCTGGTGGTCAGACTGTCTGGGGCTAATCAGAATCTTCCCTGGCCCCTCCGCCTTGCAGATCTTTCTTTTCCAAGGGTCAAGAATGGGTTTTCACCCTGATCCTGAGATTACAGAGCGTCTAGGCTGAGGCACACAGGTTTGCTACACAGGATGGTAGAGAAAGAAAAGGGATGTGCTGTGCCTGAGTCTGAACTGTCCTGAACCAGACTGCTATCTAGTCACCTCCTATTTATGGTTTCCAACACAGGAAATGAATGGTGATTTTTATTAGATCAGTGGTTATGAGGCAGTGTCTCAGAGAGGAAAGACCACTGGGTTAGAATTTTGGCAAATGAAGTAGTAGGGATAAACGTGTCCAAAAATCATTTTCCCCAGTACAAAATGGGAGATGTGTCTAAGATGGCAGCTAGGTGGCGCCATAGTGTATGGAGTACTGGCTCTGGAGTAAGGAAAACCCCAGCTCAAATGTGAACTCAAAAACTTACTAGATGTATGACTGGGCAAATCATGTCACCAGATTTGCCTCAGTTTTCTCATCTGTAAAATGAGCTGGAGCAGGAAATGGCAAACCACTCCAGTACCTCTGCTGAGAAAACCCCAGCACGGGGTCATGGAGAGTCAGACACAACTGAAATGACTGATCTTATGGCTAAGATAGCAATTCATGTGAAAGAGATCTGGGGAGTCGAGTAGTCTAAGAGTCACCAGGGTAATGAGATGGCTAATAAAAGGCTAATATTGAGAGGCAGTGTCCAAAATGAGGGAGGTGGCCATCCCAGTCCACTCTGCCTTGGTCAGACCACATCCAGAAGGGGTGTATTTGCTTCTTGGTGCCATGTTTTAGGACTGACATTAATAAGCAGTATAAGACTAGGGGTGGGGTGGGGACAACACTGGGGACCATGATATACACAGAGAACTGGCAATATTTAGCCTAGAGAAATAAAGACAGGAGTGACGGGATTAAGTATTTCAGATATCAGAAGTTGTCATGAGGAAGAGAAATTTGGACTTTGCCATGGTTGGCCCTGAAAGGGAGAATGATGATGATGATAAAAAAAATAGCTAACATTTATATAGTACCTACTATGTGCAAGGTACCACACTAAGCACTTTACAAATATTCATCTGAGCCACAGAATATTGCAAAGTGAGTGCTGTTCTTTTCCAGTTAAGGAAATCAAGGCAGACAGAGGTAAAGTGGCTTACCTAGGGACACATGGCTGATTGTCAGCTTGGATTCAAACTTGGGTCTTTCTGACTAGACGACTAAGTTCCTAGACCTAGGGACAAGGGGAATTTGTAAGAGAGGCTAGTGCAAAGGAAAAAAAAAATCATAACAATTAGAACCACCAAATGTGGGACAGGTGGTCTGCCATGGGGGATATTAAGATCTCCGTCACTAGCGGTCATTGAACAGAAGCTGTGGGGACCATCGAGGTCCTGCCCAGAAGGGAGATTTTACTGTGTTTTGGCCCCTGTTCTTCTCAGCTCTGCAATGTGACCGTGGGCAGCTCTCAGGGCCTGAGAAGGCATCTACTACTCCATGCCTTCCTTTTATAGAGGAGGATCAGTGAGGAGCAACAGCTTCCCTAGGGTCAAACAAGGCTTCTCTGGGTGTTTCCCCACACGTAAGAAGGGATTTGACCAGATGACCTCTAAGGGTCCTTGCAGCTCAAATGGTACAAATGGATTTTAAATAGAAGAGTCAAGCACAAATATTAACGATGGACTCTTTTGTCTCTTTTAGGGTGAAACAAAATACCTTTTAACAAGTTTAGATCCTGTTAAGGGAATCATAGCCGTTAATATCTGTTCGCGATTTGGCATTTTATTGGTGGATGGACTCCAGGCATGGCAATATGGCCACAGATCTCCTAGTACTGGCCAACTCCTTCCTCCTAAGTCAGCATTCACACAGACACTTTTAGGGGCATTCATGGTAGACTTGGCAATGGGAAAACGGACAGTTTGCTCTTTTATTAACAGTGGACCCAAGACCTCACTGGTCCATGCAGTCAGCTTTTGAAGGCCAAACAGGAAGTATGCTCACTCCAGACTAGTGGTGTCAAACTCAAACAGAAATGTATTTCTGCCACAAATGTTGACTTACAAGACCACATCACATTAACATCATGTATGTTGCATTTTTAAAATTTATTTTGCTAAACATTTCTCATTTACATTTTAATCTGGTTCAGACTACACACATAAATTTGACATGTCTGCTCAGGAGTACAGAAGATGCTTACTTGACCCTCACATACTACAGAATATGCCTTCGCCATTGGTTTTAGGATCTCATTTTTAGAAAAAAAAAAAGGTGCAATTTCCCCTATCATGCAATTAGCTACCTTTCTCCCTATACCCCAGGTTCCTAGCATTTGGGGGCTTAGACCATCCTGATTCCCTGACTATAGAACAAATAGTATCTGAGGAGTGAAAAGCAACCCTAAAAAGCACTAGGCCTCATGCCTGACAAATGGTCATCCATTTTGAGGATCTTTAGTAACAGGTAGTAGGTAGTAACTGAGGCAAAACTCTGACTTGAGGATCCTCATCAAAGTTTTTGGGTATGTCTAATTGAAATAAGCTACCCTACAGATTTTATTCTTGGTGTTGTGGAGCCAAGTCCCTCTTATGACTGCCCATGAAGGACCCAAAGAAAGCTATCACTTCCTCCTTATGTCTCTTCTCCCGAGGAAAGAGGGCAGTTCTCCTTTGGAAGAGAACCCAATAGGGATAGCAGCTGTTCTCCCATTTCTCTGGCAGGGATCCCTGGAGGCAGTTCTTTCGGGCTAAATGTTAAGAGCCCTACGCTGTGGATTTTTTTTTTTTCAAATCGATCAATTGCTACAAAAAACATTTTACTGAACAAAAGAGGGGAGGACATTAACACCTAAAACTGCACTAAGACGTTTGGAACAACCTACATTTGGAAATTAAAAAACAAGAAGCTATCAATAAAAATGAAAAAATCTTAAAAATCAAAACTCAAATACACAAGTACAGGATGGGGGAAGAGGTACTAGAAAACTGTGTTCATGAAAAGACTGCCAGCAACTAAGTCACCTTAAATGTAACGGGGAAGTTTCTAAAAGAATAAAATATAACCCAGCTAATGCTGACCTGTGGTTTTCTAAGTCACTGACTTAGGAAATGTCCAGCAGGGTCCATGGGCCAGTTCTGCTGTCATGGTTGGGTTAGACAAAGGCTGTCCAAAATGCTGCCTACAAGCATAGAAATTTACATAGATGCTTCAGTAAACAAAGTCGAGCTACTGCAGAGCTCTCCACAAATGGCAAATCAAAATATATCGTCTATTGTTTCAATAAAAACCCAAGGTTGGACAACCCTGGGTTAGACCATGGAGCACTGGGTACTGCAAGGACCCTGATAAACCACAGCATGGTCCAAAGGGGCCCTAACTCAGACAGCTAAGAAGCCTGGAAGTGATGCCAGACAAGAATGTAAAGAAGACTTGGCCTCAAGATGCTGGGGGGTAAGTGACAGCTCTCTCCAAGTACCCAAGACAGGGCTCTGTCACCAAGTGCTTGAGTTGACCACTCTGGGCCTCCAAATGAGGAAGGTAGCCTTTGTGGCCCCTTCTAGCTCTAAATCCTAGAAACCTATGGGTGAGGGACTTGTTTACTTGATCCCAGAGACACACGTCAATTGAGCTATGGACATATCTGTTAGCCATTAGCACTCTCCTGATGCACAATGGGTAGAGACAGTGGGTGTCACATGGAAGGCTTCAAGCACACACTAGATGGCTTGGTTAGGCAGTACCTTCCATTTCAGGTGCAGCTCGGACCAAATGATCTAGGTCTTATCCAATCCTGACCTAATATGGCAGGTGCAGGGTATAAGTAAGCAGTTGGGGCACATGGAATTAGACTGAGGTCACACCTGCTCCTTGTCCCAAAGAGCCAAATTACACCCATGAACACAGTCTTTGTAACAGCTGAAAGGAGCCAAAGGCAGTCCTCTCTTTGGATGGCACCAAAAATGCCAGCAATCCCAACACCTCCATGTGCACTTTGGGGAATCTGTCCTCCATCACCTGGAACTCAGGCCTCAGAACTGCTGCCCTAGCTCAGAGAACAGCCCCCTCCCTTTCCCCCAATCTTAGGACCATCTTGGGAACCACATGTTGGTCTGTCTGGCATTGAGAGGCCAGGTAATCCAGTGCTAAGCCTAAGACTAGCCTGTATCTACCCAGCCTCAAACATGACTTTAAGGCATTCAAAGTGGGAGAGACCTGAATGGAAGGACCCTTCCCAGCCCTGCTTGGTGTACCCCCACCAGGTCAGAGCATCTCAGAGTTGCAATGTCCTTCCCAATGGGACCATCCTATTTCACAGCCCATTCTTTCCGGCACTGAGGTGTCAGATCACTGCTCAAGTCACAGAAGATTCTTGGGACTATCTCCTTGCACCAGATTGGGCTCTTCTTTGATGGTGTAGGATGATGGGTGGGGTCAAAAGACAGGATCGAAGGCTACGATTTCTTAGCTTCAAAGAGAAGGAATAACATTAAGGAGTAAATTAAGAGGCCCACCATTTCTTTGGCTCAGAGATGCCTCTTTGTGGGAGGTGGCAAGACCACATTTCTCAGGAATTGCCTTAAGTCAAGGCTTTACTTAAAATGCTGGCTCTGTAGGGGGAATTAAAGCCCTAGGAAATTTGGAATTATAACCAGAACTGGCTCCAGGTGTAGGAAGCAGCACGGAGGGAAAGGAGAGGCTGCCAGTTGAGAAGGGTCATTTCTGATCCTACAGGGATCCAGTCTCTCCAATGCATAAAGTGGAGTCTCTGAGTGACCGTACTGAGAGGCAAGGTTCCCTAGGATCAGACTCATGTAAGTCCTAAGCACGTCCTTCATGCTTCCTTCCTGACTCTGACTCTGATGTGGGCAGGCCACACAGGGACATGATGCAGGGGTGTGACATGAGATTTTTGGGGAGGAGGCCACGGTCAACACTGGAAACCTGACAATAGACTGCCTGCTCACCCAGGTTTGTCTGGGGCCCTGTGGGGACCTCTAGTGGCCAACCTCCACCCTGCTTTTCAGTATACCAACCACCTCCCTTTGTGACCACAGAGAGCAGGGCAAGCCCGATGAAATGATGCCCCCCTCAGCCACATCCCAAAGAAAACACCCATATGTGTCCAATTCAGTCTTTATTGGCTGCCTTGGCCCAGGGCTGGGAACTGCTCTGTGAGGGCAGGGGACAAATGGGAATAGCAGGGACCCTGGGATGAGGAGGACTTAACTGCGATGAGAGAAAAATCCAGTTACTGAACTAACACCAAAGACGGGAGAGGAGAGGACACAGTATGTACAGCGGACAGGGTGGCCTCCTGCCCAAACTGGTCACAGCCAGGCCTGGTGGGGACAATGACATTGTATCTGAGCTTGAGGGGAACAGGGACTCCCCCCACCCTGGAGTCAGCCGCTGATCTGCACCCCATCGCCTTCTGCCAGTGGGTAGATCTCAATGGTTTCTACCAGGGGCAGACCTTCAACTGCCGTCTCCACCACTGTGAGGGTGGCTGCTGCCTCAGCCGCTGCCTCGGCCAGCTGCTGGCGCACAGCTGCCTGGTGTTGCTGCTGGTGGGTCTTGCGGTGTTTCCAGAGGTTGGAGAAAGAGCGATAGCTCTTGCCACAGTCAGGGCAGGCATAGGGCCTCTCTCCGGTGTGGATGCGGCGGTGCTCTGCGAGGCGCATGGCGATGGTGAAGGCCTTACCGCACACCTCACAGGCGAAGGGCCGCTCCCCGGTATGGAGGCGTCGGTGGTCTTTGAGGTGGGTGCTCTGGCGGAAGGCCTTGCCACAGTCTGGGCACGGGTAAGGCCTCTCCCCTGTGTGGATGCGCCGATGCACCTGCAATGATGTCTCTGTGCTGAAGAGCTTCTTACACTCACTACATTCCAGCCCCCGTCGCCGGGCAGGGGCTGGAGGGGCTGTGGCAGGTGAGACAGCAGGCAAGGAGGCAGGGGGCGGCGGGCGTGTGGCCCGAGGGGGTCGGGGTGTGGCTGCCTCCTTGGCTAGGACCTCCCCTGGACCAGCTGCTGCATGGGCAGCTTCATGGGCCTGGAGCCGGGCAGCAGAACCCACTTTCTTGCCACAGGTGGCGCACTCAAAACGTCGGGGGGCCTGGGCCTGGGCTGCAGCACAGCGGTGCTCACACAGGCGCAGTGACGAGGGGAAGGCTGCGCCACAGGCTGTGCAGCGGTGAGGCTGGCGCCCTGCGTGGGCCACCAGCTGGTGTACCTCGAGCAGGCGGCGCAGGAGGAAGGAGCGTGGGCAGTCGCGGCACTTGTATGGGTACTCGCCTGTGTGGTGGTAGCGGTGCATGAGCAGGCGGTAGGGGCGGTGGAAGCGCACGCCACACTCCTGACAGCGGTAAGGGAAGTGCTGGGCATGCACAAGGCGATGCTGGCGCAGTGTGGAGCTCTGCGTGAAGGCCTTGCCGCAGTCACCGCAGCGGTAGGGGCGCTCTCCAGTGTGAGTGAGCCGGTGCCGTGCCAGGTTGGCAGGTGAGTTGAAGGGCTTGGCGCAGTCGGGGCAGGGAAAGGGCCGCTCACCCGTGTGGGTGCGCAGGTGGTTACGCACATGAGACTTCTTCTTGAACATTTTGCCACAGACGCCGCACTTATGCCGCCGTTCCAGCCGGTGCACAAAGCGCTGGTGGCGGGCAAGCTGAAGGGCCTTGCTGAACTCACGGCTGCAGAGGAGGCAGCGGTGGGAGCCCGACGATGCAGGGAGGCTAGTGGGAGAGGTCACAGCCCCCGAGGCTCCTCCTGCCTCAGTGGGAGCAGGCTCAGGATCCTCAGAGGGTGCCGCAGGGGCAGGGGCGGGGATGGGGACACCCCCTGCACCATGTGTGCGCCGGTGATAAAGGAACTTGGTGAGGTTGACAAAGGTCTTGCCGCAGGGGCACGAGTGCAGTGGGTTGGGGGTGTGGGTGCGGCGGTGCGCCAGAAGGAGGGCCTCTGTGCCAAAGGCCAGGCCACAGTCCACACACAGGAAGTGGGATTCACCACTATGCTCACCCAGGTGCTGGTCCAGGCTGGGTGGGCTGGGGAAGGCGCGGCTACAGAGAGGGCACTTGAAGAGCCCCTCGCGGTGGCTGCGCAAATGCTGCTGCAGCTGATGTGGGGACAGGAAGAGCTGGTCACAGGTGGGGCAGAAGAGCTCTGGGGAGGCCACCCCAGGGGAATCCCCGCTAGCGCGTCGCAGCAGCCGCCGGCTGCCCCTGCGCTCCCGCCCGCTCCCACTGCCTGCACCCTCACCACCATTACGAAGCTCGTAGCTGTGGTCAGAGGTCGGGGGCAGGTCAGGGGCCCCAGCAGTCTCAGGGCCAGGGGCCAACGGACCAAAGTGAGTGGCCTGGTGCTCCAGGAAGTCACCGGGCAAGTGGAAGAGCTGGGAGCACTCAGAACACTTATAAAGAAGCAGCTCGACCTCGGCCACCACCTCCCCAGCCCCTGCCGGGCCAGCAGCCTCCCCGGCCTCCTCTGACTTGCGATAGGAGTGCTCCAGGGCCACCTGGGCTTGGCCTAGCTGGGGCCCAACAGCCGGGGGTGGGGAAGGCTGGGGAGGGGAAGCTGCTGCAGCTGCAACAGCTGCCACGGCCCGGAGGTGTGTCTGGCGATGGCTCAACCACAGCTCTTGCCTCGCAAAGAGCGCCTTGCAGTCCACACACTCATAGTGAATGGTGCTGGCAGAGATGGCGGGGGGTGGCTTGGCTGGGGGCGTCTCGGGGGGGGCCGGCTCCTGGGTGCTCAGCAGCTTGAGATGCATCTCCTGGTGCTCAAGCAGCTGACCTGGGGATAAGAGGAGCTGCCCACATTCCAGGCACTGGTACTGGCTCTCCTGCACCAAAGTCTGGTAGAGGCCAGAGCCACTGGGAGCTTCTGCAGCCACAGAGACCCCAGGATCGGCCACACCCACCACCTCAAAGTGCTGCTGAGGGAGATGCGAGTTCTGATGCAGGAGCACATCCTCCAAGGAGCCAAAGAGCTGGTTACACTCAGAGCAGACATAGCGATGCTCAATGTAGAGGACCGTTTCCTCAGACTCTTCTGTCATGGTGGCTGGGCCCTGGGGGAGAGGAAGGGGAAGGGGAGAGAAAGAGACAAAACAATCCCCAATAGGGAAAAAAGAAGCGTCAGGAGGAGGGTTGGGTTAGGGTTCCCTCCAGAGGCGGCCAGTGAAGAGGGTCATCCCACCTGTGCACAGATGAAAGGAGAGCTCCTTCTTGGCCAAACCCCGGCTTATGCAGGAAGCCCCACCCAACCTCACCCAGCTTTGGTTCCCCCATCCCAATCCCTTCTGGCTGCTCTGCTCCCTCCCCTCTCTAGGACTCCAGGCCTTTCACTAATTCCACTAGCCTAACCCTCTGCTCCCGTATCTGATCCTCCAGTTCCATCTCCAACTTTTCCTTCACGTGTCCATTCCCCTTCTGCCACACTCCCCCATCACTCTGGCCAGCCGGGCACTCCTGATTCCCTGTCTTTCAGCGCCAAGGCCTCCAGATCCCTTTCTCTCTACGCCATCCCCCAACCTCTTTCCCACAGTCTGGGTCCCCTACCTTTACATTCCAGTCTCCCCTCCATCAACCCCACTTTCATGCCTACTATTTTCAAGTCACTGAGCTTTGCCAGGGAGTGGGGGTGGGGTGGGGGGCCACGGCAGGCAGTATAACTGAAAAATGACCAAATTCCTGTCCTCAATAAGTTTCTATTCTGACAAAGCCTGAGGGGAGATGAGGAAGGATTTTCAGAGAGAAGGCAGCAGCTGAATGGGCCTGAAGCAGGAGTGGAGGTGAGGTGAGCACACTGGTGGCAGGGGGACATGTTGACTTCAAGAAAGTGGCCCTTTAACTTGTCTAGGACATGGGACCTGAGGGCAGGGTTGTGAAAGAAGACTGGAAAGACTGCAGAGTGCCTTAAATGGCAGAAAATGGAGAACCCCCAGAAAATGGGGAGCCACCCAAGGTTTCTGAGTTTCAGAGCTGGACCTGAGGATCAGGGAGGCAATTTATCACCTGTGAGCATAATGGAATGGAAAGGGGAAGGAAATGAGTGATAGCCAGCCTTCTCACAGTGCTTTAGGTCTGCACAGCACTTTTACAAATGAGATCCTCACCAACCTATGAGGCTGGTGAGTGGTGATATGGAAGGGATAACCAGAGCCCACATCTCCGTCACTGTGCCTTCACCTCAGCTGTTCTCCAGGCCTAGAATTCTCTGCCCCCTCAGCCTCCTAGTATCCTATTTCTGCAGGAGGCCTTTCCTGATCCCCTCCTTTTCCAACTCCCTCCACCAGCTGCTAATACCTTCCCCTCTCTTGGTGCTTTTCACCAACTCTAGAACTTTATGTAACTGGTTATTTATACTGTCTCCCCAATTAGAATGTAAATTCCTTGAGGTCAAGGATTTTTCACCTTTCCTTGCTTAGCACAGGTAGCTGAAACAGTAGGTGCTTAATTCACGTCTGTTTATTGACTGTCTCTGCATTAGTGTAAACTCTGTATTTCTCTGTGTATGTCAACCTTTGATGGCCATGCCCTAAGAGCCCAGAGGCTGGGTTCTGCCAGCTGCTGGCCTTTGGAGGTTTGCTGACAAGAGGGAATAGGGTCCCCACAGTTAACATCTGCACACACTAACAGAAGCAGGCTCACCATATACAAGTGGCTTCCCAGGCTAGAATTGAAGCTCTTTAAAGGCAGAGAAGGTTAGTTACATCTCCATCTTTGTATGCCCAGCACCGAGCACATATAGTACAACTGAATTAATGGCTGCTTAATGAATGCTTATTGAATTGAGATTAATTAGTAATTATGGGTATTCCTATTTATATCAGTAATATGGTTATTTATCCATATAGCATTTATCTTTTCTCCTTCCCCCTCAAACAACAATCCACGTGAGTAGAAAGGAGGTGCCCACTGGGAACCAAAGTGGAACTGGACAATTGGGCAATTCTTTCTTTCTTTCCTTCTCTTCTCTTGGTCCACGTAGGGCATCACACCCTTACCTGCCCAAAGGGAATGTAAATTTTAATCTACAAAAGCGTATTTTTTCCCATCTTAAAGACCAGCCTTAAGCCCAAATCACTCATTTTCATTGACTGAACAATATCCCATGACAAGCCCCACTTGGTCATTGTCTGGGCCCTGACTGGCTCAGAATGAAAGTAAATAGCAATAGTTTCTGTTTTGGCCAGAAACCCTGAGGGTCTTCCCCTCCCAGATCCATTTTTTTTTTGGACTAGGTAAAGAGATTACTCTCTGCCTCATTTCTTATTAAGCCTTAATTTGCGGAATAGGCTTTGCCACAGTCAAACTGAGACCTGTTAAAGACCTTAGCTTGAAAATGCTAAGGTTCCCCACTGCATCCAGGGCTATCTATATCTCACCACTGGACCCAGATGGCTCCGGAGGAGGAAGAGGGGCTGGTAACTTTGCACAGCTCTCCCTCACTTAAATCCAATTCACCTGCACGTCATGGCATCACCTCCCCGATGTCATGATCCTCTTTGAGAATGAAGGACAAATAACGAACAGTAGGGCGATTATCTCCATTTTATAGATGAGGAAACTGGGGCTGGAAGGGGGTAATTAAGTGTCTGTGGTGGGATCTGAACTCAGATCTTCCTGACTCCAAGTCCCTGGGGCTCCCTCAAGGCAGAAACAGGGAGGTCAGCTGGCAGGCTTTTAGAACATTCCAAACAAGAGGCAATGAAACTTGAATGAGGGAGACTGAGGGAACAAGGGATGGGGCTTGACACAGATGGGACTGCAGTCTCAGACGCGGGTGACTCGGACAGTGGTGGTGCTGCCAGGAGAAAGAAGGCAGTCAGAAATGGGGCAAGGCAGGAGCGTGGGCCGAATGTGAGTGGGCTCCGCAGGCCGATATGGAGACCCGGGGAGGGGTGAGATCACCAAAAGAGTGTTGGGCACCCCAGAGAAGTGAGGAGGACGAAACGTTGCCAGAGACTAAGGGGAGTCAGCCAAGTAAGCAGACCAGAACAGAGGCCGGGATGAAGAGAGCATCCAGAAAGACAAGTGGTCCAGTATGTCCAATGGTATGAAACCAAACCAAACCAAGCCAAGCCCCCGAAACACCGAGGAGAACAAGGTCTGAGAAAAGGCCATTAGGCTGAGCTGAGAAGAGGCCCAGGCACCTTCAGGAGCATGGCAGGGTTAGAAGCTCCACCACAAAGGGCGAAGGAGAGAGTGAGAGGGAGGAGTGGAGGCAAGGAACATATACTGCTCATCTTAGCAATCTGGCAAGGAATGAGAAGGGACAGAGGACCACAGCTGGAGCTGCATGGATTTTAAAGGAAGTGTAAGACTGGTGCTCCGCCTGAAGTGCTGAAGATCTGAGTTCAAATCAGGCTTTAGACACTTATTAGCTGTGTGACCCTGGGCAAGGCACTTAAACCCATTTGCTTCAGTTTCCTCTACGGTAAAATGCAGATAGTAATAATGACAGCACCCACCTGGGCACTGCTGTGAAGATCAAATGGGATATTTGTTGAGGGCTTAGCACAGTGCCCAGTACATAGCAGATGCTACATAGATGCCTATTGGCCTCAGGGAAGGTGCCACTGATAGAGTATGTCTGACGATGAAAAAGCTCTGTGTGTGTGTGTGCGCGCGCGCGCGCGGGCAGGCAGGAGGATCACTGGCACAACAGCGGGGTTAACCTCGACAAGCAGAAAGGGAACCCCCTTCCTGTGATAACGAGCAAAGAAGAATTGGAGAGCGAACCAGAGTTAACCAAGCCTGAAATGGGGCGACAGTGAGAATTCTGTATGAGAAATGAGGGATCTCATGTCCTGTGGCTTTAGAGTATAGTCACGGGGTAATGATCATGAAGAAAAGGGGTTGTGGGGGGGACGGAACACTGAGCTTGGAGTCTGGAAGATTCATTTCCCTGAGTTCACATCTGACCCCAGATACTTCCTAGCTGTGTGGCCCTGGGCAAGTCACTTCACCTGTTTGCCTCAGTTTCCTCCTCTGTAAAATGAGCTGGAGAAGGAAATGGCAAACCCCTCCAGGATCTTTGCCAAGAAAACCCCAAAAGAGGTCAGGGAGAGCAGGGCAGGCCTGAAAAGGTCAGCACAGCGGAAGTGGATCATGGAACAGGAATCAATCCACAGGTACGCGTTAAGTCTCTCTCTCGGGAATGGAGCTTAAGGTCAGGCCAAAGTGCAGAAATCTCTGCCCTCAAGGAGCTTACTTAATGGAGAGGGGAGCCTGGGGCTGGGGGGAGGGACAAAGACGACCGTGGGATCAGACACTTCAGGGAGTCCTAAGGCTAGCAGGTCACACTTTTGGGGGTGGGGGGCAAGTGAGGTTTCAAGCAGGCCCCCCCCACCCCCGCAGAGCGCAGGGAGGAGATAACATGGCTAAATCGCCTAGCCTGGTACACAGCAGGTGCTTAATCAATGCTCATGCCCTCACCCCACCCCCTTCCTTCAAGGGCTCAGCTCCCTGTGGCCTCCGACCCTGGACCTAGGTAGGACCCGCCGGGCTCTTCCAGGCTGACAGGGATGGGGGGAAGGGGGCATGGCCCAGCCCCTGCTTCAGGACGCCCCCTCCAAGAGTCCCCCCACCCCACCCCCAGCCACGCGACTGCGCCCCCGCACAGTATATTTGAGGGGAGGGGGGGCGACCGTTGCTCCCTCCCCCGAGGATACGGCGCGCGCACGCGCGGTCTGCAGAGTCTCGTGGCCGCCTCCCGGCCGGCGCGCGGCACTCTCTGCGCAGGCGGGGTGGTGCGTGGCGCGCGGCGCGGGGGGTGGGGGGGGGGAGGGGAAGGGCCCTAGCCCAGGGCGCCTCGCGCCCTACACTTACCGGGCCCGCGCACGCGTCCTGCCCGTCCTCCGCCTCCCTCGGGCCCGCGGGTTCACTGCCTTGCTCCGTCCTCGGGCCGGAGCAGGCCGCGTCGACCGTCCGCCCACGCGACCCTGCGCAGCGATCTCGCTCTAGATCTCCTTCTCCGTTTCAGCTTCTCTCTCTCGGCCTCCCTCTCTTCTTTCTCTCTCTCTCTCTCTCTCTCTCTCTCTCTCTCTCTCTCTCTCCCTCTCTCTCCCTCTCACCCTTCGCTCTCAGCCTCGCTCTCGCCGCCAGTCGCCCTCAGCAACGCCCCGCCCCTCTCCGCCGCTCCGGCGGCCCCCTCCCCACCTCGGCGGTGCGTCCGGCGGGCGGGCGGCCGGGCGGACAGACCAATCGGCTGCCCGCGAGGCCGGGGTCGAGTCCAATGATGGCTCGCGGAGCGGAGGTGCCCGCCCTCCTTTTCGGCTCCTCTGCTGAAAGCCACCAATCCGCACGCGATGTTTCTCCATCGGCCCGCCCCGGCGCTCGCGCCGTCGCCCCGCCCCTCCCTTGGCCTCGCGGAGAGCCACGCCCCCCACGTTCAGTGCGGGTTGGGGCGGAGAGCAAGTTAGGAGTGACGTCAGCTGAAGTAGGAATGAGGCTGCGGGCGCCATCTTGTGGGGCATGGGGATGGAGAGAAGGAGAGGAGGGGGAGGGAAGAGAGGTGGTTTGATAAAAGAGCGATCATCCTCAAAATATAGTAACCCCGTCTTGTAAGGCCCTTGGAGGTTTGCAAAGTGCCCTCCTAGCAACAGCCCAGCGAGAGGGATTGGGGGAGAGGGAGCACAAGGATGCTTCTCTCCATTTTACACAAGAAGCGACTGAGGCTCAGAGAGGAAGTTACCCAATGTGGCAAAATCAGAGGCCGGGCTCGAACCCAGTCCCTTAGGGTGCCAGGTCCAGCGCCATACTGCCTCAGAATAATATTCATTGCTAAAAATAAATTGGCAATAGTTGGTATCCATATAGCTTTTTGCAAGCTTTAGCTCAGTTCAATACTTCATTACGCATTCTTAAGCTCTTGCTATGGCCAGGCACTGTGCTGGGCTCTGGGGATACAAAGATGATAGCAGTTCCTGTCCTCAAGAAGCTCACATTCTGTTTCGTAAAAGGGATTGTACACGTGGCTCTGAAGCATCAATCGACCAAAAAATGTATCCAGTGCTCCCTAGGTTCCAGTCCTCTGGGAATGCAAAGACAAAAAGGCCCTGCCTTCGAGGAGCCTGCCTTCCACTCGAGGAAGTGACAAATACCCAGGAATGAAGGCAGGCCGGCAGGAAGATGTATTCCTTAAGTGCTTATTAGGCCGGGACCCAATAGAAAGAGCCCGCTTTGTAAGGGGGAGACAGCTCGAGGAGAAGCAAGTTGCTTGGAAGGGGGCCGTGGTCCTTAGGGTGCAGCAGTAAAGCCCATAGCGATACATATTTGTTTCTGAGTTGAAACCACTTGACAGTGCCAAGGACTTTGATGCTCAGAACTTTCTTTCCTGGGTCTTCTGCATCTGGGATAAACCAGAAACGGAAGGGGAATCTGAGAGACAAAAAGAGGAGGAGACAGGTCAAGAGAAAGAGTGGAACTCAGGGAACCAGAGAGAGGGTGACAAAGCAAAACAGAGCAGAAAGATTGAGGGATGGAGGTAAGGGTAGGCTGAGAGGCAGAAAGAAGGAAAACCGAAGGGGGAGGGAGTGATGGACAGAGAAAGGGGCACCCCGAGAGACAGAGTTAGGGGAGGTTAAAGGATAGAAAGATGGAAGACTAAAGGGAAAAGAGGGGAGGGCACTGAAGGATAGAGGAGGAGGGATAGGAGGGGACAGAAAAGCAGAGAGAATCAAGGCTGAGGAGCAGAGAGGGTAACCTTACCTATACCTTAGAGACCATCTAGTCCAAGCCCCTCATTTACAGATGAAGAAAAGGAAGTTGAGGGGGCCTTGCCCTCGGTCACATAGCAAATTAATGGCAAAACAGAATAGAATCCTTAGCTCTCCTTCCAAGGCTCAGTTCAGGGGCCACCTCTGAAAAAATGTTCCCTGAGCCTCCCTGTTTGAGTATCCTCACCTTCTTCAAGTGAACTTGTATTTAACTTAGTTGCATGTATAAATATGGGGCGCCACCCCCACTCCAATTAATCACAGGAGTTGTGGACTGGATTGAATCAATCCATAAATCAAAAGTATGAACTAGGTATGAATAAATCCTTAATTAATTTGAGAGGATTAATGTACTTTGAGCATTGAATGGAGAAAGATGATAGCATACTGGAAATAGCTTTAGATTGGTACAAAAACTTAGCACACCTCTGGACCTACATATAAAAATGTCAGTTAGTTCAAGATAAAGCAGTACCAATCTATTGATGGAAGAACAATTCAGATAATAGATCTTGGGAGAGGATAGAGTTTCTCTCTCTCTCTCTCTCTCTCTCTCTCTCTCTCTCTCCCTCTCTCTCTCTGTCCCTCTGTCTCTCTCTCCCTCTCTATTCTTCTCCCTCTTTCCCCCTTGTCCCCACAATGCTCATACTGTTAGACAGACTAAATGAGTAGAAGACAACACATCCAGCTGGGACCAGACAGAGGCCCAATGAGGATAAACATGGATGCAGAATGGAGGAAACAACTTCAAGGATCATGGCTTCTTGCATCAGAGAAGACCTCTGGTTATGAACTCAAGAAAGATTGATGATTTTGATGATGATGATGATGTTTTGTATAACTAGCACATATATCATGTCTACTCTGTGCCAGGTGGTGTAATAAGCACATTACAAATATTGTATCATTTGATCCAGGCCACAGAGTGCCGGGAGTTGTGTTACCTTTTTGTCACATGTAAGGGATGACTCCTTACTATTATGCTCTAAGTTCGAGCCCATTTTGCTCACTGGTATGCATGCATTTGTGGGAGAGTGTGCCCCATGCTTTTAGGGGTGAATGTTTTCTATCAATTGTTTTTATTATACCATCTTAGTAAATACCTTTGCTAAAAAACTGATTGAGATTACTGATTGTCAATGGGAAGCGTGCTGGTAGGGGCTTATTAGCAATAGATCTAGAAACCCAGTCTTTTGGAATTAATACCTAGAACTTTGAGAGAGTAGTAGTAGCCAGCCTCTGGAGACCCCCAATTTACAAACACAAGTTGGGAGGGTGGCCTAGAGAGGTTGCTACATATGCATAGTGTATCTCCCTAGGAGAATATAAGCTCCTTGAGGACAGGAACTATTTTTCAGTGTCTCCATCTTGTCTCTATATCTCAAGCATTTAATAAGTGTTTTTTGAGTTGAATTGACCTTGCAATTTTCTGCTCCTCTGTGAAATTCAGTTTCCTTCTCCTTACAAGGAAAGATGATTTCCAATACCCCTTGCCAGTCTATCTACATTACATGGACCTGAGCAGGGCTTAGTTTCTCCTCTGTTATCAGACCCCTGAGGCCTCTCTCTTTCCTCTTCCTAGGACCTTGGGGGGCCCAGGACTTGGTTGGACCTCAGGAGGGTAGAAGTTTTCTCTACGGTTTCAGACCCAATAGTCTGTCTTTTTCTCTATTACTTTTTAGTTATTATCTAGTTAAGACCTGTGACTCATACAGACAGACCCCAAATAGGGGAAAGTGGGGGAAGACACAGGTGTCTCTTTAGTTAACTCTCCCAGGGACAGTCTATTTTCTCTTGCTTTTGTGTCTCTGTGTGCCGAGTAGAGGCCTGGAGAGAATCATAGAATATTAGGACTGTAATGAGCCAAATATAGTTTACCTAGTCCAACTCTCTTATTTTTGGATGAGGTGCTTGAAGCCCAGAGAGGGGAAGGAACTTGTTAAAAGACACATAGGTAGTAAGGAGCAAAGTTGGGTTTCATCTTCTACGAGAGTCAGTTTGATGAAGTGGATAGAATACTGACTTGAAATTGGCATGACCTGGGTTCAAATCCTGTCTTTGATAGTCACTAGCATAACCTTTCTCGGAAGCAACTTCTGCTTATGACTCTGACTATTCTACGGGTATCAAGGGGAGATAGTGGTTAAGAGAATGTTCAGCTAATGTGAGGACTGAGTCAAAGGGTTGCAAGAGATTATGAGTCCCGGTGGGATTCCTGGTGGGAAAGTCAGTGCGCCGCATCTCTCCCTGGGGTCTCCATCTTCCTGGGGTTTGAGCCAACAGTAGACACTTGGAACAGGGTGGGATTGGCAGTCTGGCAGAAACTGAGATGGAACCAGATTGACTGATTAAGGTCAATAGAAGTGGGCATTTACACTTGCTGACTGGGTTACAAGGGGGCTGCTGTACCTCATGATGAGATTCCAAAGGGCAGCTGGCCAATGTCAGACTTACCTAGCAGGAGGCTAGTTCTTGAGTGGGGGTTGTTACAAGAGTAGCCAGAAGGTGAGAGGAGTTCATGGTGAATTGAGAGAGGTTCTGCCTCAAACCCAAAACCCTTGAAACCAAAACGCTTGGGAGGTAATGTGTCTCCTGAACTGGTCTTTAGGGTGTAAAGCCGGATCCAGAAAATTGGGTGGGGGGGTTGCAGGGAGCCTGGTGCTGGTGTTTTGAGGTCAACACTGTTAATTTAATAATAGCATTCATATAGCACTCTGAGGTTTGTAAAAGTGTATGCTATCTCCTTTGATCCTCACACAACTCTGGGAAATAGATATTATGCTATTCCTATTTTGCATATGAGGAAACTGAGGCAGAAGATGTTAAGTAACTTGTCTAAGGTCACAAGACTGGTAAGTGACTGAGGCTGGATTTAAACTCAGGTCTTCCTGGCTTCAGGCCCATGGAGTCTTTACCACTTTGAAAATGTAAATAAAGTAATTGTGTGACACAGGAGATGGAATGTTGGACTTCAGAGTCAGAAAGACTCGAGTTCAAATCTGTCCTTAAGCATTAGACCTACCTTCTACAGGAAGTCTTTCCTCATTCCTCTTAATTCTAATGCCTTCCCTCTGTTGATTATTTCCAATTTATCCTGTATATAACTTGTTTGTACATAATTATTTGTCCATTGTCTCCTCTGATAGGATTATGATCTCCTCAAGAGCAAGGATTGTCTTTACCTTTTTATTCCTAGATGCTTAATAAATGTAATAAATGTTTGTTTATTGACTGAATGTCCCTGGGCAAGTGGGTCTGCCATAGCTTCCTTATCTGTAAAATGGAGATAACAAAGGTGCCTATCTCCCGGGGTTGTTGTGAGGATAAAATGATATATTTGTAAAGTGCTTTGTAAACCTTAAAATGCTATATATAATTGCTTACCCTAGAAGTTTCTCATTCATGTGCACCGGAGGTGAGCTGGAGTAGCTTCAGTTTAGAGAGCCACCTGGTGGCTTTCATAGATAATACACTCTGAATAGCTATTGCCTACCATGGACAGCAGCAGTCACATAGGATCACTGTTCTAGAGCTTGAAGGGACCTCAGAGGTCATCTAGTCAAGCCACCTCATTATGCATAAGAAGGTACTGAGGTTCAGAGACATCAGGTGACACGTTCAAATTCATATAGATAGACAATGGCAGTGTCAGGATTCAAACTCAGGTCACAGGGCTCCAAGTTTATCAGCAAAGTTAAGCCCTCCTTTCACCAGATTACCTCTATATCAAGAGTTGGTTGCCCTTCTGAGTGGGTACATGGGGTTTACGAACTTTTTACAGCATCTCTGTGACCTTGGGCACGTTATTCACTCTCTCTGAACATCAGCTCTCTCATTTGTAAAGTGGAGATAATATGCCTCTGAGGTTGTTGTCACATGCCCATGACACCCACCCTACCTGGAGTTCTCTGTCTCCTCATGTGCTGAGCATAGTAGGCTCTTTATAATTGACAGGTAGATGAGTACATTTCAAAACCAGGTATTAAATACCTACTGTGAGTACAACACTGAACTAGGAGCTGGGGGAGATACAAAAGGAGCTCAAAGTCTAGTTAGAGGAGGATGTGATAAGGGCCATGAAAGATGGGTGGTCATAAGACTGAGTGTTCTGAGGAAAAAGGAATGCTATCAGTTTGTAGGAGGGGCAAAAATTGGTGACAGCTTCCTTAAGGAGGGAGCATTTGGAAAGGTAAAGAAGAATGGGACAGGTAGAGCTCAGGTGAGAAAGGGAGCAAGATGAAAGCATTTTAGGAGGAGAGAACATCAGCATGAGCAAATGGAAGAGGGTCATTCTTTTTCCTTTTCCTCATATTTTCCTCCACTTCTTCTTCTTCTCCTTCTCCTCCTCCTCCTCCTCCTCCTCTTTCTTCTCTTTCTCTTTCTCCTTTTTAAACATGTTTGCACAGCTATTTAGGTTACAGATTATTTTCCTATCCATGATCTCTTGGGATACTCTCAAATACCTCTGATGTGGAGATCAGGTGGGGCAGGAAAATGATCATAACAGGATTATAAATTTAAAGTTAGAAGGAATCTTAGAGTTCATCTAATCACCCTCATCCTCTTCTTTTACAGGTGAGGAAACTGAGGTTATGATACTGGGAGAGCCAGTATTTGAACCTGGTCCTAGGAATCCAATGGACTCTAAGTCTTGAAAGCTCATGGGGAACTTGGTGGCTCAGAGGCAGACCTAGTGCTAGAACCTCAGGATCATAGATTTAGATTAGGGAAGAGATTGTAGAGGTCATTGAGTCCAACTACCTTACTCTATTGAGACCCAGAGAAATTAAGGAACACCCAAGGAAATGGATTCTAAGCAGTAGAGCTGGGATTCCAACCCAGGCCCTCAGAACCTAGATGAAGCAATCTTAACCATGTATCCTGATAATGAATCCCAGCCTAAGGCTCTTTTCCTTATCCTGGACTGCTCTTATGGAAGAGTCCTTTGGCATCATCTAATCCACCCCCCTCATTTTCGAGAAGGGGGGGCAGGACTGGACGAGTGAAGAGACTTGCCCGAGATCACACATCAAGTTCAGGACTGCACCTGGACTAGAATTCAGACAGAATAACCCTGGGTTATGGGCTCTTTCCTCTTGCATACTTGATGGTATGCAGTAGGTCTGTTGGGGAGGAAGGAGAGATGAAGCTGGGTAAAACAAAGGAGAAATAATGTGGATGAGTTGTGGGAGACATGAAGGTGTCTGGGAGCAAGCCTGTAGAAGATGCTCAACCTCAAGGGCCATGTGCATCCAAGGCTTGGCTGGTGGCGCAGAGGCTTGGGCAGTGTATTGTTGATGTCCCTTGATAGAAGGTTATGGCCCCTCTGGTTGGTGCATTTTAGGTATGAGGGGGCCCCTGAGCAGAAGATGTGGTTGAGGTCTAGTGGTACACATGTCAGGTGTGTGTGACTGGGTATGACAGGCCCAGGGACCAGGTGTGATGTGTGGCAGGCATATCGGTCCCCATGACTAGAGATCTGTGAAGCCTGGGGTGTGGAGTGTTAGAAGAGGGAAAGGTGTGCAGGGCCCCTAGTGCCATGTGGCAGGTGTGTGTAAGGCGTGAGGTCACATGTGAAGCTGGCACACGTGAGCCCATGTGTGTCTCCTCCCAGTCACGAGCGATGGGGGCGGTGATGAGTCACCCGGTCCCAGCCTCCAGCTCCAACTGTCTGTTCCTTCCCACCCCCCACCCCCCCAGGACTATCTCCCATCTCCCTCCTCCACCCCCTTCTGTCTTTCCCTATGCCTGTCTCTCCCTTTCCCCTAGGTGTTTCTCCCTGGCCCTGTCTCTAATCTCTGTCTCTTTGGGCCTCTCCATGTTTCCTTGCCCCTCTTTCTGCCTGCCTGTTGGTCTTTCATGTCTTCTTTCCCTCTCTGTCTTTGACTGGCCTTTGGATTCTTCTGTTTTCCATGCCTCCCTTGGTCTGTGGCTGCCTCTAGCTAGACCTCTCTCTCCCTCTCTTGGGCTCTCTCTATGTCTGTCCTGCCCCTCCTCTCCATCTCTTCTCTTTGCTCTCTCTAGATCTCTTTCCCTTCCTTTTCTTTGATCTCTGACTGTCTCATCCAGGTCATTCTTTGACCCCTTTTGTTTTGGCCTCTGTTTTTCTTCTCCAAGTCTCCCCTGTCCCCCCTCTGCCTCTGGTTAGACCTCTTCCTTCTCCATGTTTCCCCTTCCCTCACTCTGTCTCTGTTTCTTTCTCTTTTCCTCTCTCCTATCTTTTTCTGCCTGTCTCTGGGTCCCCCTGCTCTCCCTTATGCCCCCTCTTCTTCCCTTCTGGCTGCCTCTGGGTCTCTGTGTGTCTCTGGGGGGAAGTTGGGGAGGGCGCAGGAGGAGAGGATGCCTAGGGTGGTCCCCGATGCCCAGTGCAGCTCCATCCCCCTCATTGGTATTCTCCTCTCGCCCCCCCACCAGGCTGCCAACCAATAGCAGCCTCTCCCTCCCCCTCCCCTACTCTTCTCCCTCCCCTTGCCTCTCTCCCTCCCTTCCCCTCCCTCCTCTTTGCCTCCATCCTCCTCCCTCTTCTCCTTTTTTCCCCTCCTCCCCCCAGCGCCAGCCATCGAGGGAGGACGCGGTCTCGGAGAAGGGGAGAAGGGAAGAGAATCGGCAGCTGAAGAGGGAGAGGGGTGGCCTGAGGCAGGGCCCTGTGAAGGCCGGTGGCTCCGCACTGAGGGGGAGCCAGGAGGCCAGCCGAGTAGCGACTCAGGAACGCTCCATCCTTCCTTCTCCTGCTCTTCCTCCCCATCCCTCCCTTCCCCCCCCCCCCCCCCCCGGTTCTCCCCTTCCTTCCCTCCTACCTCCTTCTCCTCCTCCTCCTCCTTCCTTCTCCCGCTTCCTCCACCCCTCTCTTCCGGGCCACCAGGCTCTCTATCCCCCTGTCCCCTCCTCATCTCCCCCTCTCCTCCATCCCCCCTTCCCTCTGTCTCTCCTGTTTCCCTATCCCTTCTCTCCTCCTCCATCCTTCCTTATTTCCTTCACTTCCCCATCTCCTTCTCCTTTCCTATTCCTATCTCTCCCATCCTCTCCTCCCCCATCTTCCCAGCCTCTCCCGGCCCCTCTTTCCCCATCACCCACTTTCCTGCATCCCCATCCCCCACACTCCGTGCCCCCAGTCTCTTTTATCTTCCACCCTCCCTGTGCTGCCAGCTTCCCAATCCCCCCATTCTCCGAGCCTCCTTTATCTCCCCATCCTTCCCATCATCCACTCTCACCATCTCCCCCACTGTCTTTGACACCCCCTATTCCCTTCCCTTCCATCCTCCTTCCTCACCCCTGGGGCCTGATGCTCTCTTGGTTAGGCCTGAAGTCTTGAATCCCTAGTCTCCCCTCTCCCCCGCTGCCCCAGGGGAGGGGCAAGACCTGGGGGGGGAGGGGGGAGAAGGGGTAACCCCCTCCCCCTGCCGGCCCCTCCCCTCCCCCACCCCCTCACCTCATGGCCACGGGCTGCACCTTGGCCCGTTCCTCACCCCCAGCAGCCCCCCCAGGCCGACCTGGCTGAGGGGAGGGGGCCGGGGGTGGGGAGCCCCATTTGGGCCAGCTCTCTCCCTCCCTCCCTCCATTACTACTTCCTTCTCCTCCATTTTCTCCTTGCATTCCCCCTTCTCCTCTCCCCTCTCAGGCCTGCCCGCGAGCCCTCCCTTTCTCCCTCGCCCCTTCCACCTGGCTCCCCACCTCCAGCAGCTGGGGACCAGAAGACTCTCCCCCTACTCCCATCTCAGTGTCTGTCCCTCCCCACCCCCACCCTTCTTGGCTCCTGAGCCGGCAAGAGAGCCCCAGCCGTCTGGCCCACCAGGATCCGTGAGTGTCTGCCCGTGTGTATGGGTGGTGGGGTTGTGGGAGTGGGGGCGGGGTGGGTGAGTGGGGCTGGGCGCAGCCAAGCTGGAGGCGGTAGACTCCTTGGGGGCATGGGGGGGGGGCAATTCTTAAGAGCCGGGTAGATTTGACCATTATCCAAGGTCCCTGGCTAAGTGCCCTCACTGACTCTACTTCCCCCAGGGAGCATAGGCTGGGGCTTGGGGGGGCATCTTTCGTCCTGTCATCCCCTCATTTCTCCAGATCACTTTTTAGATACTTCCAGTATTTGCTTCTTCTCTCCTCTCTTTCCCCTTTTCCCCCAGTACTCCAGCCTCTCCCACCCTTCGGGACACATTATTGACTTTTCATTTGTCTCTCAGTCTCTCTCTTCAAATGTGTGCTGTCTCTTGCCTTGCCATGTCTCTCTGTCCCTGTCTTCATGAGCTAGCCTCTATTTTGTTTTCTTTTCTCTATTATTCTCAATCTCTGCCTCTATTTCCCCGGTGCCTTTCAGTCTGTGTCTAGCTGTCTCCTTCTTCCAGTGTCTCTCAGTCTGTTTTGCTGTTTCTCTTCTTTTTCTCCCTATATCACGCTTTCTGTGTGTTAGCTCCTTTTCCTGTGCCTGTCAGTCTTTTTCTGTCTCTTAATTTCTGCATCCTGGTCTCTGTCTCTGTCTCAGTTTCTCTGTCTCTCTATCTGTCTGTCTCGCTGTCTCTGTCTGTCTGTCTCTGTCTCTCTGTGTCTGTGTCTCTGTCTCTCTCTCAGTCTCTGTATCTGTCTGTCTCCTTGTAGCTCTTAGGCTCTGTCTTTCCACGTCTCCCAGTTTCAGGCTTTCTATGACCCTGCCTTCTTCTTTTCTGGTCATCTCTCTATATTCCTTAGGCTCGATCTCTCTCTATTTCTCAGGCGCTCATCTCACTGTCTCTTTTTGTTTTTCTATCTCTGTCTTTCTTAGGCCATCTGCTTTCTCTAACTTTCCTAGCTCATCTTTTCTTTCTGTGTCCCAGCAACCTCTTGGCTAGTCTCTGGATCTCCTTTTTCTCTCACTCTGCATGTCAGGGGCTCTCTTTGTCTCTCAGTCCCATGCTGTCTCTGTCGCTGTCCTTATTTCTTTCTTGCTGTCTATTTTCCCTTCTGTCTCCTGCTTCTCTTTCTCCCTCTCTGCCTTACTATTTTTCTCTTTTTCTGTCTCTGTCTCTCTGTTTGTGTCTCCTATGTCTCTGTCTTGATTTATCTCTTTCGTTTCTCTTTCCACTTTAACTTTTATGTATCTCATTTCTCTCTCTTCCTCTCTCCTTTCTTCACTCCTCCTGGTTTCATTATTCTCTCTTTCCCTCCCTCTGTGTGTCTCTGACTTTCTCTCACTGTGTCTCTGCTTGTCTCCATGTCTGCTCTATGTTACTGTCTTTCACTTGGGTCTACACCATCTATTTCCCTATCTCTTCCTCCCTCTGTGCCTTGTTTCTGGATTTTCTCACTTTGTTTCTCTGTGTATCCCTGCAGCCCTCCCTCTATGTCCACATTTCTGGCCCCCTTTGTGTGCCTCTGGCTCTCCTCACTCTGTCTCTGTTAATGTCTTTTCACTCTCATTCTCTGTCTCTGCTTCTCTCCCCCTTCTTTTTCATCATCATCTCTTGTTCTCTCTTTGTGTCTCTCTGTCTCCATCTCAACCCCTGTCTCTCCCAGGCAGTGCCTGTCAGTTGATCCCCTCTTCTTTTCTCCATCCCTCTCTGCAGACCTAGCTGTGGGTGTCTCTGTCTCCCTCTTACTCTGGGTCTTCTTTTTTCCCATGGCTGTCAGTCTCTGTTGATGCCTCCTCCCCTTTTCATCTCTCTGTCCTTTCTGTCTTGCTCAGCCTCCTTTCAGACCCCCATTCATTCCATCGCTCTCCTTTTCCCTTGTTCCCACCTTCTCTTGCTCTCATTTCCATCATTTTTGCCCTTCTCTTTTCTTCTAGGTCCCTCCTTGTTTTTGTTTTTGTGTTTTCCTTTCTCCAAGTCTCTATTCCTGTCTCTTTCTAACTTTCTCTCCCTCTCTATGAGACCTCTTTCTCCCCTACTCCATTTTTTTTTTGCCTAATTTACCTGTGCTCCCTGTCTTCCCTAGCACTTATTCAGCCCATTTTGGTTTGTTTGGCTGTCTGTCTGCCTGTTGCTGCCTTGGGCTGTCTCTGTCTGCCTGTTGTTTTGGGTTTGACTTTATTATCTACCTAAGTCTCCTATTCTGATCCAATGAGCACTCTGTGTGTATATGTGTGTGACTGTCCCTCTGCCTGCCTAAGTGTCTCTCATCTCTCTGTCTCTTCTCTGTCTCCCTTTCTCTCACTTCCCACCTCTACCTCCTTCTTTCAGTCACTCTTCCTCCTCTCCCTTCTTTTCTCTATCTCTGTCAGTCATCTGTTTCCTACTCTACCCATCTGTTTCTATCTCTTTGTCTCTCATTTCCACACACACTCTCTCCCCCCTATCTCTTTCTTCTCCATTTATCTCTGTATATTTCTTCCATCTCCATCTCCTGGTTCTTGTTTCTATCTCCAGTAGGCTTTTTCTCACTTGGCATTCTCCTCTTCCTTGTCTCCCTTCACACACACTCTTTTGCCCTCCCATCTTTCTTCCTCACTGGTTCCTACCTTCACATGACTCAGGCTTCTTTCTCACTCAAGTGACCCCTGCATTCTTCTAGGTCTCCCACCTTCAGAGACCCTTAAGCCAGCCATTTATAAGGTCTGACCCAGAATTACAAAGCACAAAGTCACAGAGCTCAAAGAGCCAGCCTTCAGAGTTGATCTAGTTTTTTTAACACATGGAGAAACTGAGGCCCAGAGAGGGAAAGGTAATTATCCAAGGTCACACAGTAAGTTAGAGTTGGGACTAGAATTGTGATAGGTTTTCTTCCTGACTCCCGGTCTGGGACTATGGTCACCCTAGGAGCTGTCCAAAGTATCTTTAGCGATCTTCTCTCTCCCCCTCCCTCTCCCCATCCAAGTCTCCTCAGGTAACCCAAAGCTTCTCAAGGTAGTGGTAGTGAAATGACTGGGAGTCAAGACACCCGGATTCCTATAATATTGGAAAAGTCTAGTAATAGGCATTCTAAAAATAGTAGTGATAAAACAGTAATAATAGTATTTTATGCAGCACTTTATTGTTTACAAAGCATTTCCATGTGTTACTTCATTGGATAACTTTCTCTGTCTGGGCCTCAGTTGCTCCACCTGTATATGAGGGGGCTGGAGCAGATAATCTTTAAGGGACTTGCCAGCTTAGACATTTTGTGTTTTAAGGTCCCTCCTGGTTCTGACAGTCTATGTTCTAAAATCCCTACAGCCTCAGAAATGGCATGATCTGTGTTCTTAGGTTCCTTTCTGTCCTAACAGTTTATGTTTTTTAGTCTAATGTCCTTCCCATTTCAGACACCTGTGTTGTAAGGTACATACACAGCTTCGACAGCATCTGTTCTCCAGTCCCTCCTGGCACTGACATTCTGTTTTCTGTGCCTCTTCCATGTATGACATTCTATATTCTAACATCTCCTCCTGCTCAGATATTGTCTATTTTAAGGTCTCTCCATCTCTGCCACTCTCCTCTCCAGCTCTATATAGCCTAAGGTTCCTATGGTCTCTGAAATTGTATGTTCTGTGTTCTTACATCCCTTCCAGATAGGACATTCTATGGTCTGTATTCTAAGGTCCTTCCGGTCTCAGATATTTTATGTTCTGTGGTCCAACCCTAGCTCTGACAGTCTCTCCTTTCCAGGTCTGACATCTTGTATTCTAAATTGCCTCCCAACTCTGACATTACATATTCTAAGGTCTGACATTCTGTTCCAAGGTACCTTCCAGCACTGACATTCCTTGTTCTAAGGTCCCTCCCAGCCCTGACATTCAATTTCCTTTTTTTTAACAGAAAAAGTTAATTGCTTTAATTTTAAAAGAAATTATTATTTGTTTATTTTAATATTCTTTTCTTCAAAAATTTGAATTCCATATTCTCTCCCTCTCTCCCACCACCTTCCCCACCCACTGAGTAGGCAAGCAATATGATATCAATTACACATATGAAATCATATAAAACATTTCTATAGTAGCCATATTTTTTAAAAAGCAAGAAAAATAAAGTGAGAAAATTATACTTCAATTTACACTCAGAGTTCATCAATTCTGTCTTTGGAGGTGGGTAGCATTTTTTCATCATGAGTCCTTTGGAATTAAAATTCCACATTCTAAGGTTCCTCCCAGCTCTGACATTCCACGTTCTAAGGCCCTTTCCAGCTGTGTCATTCTATGTCCTGAGGTCTCTCCTGTCTTTGGCATTCTCTGCCTTATGGCCTAAAAGCTCCCTCCCCCCAGTTCTAACACTCTCTGAGTTACAGGTCTGGTAAGAGAGGAGGGGGGAGAAATTCAGGGTATCTTGACTCTCCCATCAAAAATTGTCTAACCTCCTTCTGTTGACCCAAGCTGATGAAATGCTTTCCTACCAAATTGTGGTGGGGCCATATAACATTCCATTCTGGTACTACGGTTAAGATGAGACAGTGAACTACCAGAATTCATCCAGAGGAGGTCAAATTGGGTGGTGAGGGGACTGGAGACTGTGGGGTATAAAGATGGTGGAAACTCAAGGGCGCCATGACAGTTGTCCTCAAATATCTGGAGGCTTGTCTTGTGGGGAATGGGTTAGTCCAGTTCTTACTGGGCAGAACAAAGAGCAATGGGTGGAAGCTATAAAGTGGCAGCCTTTGGCTTGGCATAAGGAAAAATGCTGTCAATATGAGCCCTGTCCTCCAGCAGAACCATCTGGAATAGAATGACATAGATAGGTAGTGAGGTCCCTATCACTAGGGGTCACTGGGATAATACATTTAGTGGTGGAAGGGATCTTAGAAGGACACTTAGTCATTACCCTTCATTTCACAGATGAGGAAATTGAGGCCCAGAGAGATTAAGGAACCTGCCCAAGGTCACACAGGTATGAGGGATAGAACCCAGGGTTTCGACTCTGGTCTTCAAGCAGAGGCTGGGATGCTGTAGAGACTCCTTGTCTTCTAGTATGGGTTGAGACTCAATGCCTTCTAGGGTGCCTTCCAGCTTTGAAGGTCTGTTTCTATGAATGACCTAAAGGCTCACCTGGGTGAATTTATCTTTCCTAAGTGCTGGTTAACCTCAGCATCTTTCTGATTGGAGGGAATGAGGGAAGGGTGTATGTAGGGCTGGGATGGGGATGGAACAGAGGATATTTATGAGGAGCAGCAATGGGCAGAACCCTAAATTGGATCACACCTCTCTCTGACACTATGTGAATCCTTGACCTTCTGTGAGCCTCAGCTTTCTCACCTGTATAATAGGGGTTTTGGACTAAATGGTTTCTAAGATCCTTTCTTGTCTTGAGAGCCTGCTGCTGCTCTGATGCTAGTTTCCCACCTTCCCCCAGGACACCAGAACAGGAGTCAAGTAAATCACTTTTGAAAGGTTGACAACCCCTCTGCCTTGCCTCTTTTACTATTTTTTCCTTTTTCTCCCTTCTCTCTTTTCCTCTTTTTACTTTTCTTCTCTCTCTCCTTCTGAATCTCTGTCCCTCTTTCCCTCTATGTCTCTCACTGATGTCTCTCAGTCTTGTGCTCTGTCTCTGTGTGTGTGTCTCCCTCTCCCCCCTCTGCCTCTCCATCTTTCCCTCTGATTCTTTCTTTCTTCATCTTTGCCACCTTTGTGCTTTCCACTCCTTATGATTCTCTCTCTCTCTCTCTCTCTCTCTCTCTCTCTCTCTCTCTCTCTCTCTCTCTCCCCTTCCCCCCGGCCCCCCACCAACCCCAGTTGTCAGGCCCCAGCCCCCTGGGATTGTGGGAAAGCTGGACGTCAGGGGAGGGGAGGTGGCAAGGATCTGGGCTGGGATATCGTTGCCTGGTGACCGCTGCATCCTCTCTAGCCGCCTCCAGTTGCCTAGTGACAGGCGCCTGCCCAGAGATAGGGGCGGGGGCTGCTCCCTGGCCTCGATTCTGATTCTGGGGTGGGGCTAGCCTCTCTGTGACCCTAATCCCCCAAGGACCTCTTCTGGAACTCTGAACTCCCCCACACTTGAGGCAGTTTTCCTGGGCTGTGAGCTGCCCCCTCCAGTGGTGCCATGAGGACTGAGAGCTTCTGGACCCATCTCCAGCTTCTCCCCAACCCCAATTCCTCTGTATTTGTTTCTCTGGGCTGTGAGTCCTCTCCAAAACTGACCCTGTGCTGAAAGCTGTCCCCGCCTCCAATCTAGCAATGCTCTTGGGATGCAATCTTAACTCCAACATTTCGCTCCTCCCTGAACCTCCTCAGGACTGCTTCTTTAGCAGGGCCCCAGGGGCCACAAGCTCCCCCTTTCAGCAGTGCCCCAGTCCTTTCTGGTTATGAGCTTCCTTGGGGCTCTGAGTCCTGTTCCCTTCCTCCCCCCGACAGAGTCCCAGGACTGTGACCTGTCCCCCAGCACCATTCTGGAGTAGAGTTCCCCTGGAGTAGTGCCTCTGGGCCCATGAACTCCCTACCCCAAATGTGCTTCCTGGGCTAGCATCTCCTGCCTCTGTAGTAGCCCAAAGCTAAGGACTTTCCCTTAATGAAGCGTCTATCTGTGAGCATCCCTCAGCAGTGCCCTGGGGCTGTTAGCTTGCCTCAGTAGACCTGGGAATGGGCTTCCCTTGCAGGTGGTGCGTGGGGGCCTCGGGCAGCAGCTTCTCCATGAGGAGGGGAGGAAGATGCCGGCGGAGCTGCTGCTACTGCTGATTGTTGCCTTTGCCCACCCCAGTGGTCAGGTGTTGTCCTCCCTGCGCATGGGTGAGGCCTCCCCCACAGACTCCACACTCCCAGAGACCCCAGAGTTCCTGCCTCACGAGGACCCTGTTCATCCTCACTCCCTGCTCTGCCTTCTCACAATCCCAAGCAGTCTGATCCTCCAGGCCAAGTGCTTCGGGGCCTCAGGTGGCCTAAGCCTTTGCCCTTAAGTGACCCAGGCACCCTTATCAACAAGTTCTTACTCCCTCAGATACCCAAGCATCCTGACCTCTGAGAATCATCCAGCTTTGACCCTCAGAGACTCAGAATCCACGGTCTCCTGATCCTTAGTCTCAATGGCCCCAGGATCCCTGATACCCCTAGCCCTGATCATCAGAGCCCCAGGTGTACAGGTCTTTCAGTCCCTGCCCCTCTGAGACTCAGAAGCCTTAATCTACCAGTCCTTGGTCCTAAGGGATCCAGGAGTCTTCATCCCCCATTCCGTGCCTCTACAGGGACTTAGGCATCCTGATCCCTGAGGGGTGCTTCCCTCAGGGGCCTCTGGTCTCCCAGCCTCTTGTCCCCACAGCCGCTATCCTGGACGACCAGACTGTGTGTGGCCGGGGAGAACGCCTGGCCCTGGCCCTTGCCCGGGAACAGATCAACGGGATCATCGAAGTCCCAGCCAAGGCCCGAGTAGAGGTGGACATCTTCGAGCTGCAGAGAGACAGCCAGTACGAGACTACGGACACCAGTGAGCGGGGCCAGTGACTGGGCCTGGGTTGGGGGGACAGAGGCAGGGCCCCAGGCCTGCTTTCTCTCTGTCCTTCTTCCCTCTCTCTCCCTTAGGCTTCCTCATTTCTCTCAATTCCTTCCTCTCTTTGCCCCTCAGTCTATCTCTCCCTCAGCTCTTACCATTGGGTACCATTGCAAATACAGATCAAATTGAGGGGGAGTGGGTTGAAGGGACACCCCAAGGAACCATTCATGGGTCCCAGAGAGGACAATCCAGTGGGTCTGAATGGTCCCAAGCAACAGTCAGAACTTGACAGTCAAAACTTCACTCGAGTACCAAGACTTGATAGTGTATTTGTCTTTGGCCCAAGGATCTCAGAGTAAAGAAGGCTAAGGGAGGGGTAAGGCTCCACTTGAAGTGGGAAGGGGCAGGGTTTGGGGCCTGTGCCTGATGGGAGGTTCCCTTTCTACCCTCTGAAGTGTGCCAGATCCTGCCCAAGGGGGTCGTGTCTGTCCTAGGACCCTCCTCCAGCCCAGCATCAGCCTCCATTGTCAGCCACATCTGTGGGGAGAAGGAGGTAAGGGGCTGTGGGGCAGCTGGAGACCAAGGGGACAGGGATGAGTAGGGAGGACTACAGACTTTTCTCTGTCTCCTTCTCCAGATACCCCACATTAAGGTGGGCCCAGAGGAAACCCCCCGACTCCAGTACCTTCGGTTTGCTTCTGTCAGCCTCTACCCCAGCAACGAAGATGTCAGTCTGGCTGTCTCCCGAATCCTCAAATCCTTCAACTATCCTTCAGCCAGCCTCATCTGTGCCAAGGCAGAGTGTGAGGGAGGGGACGCTGTCATGGGGGACCCAAGCATGATACCACCTCCCAGCCCCTCTCTGGGCACCCCTGCTTTCGTTTCCTCAGTTTCTTCTCTCTGTCAATGGGAGCTCTAGTCCCCATCCTCCTGGGCACTCAGGTGTCCAGATTCTCAGCCTATAATCTACCCCTTGACCCTTCTTTCACCTCTGCAGAATCTCTCCCAGTCTCCAGGAGTCCTCACCCCAAACCTGCTCCCTTTCTCCCCTAGGCCTCCTGAGATTGGAGGAGCTGGTTCGAGGCTTCCTGATCTCCAAGGAGACTTTGTCAGTTCGGATGCTTGATGAAAGCCGGGACCCTACGCCTCTGCTCAAAGAAATTCGGGACGACAAGGTCTCCACCATCATCATCGATGCCAATGCTTCCATCTCCCATCTCATCCTCAAGAAGGTCTGTGTCATTCTCCCCCTAACTTTCAACTTTCTCCTCCTGATCCCAGTCTTCTGACCTCAGAGCCATGACCCACTACCCTAAAAAAATAGACTCAGATTGAGAGGTTGGAAGACCTGGGTTTTGCTTCAGGCTGGACCACTGAGATATGTCCCTCTCACTTTCTGAGTCTCATTTCCCTCACCCGTAGTATAGGAAAAATGATGCCTATTGATGCCCAGGGCTAACATGAACATGAAATCACTGACTTGAAAAATAGGGCAGAAAAATGCTAGAGATGAGTCGAGGTAGCGAACAGTCTGAGGAAGACTGAGAGAAGGGTGACTGGGGAAAGACTGAGGAACAGAAAGAAGCCGAAGGCTAGAGGGAGGGATAGAGAGAGGAATAGGGAGATCATGCATGACCATGACCTTTGGAAGATTGTGAAGAACAGACGAGACCCCACAAGGGATGGAGAGGGGCAAATGTCCATGCTCGCCAAAAATGGGAGAGTAGAGTCAGTAAATTATTGACTAGAGCTTTTGATCACAGTTTCTGGTCATGTTTTGTAACAAGGATGGTTAGTGCACACCCAGAGAAGGAAGCAGTGATCAGTTATGGTTTCACAATGAATTAGTCACACCAGAGTAAACATTTGCTTTTTTTTTTTTGACTGGTTTACCAAATTGATAGGGGAATGCTGAATAATTTACTTTGATTTTAGCAAAACATTTGAAGTCATGGTATTTTTTTGGACAAAGTAGAGAGATGACAGTAGAGGAAGCTGGGTGGTGCGAAAGCATATTGTGGGGGGACGTAGAATCAGGAAGACCTGAGTTCAAATCGTGATTCAGACACCTATAGCTGTATGACAATGGGCAAGTCACTCTCTCAGCCTCATTTGAAGTTCTCAGTTCTCACATAAGAAATCTGTAAAATGGGGATCAAATGAAATTAAGTGTGTAAAGGGCTTTGCAAACCCTAAAGTTCAATATAAAAGGTAGCTAGCTATTCTTATGGCAATCTATTTAGTGAAAATAAGGTATAGAGAAACAAGACTAAAGACAACAGAGAAACAGAGAAAGATAGAGAGTATGGGATTCAGAACTTGCTGAAAGACTGGCCCCCCAAAATAGCTATTGAGAGCTTAATGTCAGCTTGGAGGGAGGTCTCTAATGAAGGCACCCAGGGATCTGTGCTTGGTACTGGGCTGTTAGCCATTTTTTTTTATCCATTAATGTTCTGACCTCATAGCTGGCATCCTCATCCAATTTGCAGAAGACTCAAAGCTAGGAGAGATAGCTAAGTGAGTAGGATCCAAAAAGATTTAGGCAGATTAGAATAATGGGTTTAATTTAATAAAATTTAATTTGATCTCTGTAATAAGAGTAATAGCTAACATTCATAGAACACTTTATGGTTTGCAAAGTGATTTGCAAATAATATCTCATTTGATCCTCACAACAAGCCTGGGGAGGTAGGAGGTATAGTATCTCCATTTTACAGATGAAGAAACTGAGGCAGATAGCGGTTAAGTGACTTGCCCGGGTTCACAATCTAGAAAGTGTCTGAGGTCAGATTCAAACTTGAGTCTTCAAACTGTGGCTAGATAATAATCTTTGTGATTAAGAGATTTTAGCATCCAAAAAGGCAAATGAAAGTCACAAGTGCTCAGTTCTGGGTACCACATTCTAGGAAAGACATTAACAAACTGGGCCATCTGAGGAATGGTTGGTATAGTGAAAGTCCTCTAGACCAGACACCTCCAGTGGTAGCATGGCAGCCTCCAACCCTCCTGAGCTCTGCCTGAAGCAGATTAAAATGCAATTGGGAAATTTTTAACAAAATAAATAAGAATACAATAGAACAAAGAAATGTTAATATGGGGTTTTCTAAGTCAATATGCAGCCTGCAGGGATCGTTATATAGGATTTTCCATTTCTATCAGAGTTTGACGTGGTACCTTCAGACCATCAGAAAAGTGAAAGCTGGGGCGAGGGTGGGGGTCACCGCAACCACTGCCCAGAAGGATTGGTCCCATAGAAGATGTATTACAGACTTCCTCTCTTCCGCCCCAGAGAGGAGAACCAGAAGCAGTGGGTGGAGATTGTTGAGATTGATTCGGGCTGGATGGGAGGAAAAATTTCCTAACAATAAAAGCTGTTCTAAAGTGGCTGCCCCTGGAAGTGGTGGCTTCCCTGACACTGGAGGTCTGCCAACAGAAGCTGAATGGTCACTTAATGGGAATTGAGAGAATTCTTGGTCAGGAGTGGGTTAGGCTGCATGGTCTTAGAGCTCCCTTCTGATTCTGAGATGCTGTGGTTCTGTGGAGAAGACACGGAGGAACAGAAAGGGAAGGACTGATGGAGATGAAGGAGGGAATGCTGAGGGACAGAATGGAAGACAGAGAAAGAGAAGGGGAGGTTGGGGGATAGCAAGGATGAGAGACAGAGTAAAGGCTGAGAGTTAAAAGGGAGACAGAGATAGAAAAAAGACAGAATGAGGAGGAGAAACTGAGAGACAAGGGGAGATTGAATGACAAAGAGGAGGACAAGAGACAAAGAGAGGAAGACTAAGAGATACTAAAGGCGGGAGACAGAAAGAGAAGACAGGAATAGCAAAAAGAGGAACAGACTAAAGGGCACTAAGGGAAGGAGCTGAGGTACAGAGGGAAACAGAGGAAGAAGGGAAGGAGAAGGAAAGATAAAAGAGAAGACTGAGGGACAGAGCAGAAGACAGAGATATTGAAGTATTGAGAGAAGGGATGACAGGAGCAGAGGGAGGAAGATATTGGGGGACAGAGAGAGGTAGCTGAGGGAGAGGATGGAGAGACATAGACAGTGACAGGGAGGACTGGACTGCTTTTCAAATTGTAGAGCATTTGGAAAAATGGAAACAGTTACAAATGCAAGTGTTGATCTTGGCTTTCTGGGATGGTGTAGAAGAAAGGTCTTTGTGAGTCCACCTGTGCCCCTTTGCCTTTAGCCTCCAGGCACCTTTTCTGCATCTTCCTTAGGTGGTCTCTTTTGATCTTTGAAATTCCTCATCCCCATCCTAGTCTCCCCTTCCTTGGTCTTCCGACTTCAGAGGGGTGTGGAGAGTAGAGTTGGGGGACAGGCAATGGAGAGAGAGCTTGCCTGGCTTGCCTCATGGGCCTCAGCACTGGCTCTCTGCCATCCCCTGACCCATTCTGCCTGTCTTTTTGTGTGGCTCTCTGTTTTGGCCTCTAAATCTGTGCTGATGTTCATGTCTGGGTATTTCTCTCTAATTTGGTGGTTTCTCTGATTTTTGTCTTTGGTTTTAATTCTCTGTGTCTCTGCTTTTGTCTCTCTCTCTCTGCCTCTGCCTTTATATCTCTGCCACAACCTCTGTTTGTCAACATTCATCTTTTTGTCTGTCTGTATCTCTTTTCTGTTACTGTCTTTATATCTTTATCTCTTTTGGTGTTTCCATTTATGTGTCTCTGTGGATGTCTTTGTCTCCCCTGCCCCCACTGTCTCTTTTGCCTCTAGGCCTCAGAGTTGGGGATGACCTCAGCATTTTATAAATACATCCTCACAACCATGGTAAGTCCCCCTTTCATCCCCTGCCTTTGCCCGCTTGCCTCTTCCCCTGACCCACCATTTCTCAGTTATCTACCCACTGCCCCTCAGTTTCTTCTCTCTATTCTAAACCTTGAGCGTCCTCTCCCTGTCTTAGGTTTTGAGCCTCTACTTCCCTTTCCTATAACTTCCAGACTCCCTGTCCCTGGAGCCTGAGCCTTCCTCTCCCTGTCTAAGGTTCTGAGCTTCCCCTTCTCTGTCCCCAAGTCTTGAGTTTCCTCTCTGAGCCTTCCTCTCCCCATCGCAGGCTCTGAGCCTCCCTGCCCCTTGTCTCAGGCTCTGAGCCTCTACTTCCCTGGGTCCTGATCCCATGCCCTCCTCCCTACCCCTAGGATTTCCCTATTCTCCACTTGGATGGCATTGTGGAAGACTCATCCAACATTCTGGGCTTCTCCATGTTCAACACTTCCCACCCCTTCTACCTGGAGTTTGTTCGGAGCCTCAACATGTCCTGGAGGGAGAACTGTGAGGCCAGCATGTACCCAGGTCCTGCGGTGAGCCTCTGTCTTCTCTGCTTCCTCTACACACACAGACGCACAGACACAGATACACACACCCCTGACAGGCATGCACAACCAAGACAATTGCAGAAACATTCAGGTGCAATTATCCCCAACCTTTTTCTGTCTATTGCTGTCTCTCTGTCTCTCCCTCCTTTCTTTCTCTCTCTATCTTTGTCTTTCTCTGTCTCTCTGTTTCTGTCTCTCTGTCTCTGTCTGTGTCTCTTCTGTCTCCCATCTGTTTGTCCTCTCTCTCTCTCTCTCTCTCTCTCTCTCTCTCTCTCTCACACACACACACACACACACACACACACACACACACAATTCCTGAGGCATACACAGACACACCCAAATATAGAAAGAACCCAGCCTCATGAAATGCATGCACCCAAATGTATATATATATATACAGACACACACCACAGATACTCCAAGAAATGCAGAAATAACCCTGCCCTCTCCTTCAGTCTACGGAACAGCTGGTCTGAAAGACCTGGGGAAAGAAAGACAGAAATATAGAGATGGAATATTTATTACAAGGTGTTTCCTTTCCTTTCCTTTTTCTAGTGGGGAGGGGATGTGGGAGGGAGAGAAAATAAATTCTTGTTAATTAAACAAAAATAAATTTTAATTTGAAAAAGATGGAGGCAGAAAGAAAGAGACCAGGATATGAAACAAGGGAGGAAGAGTCATAAAGTTAAATGTGGAGACGTGAAGACACAGGGATGGAGAGATATCAGGAAAGAGAGAGATAGAGGGAGAGATTGAGGGATAAAGGCAGACAGAGCCAAGGAGACAGACAGACAAAAAGAAAGATGGAAGGGGAAGAATATGGAGTGATGGAGGCAGGAAGAAGGCAGAGGTGGAGGGGATGAGATAGGGAAAGACAGAGAAAGAGATGAAGAGAGAGAAAGGGGGATATAGGGAGGGAGAAAGGAAGGCAGAAGGAGGGAGAGGGAGAGTGATAAAGGAGGGAAGAAGAGGTAAAGAGAAGGAAAAAGGAGGAAAAGAAAATAATGAAAGGAGAGGCCCCAAAGCCCTCAGGGAAGAGCAGGGGTGGGGGTTTGGATCAGGCTTTGCCCTTGCTGAGCTCCTTTGCTCCTTTGTCTCCCTCCCCACTCCAGTTGTCTGCAGCCCTGATGTTTGATGCTGTGCATGTGGTTGTGAGTGCTGTGAGGGAACTGAATCGAAGCCAGGAGATTGGCGTGAAACCCCTGGCCTGCACCTCCTCCAACATCTGGCCCCATGGGACCAGCCTCATGAACTACCTTCGAATGGTGAGCTGGCAGGCTGGGGACTAGGATGAGGCTGGGCTGGGATTGAGAGGTGGGAAAGCCTACTGTGTGCCCATCCCTGCTTCACTCTCTTTCCTGGCCTCAACCCCTATGTTTTGGGCTTTCTGGGTACTTCCTTTCTGTCTCTATGTGTGTACATGGGGGTATTTCTCTTCTGTCTCTGTCTCTATATCTCACTTTCTGTTTTTCTCCATCTATATTTCTAATTTTGTCCATGGGGGACTTTTCTCCCTCTTGGCTTGTGTCTATTTTTGACACTGTCTCTTCCTTCTGAACATTTCTGTTCTGTGAGCATCTATATGATTGTCTTTATGTGTCCGTCTCTATGTTTCCCCCTCCCTCTGGACCTCTATGGGTGAGGGGTGGGGATGGACGATCTCTGTCATTTCTACCTTATTCTCTTATTGTGTCTGTCTCTCTGGGTCTAACTGCCTGCATCTTTCTGTCTCTCTTGTTTTCACCATTTCTATCTCCATTTCTATGTTGGTCTCTGTCTTCACCTTTCTACGTATCTCTCTGGGCTTCTGTTTCTTCTCTGTCTCTTACCTTCCCTCTGGGTGTCCCTTTGTTTCTCTATCAATCTCTCTGTCCCTCTCTTTTTTTCTGCTTGGACTTTCCTATCCTGTTCCTCTGTCCATTTGTATGTGTTTACTTTCCTCTTCACTCATCACTCCTTCTGGGTGTCCCTTTTTCTTCCTCTGGGCATCTCTACTTCTCCTACCTTCCATCTCTCTCTGTGTTTTGGTCATTATATGTCTCTGTTTCTGTCTCTTCCTCTGGGTTTTCCTCTCTGCCTCTTTTCCACTCTCTTTGTCTCTTGGTATTGTTTTCTCACTACTGGTCTCTATCTTTTTGTTGGTCTCTTACTCTTTCTCTGAACTGTTCCCTCCCTTTCTCTCCCTCTACTTCTCTTTCCACCTCTGGGCATCTCTCTCTCTCTCCTTCTGGTTTCTGTTTCTCTGACTCTTCTGGGTATATTTCTGTCTTTCTGTTTCCATTTGTCTCTATCTCTCCTGCCCTCCTCTGTTCTGCCCTCCGTTCCTGTCCCCTCCCCGACCTCCCCTCCCTGGCTAGGTAGAGTATGATGGGCTGACTGGGCGAGTTGAGTTCAACAGCAAAGGTCAACGGACCAACTACACCCTGAGGATCCTAGAGAAGTCCCGGGAGGGCCATCGGGAGGTGAGTTGGGCTGACCACCGAGTTTCCTGAGCTGGAAGGGTTGGAGGAGATGGATACTGGAAATCCTGGGAAGGGAGGTGCTAAAACTGGATGCCTGGGTCCTGAAGCAGGCATGGACTTGGGACTCAGATGCCTGGTCCCTGAAGATTTAGGCCTGGGGGTGGGATTGGGGGGGGTGTTGAACACCTCTGTCTCCCCAAGGTCAGGATTGAACTTGTCTCCTCCTTCCAGATTGGGGTGTGGTACTCCAATAGGACTCTGGCTATGAATGCCACCACCCTGGACATCAACTTGTCCCAGACCTTAGCCAACAAGACCCTTGTGGTCACCACCATCTTGGTAAGAGGCAGAGGAGAGGGAGGGGACTTTTACTGGGGAGAAGCAGAACTTGGGAGAGACCAAACTATAAATTTCTAGATAGGATGACTCCCCAAGGACCATGGGGCACTCATGTCTGTAAAACTGCAGAACTTCTTGGTGTCTCCAGCCAGTTGCCCCGTGAAGGTCCTGCCCTTGGGAGACTCAACCCAGACCTTGAGGCTCTTTGCTATTCTTTGTGGTCTTTCCTGTTTTATTTTTTTTTTTCTGAGTATCTCTAATTAAGTAAACTCTAGTCCATGACCACTAATCTTCAGTCCCTGATAACTCATTTTGAATCCTTTTTCTTTCTGGGGTCATTGATCCCTGAACCTTGATCCCAGGTCCTCGACCCCTGATTCTAAGTTCTTGATTGATAATTGTGGGTTCTCCATTTCTGATCTTCTATACTTTTATCTAATCCTTGATCCTGAAGCTTTGAAATCTGACCATTCACCCCCCTTTCCCCTCCCTCTTCCCCAGGAGAATCCATATGTCATGCGAAGGCCCAACTTCCAGTCACTGTCAGGAAATGAGCGGTTTGAGGGCTTCTGTGTGGATATGCTCCGAGAGCTGGCTGAGTTGCTCCGTTTTCGCTTCCGACTTCGGCTAGTAGAAGATGGGCTGTATGGGGCGCCAGAGCCCAATGGCTCCTGGACTGGAATGGTTGGGGAACTCATCAACCGGGTATGGGGCAGGGGGAGCTCTTGGGCCCAGGGGGGGAGGGAGGGAGGACCACTCAGTGAGGCAGAGCACAGAGAGAGAGGGACAGAGAGTGAGCAAAAATGGCCATGGAGCAAAGAGTGTTGAAGATGGAAGAAACCTTAGAGCAGAGAATGTTGGATCTGGGAAGGTCAGAGCTGGGAGGCACCTTGACAGTCATTCAGTCCAATCTTCTCATTTTTAGGGAAGAAAATGACTTGACAAGGCTTCAGATAAGGGTGGGGAGGGCATTCCAGGTGAGATGATGAGCCCGACAGAGGGCTAGAGAATGACCTCAGAGGTCTTGAGTGTTAGGATGAGGAAAGTGAATATCAAGAGACTCAAGAAACCCTGGGAAGTCCCTGAATGAAGAGAGAATTTGATCTGAGGCAAGCTATAGGGAGAGGAATCCAATAGTCTGGGCAGGGGAGATGGGAGACAAGAGACCATAGTCCTTGGGGGAGACTGAGGTAAGAATTCTGGTAGGCGGGGGAGCCAGGGCTTATGTGGGAATATCTTCCTGGGCTCCAAATGAGCTGTTCCTCCTCTTCACACCCCTGCTCCCCAACATCTGAATCCTGGATTGTTTCTCTTGGTCTCACATTGTATCTGTCTCCCTCCCCCACATCTATTTCTAACTTTCCTCTCTATCTCTATCTCTATGTCTATGCCTCTTCATATTTCTGCTTCCCCATCTTTCTTTGAATCTCTCTCTCTTTTTCTCTCTCTCTTCCCTCCCTCCCCCTTCTGTCTCTGTCTGTCTGTCTGTCTGTCACCCCCCCCGTCCCATCCCCAGCAGAAGGCAGACCTGGCAGTGGCTGCGTTCACAATCACAGCTGAGCGGGAGAAGGTCATAGACTTCTCTAAACCCTTCATGACTCTTGGGATCAGCATCCTCTACAGAGTGCACATGGTAGGGGTCCCTGGGGCCAGGTCACCAAGTGTCTGGGTTCCTGAGGAGGTGCAGACTCGGGGGTTGGGATGCTTGAGTTCCCTGGGGAATGGAAGGTAGGGGATCTGGGAGCTGGGTATTCCAGAGGGTGTGTGCTTGGGAGGGGGGCACTCAAAGATGAAGTCACCTGTATCCTTGAGGGAGTACGCACTAGCATCACTGACACCTGGCTCTCTCCCCCCTGCCCCAGGGTCGAAAGCCTGGCTACTTCTCCTTCCTCGATCCCTTCTCACCTGCTGTGTGGCTCTTCATGCTCTTGGCTTACCTGGCTGTTAGCTGTGTCCTTTTCCTGGCAGCCAGGTGAGGCCCGGATCCTGTTTCTGTATCCCTGTTTGCCTGGGCCTCCCTTTCTGTCTCTTGTCCTGGCCCCAGGCTCTCTCCATCTCTGCTGCTGCCCTGGTCCCTCCCCATCTCGGCAAGCACCACCTACCACTTTCCTCCCTTCTGGCCCACCCCCCCCCATACAATTCCTCTGCATCTATTTCTGCCTGCACCCTGCTCTCTCTCAGTCCCTCCCAGTCCCTCCCTCTCCACCTCTGCCCTGACCTGGTTTCTTCTGCCTCTGACCTGGTCTTTTCTCTTTATCTGTCTCTTCTTCTCTTTTTTCCTACTTCTTCCTTGATCTGGTCTTTCCTTGTTTCTTTCTGTCAGTCCCTGCTTCCCACCTCTTCCTTTCTGTTCTCTTCCTGTATTTCTCCTGTCAATCTATCTCTGTCATCTTTCTTTTTATTTTTCTCTCCTTTGTCCCTACCCTGATCAGTGCCTCCCTCTTCCCCAGCTACATACCCCAAGTCCCTATCTCTGTCTCTATCCTTCCTAAGCCTGACCCACCCCTCTCTCCTCCTATCTCTTTCCCTTTCAGTCTTTTACTATTTCTGTCATTTTTCTTGTCTATCCCTGATCTCATCTCTTTCTTATTGATCTAAGTCATTCTCCTCTCTCTCCCCCTCCTAGTGTCTTTTCTGTTCCTGGGTCACTAAGCACCATCCATCCCCTCCTCCCACCTCCCGGGCTTCCCCTCCTCCCCTGCCTGCTTATCTTTCCGTCTGTCATTCTGCCTGTGTTTCTGGCTGCCAGTCGTTGTCTCTGCCATGGCCCATCTCTCCATGTTCCTGCAGGCTGAGCCCCTATGAGTGGTACAACCCTCACCCATGCCTCCGAGCACGTCCCCATGTGGTGGAGAACCAGTATACCCTGGGCAACAGCTTGTGGTTCCCCGTTGGGGGCTTCATGCAGCAGGGCTCCGAGATCATGCCTCGGGCACTTTCTACGAGATGTGTCAGCGGGGTCTGGTGAGGGCACTAATCACAATGGGTGATGGAGTGGGCCAGGGGAGTGGGGTGGGCTGGGGGTGGATGGATCCTGGGGTATTTGAACAGTTTAAAAGTCACTTAGAGATGACCATTAATTGCATCTTCATTTTATGGATATGGGAAAACCTATTTATTCTCCTCAAAGAGGGGGAATAAATCACCCAGTCACCCACAGCATATCAGGGACATCTCTGGGGTCAGAATGCAACCTTCCTGATAGCCTGCTCTTGTATATTGCAGAGGGATCTAGAAAAATTCTTCATCATACAATGTTAGGACTGGGAGGGGCCTCAGAGCAGAGACTGTCAGATCAGAGAAGGACCTTAGAATGTAGGATAGAGAGTGTCATAGAGAAGAAGAAACTTTGAACATAGAATGCTAGAGTTGGAAGGGACCTTAGAAAATAGAATGGTAAAGGTGATGGGGTCCTTAGAATAGGGAATGTCAGAACTTTGAGGGACCTTAAAACATAGAATACAGGATTTCAGAACTGGATGAGACCTTAAAGTTTATTAGGTCCAACTAGCTATTAAGGAAACTGAAATGCAGAAAGGATACAACCAGCTAGAAGTTGGATGGATCAGAACCCATGGCACTTTCCACCTTAGTCTGAAGGAACAACATCTCTAGAAAATCCCTGTTGGGATGAAGATGTCCCTGGGATGGGCTATACATGAGCCCTGAAGCTTCAGGGCCTAGGGAATTGAGGAGCAAGTAGGGGACTTAAGCATCCAGGAGCCTGGGGTCTGATGCTTCCAGGACAGGGGGACTTGGGCGAGTCACTGCCCCCTCCTACCAGGTGGGCCTTCACTCTCATCATCATCTCCTCCTACACGGCCAACCTGGCGGCCTTTCTCACCGTGCAGCGAATGGAGGTGCCCGTGGAGTCGGCTGATGACTTGGCCGACCAGACCAATATTGAATATGGGACCATCCACGCGGGCTCCACCATGACATTTTTCCAGGTACTTTTAAAATTGAGCAACCCCTAGGCTTTATCTTCCTCCAGTGTGTTCCCCATCACTGTCTCCACAGGTTCTCCTCAGTTCTCCTTAATTTTCCACTTCTCCAGTCTCTTCCCTCAATATCTTACACTCCCTTCTCTCCATGTCTCCTTAGTCCTCTCCTCTCCCTCATTGTTTCTAGCCCCTTCCATCTAGTGATCTATCAATTCCCTCCTTCAGTGTCTACTAGTCCTTTCCCTTAGCAATCACCCACTGGCTTCCCTCAGAACCCTTCCTTAATGTCTTCCCCAGTTCCCTCAGTATTTCCGAATCTTCCTTTTTCAGTAGTTTACCTCCAAAGATGTTCCTCTAGTTCCCTTCTCTCATTTTCCCCAGTCCCCTTCCTCAGCGTTTCCTTCAGTCCTTGTCCCTCCTGGAAAAGAACACAATTAGGCTGAACGGAGGAGCTGGGTCTATCATGTTGGGTTGGGTGATCAGGTTCAGCACCAAGGACAGCTCTTAGAGGGCTGTCTGGAGTGTCTGGAACAGGTTTAGCTCCTCCCTACCTGACCAACTATTGACTTAGTGCAAGTCAAGGATGGGGGGTGGATCGATCGGGGTGGGGTTGGGGACAGTGATTGAAAGCTTCCAATGGACCATAGTGGGGGCGACAAAGAAATGAACCATGCCCCTGCTCTCAGGGAGCAACCCTCCCCATCCTGAGAAAGAGGGACCCTCTCAAGGAGGCCCAATCTGAGGAGAAAATACAACTCATACCTTAACCTTGCCCTGAGGAAGGCGAGCATAGTTCAGACTTCAGGTGTCTTAGGTGGGTAATGGGGTCTTGCCCTCCAGGAATCCCAAGGCTGAGGAGGAAATCATAGCTCTCAGAAACCCCTCGGTCCTAGTAGGGAAAGGGAACCCTCCCCCTTTTAGGGGGATACATGACCTTGTCCTTGGATGGAGTATGGTATTATGGGAAAGAAATGGTCTGGCCCGGAGCCTCAAATTGCCAAATGGCTACTAAGTAAAGCAGAGATTCTTACTTTTTTGTGTGTGAATCGGGGAACCCTTTGACAGTTAATCTGATGAAAAATGCCAACCCTTCCCCCCGCCCCCACAACTTGTATTTTTAACATATAAAATAAAATACATAAGATTAAAAAGAAACCAATTATATTGAAATAAAGTTATCAAAATATAAACAAGTTCATGAACACCAAAGGTGATGTAGGGAAGGGTTAATCAAGAAGGTTCCTAGTTGAGAAGGGGTGGGATGGAGAAACTGAGCAAGACTTGGAGAGGCAGAGGAGGGTCAGAGGAAAGGGCTCAGACAGGATGAGGGGCACAGAAATGATGGAGGACCATGGCATTCATGTGGTGTTCCTTTCTCCTACCTTCCCACATCGGCCAGAACTCTCGATACCAGACTTACCAGCGGATGTGGAACTACATGCAATCCAAGCAGCCCAGTGTGTTTGTGAAGAGCACAGAGGAAGGCATTGCCCGAGTCCTCAACTCCCGCTATGCCTTCTTGTTGGAGTCTACCATGAATGAGTACCACAGGCGCCTCAATTGCAACCTCACCCAGATTGGGGGCCTCCTCGATACCAAGGGCTATGGCATCGGCATGCCACTGGGTGCGCCATGGCCTGATGGGCCTTAGCATGGAGACCCACCCAGGAATGTGGGCATTAAGTAGGGGTACGGGGTTGGGGAGATAAGGCAAATAAGGGAATAATGAGGTGGGAAATTAAGAGATGGGAGAAACAGGAAAATATGGAGATGGGGCACTGGCAGATGGGAGGTGATTTGAAGACAGATATTGGAGGAAATGAAGGTTAGAAGATGGAAATGGTGGATGCATGAAGATTGTGAGACAGAGAACTGGAGGATGGGAACTATGGGGGATATAGAGGTGGAGAAGATAGATGATAGGAGTTACAGGAGGATATGGAGATGAGGAAGAGATGGGGGAATGGATCATAAGTTTAAGATTCAAAGGCTATTTAATCTAACTCCTTCATCAATCCTGAGTCCAGGGAGTTTAAGTGACTTGCCTCAGATAACACAGGTGGTAATCATCAGAGGTGAATTTGAACACAGATCCAGAGCCATTAGTTACTGGGAGAAGATGGGTAATGGAATGATAGGAGATATAGGGTGATATGAAGACGGGTAGAGTAGGGAATAGAGAGATATAGGGTTGGGAGCTGGGGGATTAAGGAATGGGAATGTGGAGACTGAGAGGAAGTAAATAGAACATAAGGTCTTTGGGAACAAGAACTGGCTTTCATTTTATCTCTTTTCTCAGTTCCTAGCACAGTGTCTTCTTCATAGACAGTGCTTTAAAATGTTAAACTGGATTAAATTGACAGGGAAGATATAAATATGGGAAGATGAGGGAGAGTGGAAAAGGGTTATGGAAGATGAATGAAGGATGTGGATAGAGATTACAAGACAGACATGGGAGATGGATGTATGTGGATGGGGAGAGCACAGGAGTAACAATAGGATTGAGGAATCTTTAAGCATACAAATACTGTTAAGCAGAAAGACAGTGTTGTATAATGGAATGAGAACTGTGTTTGGGGTCGGAGGACCTGGGTTCAAATCCTAATTCTGCCACCTAAGATATGATGAACAAGTGATTTATCTTTTGGGGACCTCAGTCTCCTCATCTGTAAAATGAGGGTGTTGGATTAGATGACCTCTTCTGGTTCTAAATCTATGATCCTGTTCTCTCCGGTTCTAGAGGGGAGAGCCAGTAGCAGTGAGTGGATGTTGCAGACAGGAAAATTTAGACTTGATTCAAGGGAGAAGTTCCTATGCATTAGAGCCATCCAGAAGTGGACTATACTGCCAAGAGGGGGTGGGGTCTTTCTCAATGGAGGACTTCAAGTAGAGGTTGGCTAGCTACTTGTCAGATTGGTCATACTGGGTTTGGGGGAGGAGAGTATGGTTTCTTCCAAATTTGAAATTCTGTGTCAAGGGAGCCAAATGAGTATTGGAATATTCATCATATGTGATGCATCCAAGGACACATAATAGTGTGATAATTTTGAGGACAGTTTGAACTCTCCCTTTTATAGATATTCCTATGAACACTGTAATCCCATTCTGGTCTACCTCAGTCCCTGACTCATCTTATAAGTTGGGCTCTGTGTTGGGAGGGTTGATTAGTCCAGGTTAAAGGTACACTATGATTCCATGTACCTAAAAGTATAGTTCACAAGTCTCTATCACTGTGTTTACCTTTACTTTATTCAGCTGGGACACAATTAACTCAAAGCACAGACATTTATTAATTTAATGTAGTAAGAGAAGTAGCAACAGAACAACTGCCCTATAAATCTTCAGTGCATTCTCGCATAAATAAATGTGATACCAACTGGAAGAAAAGACACACACAGAATTCATAAGTGGAGAGTTTTACATGCTGCTTCTCAAGGGGGTGTGCCAGCTCCATGTACAGCCAGTGTCTCTGTACAATATAGCTAGTGTGATGCCCATGGATAGGGCAGCCTAGCATGCTACCTTGCATATTGTAGGTAATTAATAAATGTTTGTTGAATTGAAAAAAATGGGAGAATCTAGAAGGAGATGGGAGGTTAAGAAATGTGGAGATGGAGGATGGAGGATATGGAGACGGAGATTATAGCATCTAGACTGGAGATGTAGGTATGTAGTTTGAATGGGGATGAGAAATGGATGAATGATACAGGGAAATCTGGGTTGGAGAGATAGGGGTAAGAGAAGAAACTGAAAGAATGGGGATATAGAGGAGGGGAGGGGGCTATGGCAGATTAGAAGATTGGAATTATGGGAGATGGGGGAGATAAAGACATAGGGGGAAAGAAAAAGAAAGGGACAGAATGGAGAAAGTAAGAAATATGAGTCAAGAGAGGGATGGATATACTAGGCATGAGAAGAATCTAGAGAGATGGGGGATCAGAGAGGGAAGGAACAGAAGAGGAAATCGAAGGTGGGGAAGATTAGGAATCAGAGGAAAGAGCCCCTGGAGGATCTGTGAAGACAGAAAGGTCCTAAACACCTTCTCTTTCCCTTTCTAGGCTCCCCATTCCGGGACGAGATCACATTGGCTATCTTGCAACTGCAAGAGAACAACCGGTTAGAGATCCTAAAGCGAAAGTGGTGGGAGGGGGGCCGGTGCCCCAAGGAGGAGGATCATAGAGCCAAAGGTCAGTGTCCCTCCTCCCATCACCCTAAAATAAGTGTACCAAACTCTAGGTCCCTCCCTTTTCTTGACCCCTCAGTGTCTCCCTGGCCCCTTCTCTGTTTCCTTCCAGGGCTGGGAATGGAGAACATTGGTGGAATATTTGTGGTGCTCATCTGTGGCCTCATCATTGCTGTCTTTGTCGCTGTCATGGAGTTTGTGTGGTCCACGAGGAGGTCAGCAGAGTCCGACGAGGTGAGAGTCCAAGGAGCCAAGAGGATGGGGGACAGGGCATGTGGGGAGACAAGGAGGGTAACAGTAGAGAAATAAGACAAGGGAGTAGAGAAGGAAGGAATAAAATGTAGAGAGAGAAAGAGAAGAGAGGAAGCAGAGGAGAGAAAAGAAAGAAGAGACAGAAGTGAGAGTAGAAAGAGAAAGTGAATCAGCAGAGAAGAGAGACTGAGGGGGAGTGAGGAGTCTGCAGAGGGGGTAGTGAGAAGAAGGGAGTGAACAAAGTGGAAAGACAAAGGTGGTGAGTGGAGCAGAGAGGAAAGGAGTATGGAGAACCTACATGAAGAGGAGAGGATGAAAGAGAAAGGGAAGAGTCAGGGATGAAGTACAGAGAGCAAAGAGAATGGAAGGAATACAATCCCCAGGTACAAAGTAGACTAGCCAGGTCTAGAGCCACCTGGGCTTCTGTCTTCTTTAATCTCTTGTACTAGATCTTCCCTGGTTTTCATGGGTAATGTCTCCCTCAAGAGAGGCTGAGATTTTCAGGGAGCCTTTACTCGCGATTAAGGGAGAGGAGCTGAAAAAAAGTCAAGCTCATAAGGCACAGAATTGTTGAGTAATAGAGACCAAGAACCTTACCCTGCAGAAACCCGGATATGATGACAAAGCCCATCATAGACCAGCTGTGACATAAGAAGAATCCTTTCAGAGAATGAGTTTAAGTCCCAGCTCTAATATTTAACACCTTTGCAAGGTTGGAAAAGTTACCTCATCCACAGAATCATGGAATTTGAGAGTTAGGAGGGCCCTTGTTGGCCATCTCGCCCAAACTCTACCATAGAGTAATTTCTACTGTAACATACCTGGCAAGTGGTCGTCCAGTCTCTGATTGAAGAGCTCCGTGGAAGGAGAACTCAGCACATCCTGAGGAAACCTGGTCTATTTTTGAACATCTCTAGTTGTTAGGTGTGTGTGTGTGTGTGTGTGTGTGTGTGTGTGTGTGTGTCTTACATCAAGGTTACATTTTCCTCTTTGCAACTTCCATTCTTATTCCACTCCCTTCTTTGAGGCCAAATATCACAAATCCTTCCCATGACAGTCCTTCATATGCTTCAATACAGTTCTCATGCCATGCTGCTCTTCTCCAGGATAAGCATTTCCAATTTCTTAAACCGATCTTCATATGACAGGATCTCAAGGGGTTTCATCATGCTGGTTGTCAGTGTCCTTGTTTTGAATTCCAGTGTCCAGAACTGAACCCAATACTGCAGGTGTGGTCTGATCAAGGTAGAGTACACAGAAATATCACTTCTTTATTCCTGGAAGCTATTCTCTTAATTCAGCCCACCCGTCATACTGGGCATTTTGGAGGGCCATATTCCCTTGCTGACTCACACTGAGCTTTTGGTCCACTAAATCTCCCAGATCTTTTTTGGACAACTTGATGTCTAAGCCTCTCTTGCTTTATACTCGTGGATTTGATTTTTTGTACCCAAGTTTAAGACTACAGTTTATTGGAAATTTTCCTTATTAGCTTCAGCCCACTCATCAGTGCCATGATCCATGTCATTGGTTAAAAAGAATGTTAAGTAGGTTGAAACACAGATCCCTGGGATCCTCTATTGGAGACCCCCCCTCCCCGTACCATGACATTTCCATTGACCTATGAAGGAATCCTTGGAGTCCTGCCATCCAATGTAAAATCTGCATCTCTCTATTTTCTTTGTAAGAATAGTAGTCATTCCATAAGCATTTACTCCGGTCCAGGCATTGTACCAGGCAATGGAGATACAAGAAGAAAGTGAAAGCCCCTGCCCTCCAGGTGCTCACACTCTGTCCTTACTTCTCTGAACCTTAGTTTTTTCCTTCCACAAAATGAGGTATTTGGGATAAATGGTCTCTCAGCTCTCTTCTGGATTTGACTTCTGTTTCTATGACATACTGTAGAACTCTCTTATTCTCATAGGGCTTTAGTTTCCACATCCTTAATATGAAGGGGTGGCATTAAGTGATCCTTGAAGCAGCATGGTCTGGGGGAATGAGCAACGTGGAGATGGAGGATGGAGGTATGGAGGATATGGAGGCAGAGATTATAGCATCTAGAATGGGGATGTAGATATGCAGTTTGAATGGGGATGAGAAAAGGGAGGCAGGGGACCTGGGTTCAAGTCTATTCTCTATATGATCTCGGACATGTCACTTAACCTCTGAGCTTCAGTTTCTCATCTGTAAAAAGAGGGGATTGGACTAGATGATATCTTCCAGATCTACATTTTTGAGCCTGTGATCTAAAGTACCTTCCATTGCTAAATTCTCTGATTTCTATCCAACTTCCTCTTCCTATCTTTGAGGTTTTACCTAAACCTATCTCTTGGTTTCTGTTTCTCTTCAGAGTCAGCTCCTCCCACCAGGCTCCAGGCTTTCAGACACCGCTGCCCCTATAACAAAGGTCCCCCTCATTTTAGTGAGTCCTGGCTCATATTCCATAAAGGATACAATCTTTCTCTCCTTAGGCTTCCCTGAATTTCATCAGCTACCCTGATTCTGCTGTCAGCGAACCTTAGCCTTGAGGCCCCCTTTCACAAATTTCTTTATATTTCTTTGAGCCATTTCACCTTTCTCGTGCCCTCATACACTCAAGATCAAATCCCTTGATCTGTCTGCTTCTTGAGGCAGCTTGGATCTCAAGACTCAAAAATCAGCCTCTTCCACCTCTGACTACCTCCCCACTTCTACTAATGTCCCTGACTTGGCAAGCAAGGACAGAAGGAAGGGAGGATTGAAAGAAGGAAGGAAAGAATGCAAGAAGAAAGGGAAGAAGGGAGGAAGGAAGGAAGGAAAGAAGGAAGGAAGGGGAGGAAAGGAGGGAGGAAGGAAGGAAGGGGAGGAAGGAAGGGAGGAAGGGGAGGAAGGAAGGAAGGGGGGAGGAAGGAAGGAAGGAAGCATTTATTAAACACCTACTAAGCAGGCACTGTGCTAAGCGCTTTACAAATATTATCTCACTTGATCCTCACAACAACCCTGGCCCTGAGAGGTAGGTACTATTATTATCCCCATTTTACAGTTGAAAGGGATTTACTAAAGTATAAAGAAGGATTTACTAAAGCCGGAGGGGCTCACACCTGAATCAGGGGAAGAACACTCACACTAATGAAATCCCAGATCCCTAAAGAGGTTGACATATTTACCAGGGGAAAGAGAGAGTAACAATAATAGCTGACTTTTAAGTAGGGTACTACACTAATCATAAATCAATTACATTAATTATAAATTAATTTGGCATCAATGTTGCCCTCCGTTCAGCTCTCATCCCTCTTGGGAGGTAAGTTTTGCCTTAATCATCTTCATTTTGCAGGTGAGAATGTAAGGCTTAGAGAAAGGCAATGGGATTTTCCCAAGGTCATACAAAAAGGTGATAAGCAATTGCTCAAATTGAGTGATTCTTCCCACTCCGTTGCTGGGACAAAGTCAGAAATAATTCATCAGAATGAGGCGGCCAGAGGATCAGGGAAGAAACTAGCCTAAAACTCCTACTCTGATACCTTAGTATGTGGAAGTGACCTTGAATTTTTGAGGGCTACGTTCACGGAGTAGAAACCCTAGCAGGTCGTGCCAAGCTAGATATGCTCCGAGGACCGGCCCAGAGACAGATGGTGCGTCTGGCGTCTGTGGACCAAGCTGGCTAAAGGCAGAAGGGCTCAGCACCAAAGCACTAGTCTCCTGGGGAGAAGTTTTTTGGTCGAGGAATTCTTGAAGCCATAAACTGTGGCAGGGGTGAGGGCTGTGAGCTGAGTGAGTCAATGGAAGGAACCATGCTGAGAGAATCTTAGGATCATGGGCTTTTGAAAGTTACTGGACCTTGGAAATCATTCATTTGGTATCCATCTATTAAACACCGCTGTGTGCAAAGCCACACGTTGCTGGGGGGGGGCGGTGGAGAGTTTAGGCAGGACCTAATACCTGCTCTCAGAGAGCTCAGTGTGCAGAAGCACAGACACCCATAACATACAACATCACATGACAAGTCCAAGAGGCAGAAGGGGAAGGGAATAAGCATTTATATAACACCTACTATGCACCAGGCCCTGTGCTACGTGATTCGCAAATATTATCTCATTTGTTCCTTACAACGACCCTGAGAGGAGGTACTACTATTATCCTCATTTCACAATTGAGAAAAATGAGGCAAACAGAGGTTAAGTGACATGCCCAGGGTCACATAGCTACTAAGTATGTGAGGCTGAATTTGAACTCAAGTCTTCCTGACTCCGAGGTCCCATACTTTATCCACTACTCCACTTAGCTGCCTGGCTAAGAGTCACAGCCCAGTGTATCCACTAGAGAGCTTTGCCTCAGAGTCAGAAGGAACTGGGTTCAAATCCTGCTTCTTACAGATTGATTTTGTGACCTTGGGCAATTCACTTAATCTCTTAGGGCTCTAGACAGTTCTCTAAGGCTCTGAGTTGCAGCCTAGTTGCCCATCTGTATTGAAAGAGGGATATGTTATCGTTTATCCTTTGTTCGTTCTCAGAGGACCATGACATCAGAGAGGTGATGACAGGACTTGGCAAATGAAGCAGATTCAAGTGAGGCAGGGCTGTGCAAGGTCACAAGCCTCACTTTCTCCTTCGGACCCATCTAGGTCTAGTGGCAAGATATTGATCAGGACAACTAGTGATGGCCAGGTTGGAAGAGAAAGTTTCCTTAAGAACTTCCTTTACTGATGAAATCATAGATCTGAGCTGAGGATGGAGGGAGGAAAAGACTACCAGAGAGCTGCAAGCAAAGTGTAGGAGGTCCCAAGGGGAAGGACATTGCTATAGGGAGAGAGATGGGATCAGGGAAGGCATCCTGGAGGAGGTGGTATTTGATTCTTACTTTACAGGAATATGGATAAGGAGTGTACTTAGGATTCCATTGGTGTAAGGAACTTTCAGGTGAGGAAACTCCCTCTACTAATGCAAGTCAAAACCTTCCCTGCAAATTAGCATTAGAAAGTTGTCTAGAGCACTGAGGTTATGTATCTTGTCTAGGGTCACATAGCCAGGATGTATCACGGGTAAGACTTGAACCCTATCTTCCTAGCTTCAAGGTCAGCTCTCTACTCAATAAGGGAAGAAAGAGAGGGAATATTAACTCTTCTGATCATAGATGGAAAGCTGGAAGGGACCTTAGAAATCATCTAGTACCATCCCCTGATTTTACATATGAGGAAACCGGATCCTGGGGAGTTGAAGTGACTTGCCAAAGTCCACACAGGGAGAAGTCCTGTGCCTTCAAGTCTGGCAGTCTTACACACACACACACACACACACACACACACACACACACACACTTTCCTCCCAAAAGACTGGGAGGTACAACTGGCAAGTTTCTGAGGCGGGATTTGAATTCAAGTTTTTCTGTCTGCAAGCCTGACTCTATCCACTTTTCAATCCAGCTTAGGCAACTCCCTCTTTCTGAGACAGGAGTCCCACTCTGCACCTCCCCTCCACTTTCCCTTTACCGATTTTGCTGTCCCACAACTTCCTCCCAATTCCCAATGCCAGCTGACTTGGGATTCAATCACCAGGGCCATTCTGGATCAAGCTCATTGATCTCTTTTACAACCACCCTGCCCGCCCCCCCCCCCCCCACACTTCCAATCAGAAAGCCACCTGATGATCTGGTGCCTTCCTATCTTGCAGAGCTGAACCAGAAGGAACCTTATAGACCATTAAGCCTAGGCCCTTCTTTTCACAGATGAGCAAACTGAGACTCAATGAATGGGTTAATGGGCCACAGAACTGGAACCTGAGCCCAGGCCCTCTGAAGCCAGCTGCTCTTTATGCCACAAGTTCCTACCATCTCAAGGGATCCTTTCCCTCCTTCATCCTCAAAAGGATATAGGAGTGAATGGAAAGCCTGGTCCCATAAGATTCAAGTTTTATCTCATCTCTAAAAAAGACCCCCTCCACACCCCCAACCTTCAAGTGCAGAGACATGTGCTACTTCACTCACAGATCCCCTGAGCTCCTCCCAAGTCACACTTGTTAGCTTTGTGATCTTGGGAATGGCACTTCAAATTCTCTGGGCCTCAGTTTCCTCATCTGTAAACTAAGAAGGATGGACCTGATTGTCTCTAAGGTCTCTTCTAGCTCTAATCTATGACCCTGTGATCGCATCCCACTCTGTATGTGACAGAGACACTCATGGCCAAAAATAGCCCACAGCCCCAATAAGGTGACAGAAGGATCAATCAACAATCATTTCAAAGCCTAGTTAAAGAAGAGGCAACTAGGTGGCACAGAGGATGGAATACTGGGCCTGGATTCAGGAAGCTTGAGTTCAAATACTTCTAGCTGTGTGACCTTGGACAAATCACTTAACCTCTTTTTGCCTCAGTTTCCTCAACTGTAAAAAAACCTCATAGTGAGGATCAAATGAGATGATATTTGTAAAGAGCTTAACACATGCTATAAAAATGCCAGCAATTATTATTACTTTGTGTCAGAGGCTGTGCTGGAGAGTGGGAGTACAAAGATATAATTAGAACAATCCCTCCCCTCAAAGAACTCTGAGGGAGTCAGAGCAAAGAGACAGAAGGTGAAGATCAGCCAGATTGGAGAAGAGATGAGGAGAATCCAAGAGACGCAGAAGATGAGGGGAATCATGGAATAGAGGCAGGACATGGGAGAGGTCAGAGAAGAGAGAAAGACATCGAGGGAGATTATTGAGAGAAACAAGAAATTAATGGGTCAGGAAGTGGAGAGAGGGGGTGAGAGAGGTCAGAGAAAGATGAGGGGAGGCAATGAAATGGGACAAAGGAGAGGGGGAGAAATGAGAGGTGGAGAGTAGGTGAGGAACCGAGAGAAGCTGGAGGGTAGAAAAGGAAAGGTGGAAAGGGGGTGGGGCCAGTCCGGAAATCGAGGCCTGATCCAGCTTCTCCTGCGGTTCCCCACCTCCCTCGCCCGCCCCCGCCTTCTCTTCCCCGCAGGTGTCGGTTTGCCAGGAGATGTTGCAAGAACTTCGTCACGCCGTGTCTTGCCGCAAGACTTCCCGTTCCCGCCGCCGCCGCCGCTACCCGGGGGTCCCGGGCCGGGCAGCTCTATCCCTGCGGGCGGTCCGGGAGATGCGCCTCAGCAATGGGAAACTGTACTCTGCGGGCGCGGGTGGCGGAGACTCGGGAGGGGGTCACGGGGGCCCCCAGCGCCTCCTGGATGACCCCGGACCCCCGAGTCGGCCTCCGGCTCCCGCCCCGGCTGGCTGCACCCATGTCCGCGTCTGCCACGAGTGCCGGCGCATCCAGGCCCTACGGGCTGCGGGTGGGGGGCCCCCTCGGGGCTTGGTTCCCCCAACCGAGACCACCAGCCCCCCGAGGCCCCGACCGGGGCCCCCGGCGCCCCGGGAGTTGTCCGAGCAAGAGTGACCGCCCCCATTCCATGGGGCGGGCTGGCAGCCAGCTCAAGAACTCAGGCTTCGGGGAGAACTCAGGCTTCTGAGCAGCCGAGACTGAGAAGGACCTAGGCCTCCGGTCTCCTGACTTCACGAGGTGCAACGTGGACTACAGAGAGATCAAGAAGCCTATCAGCTGCTCTCGCGAATGCGACCCAGGCGACCTGGTGGCCTGGCTAGAGGGGAACCCAAGTGGCTGGGCCCCCGGACCCTCTCCACTGGAGGGAGCATCACGGAAAGAGAATTTCCGACTCCGGACTCCCAAGACTTGGCCTTTTGGCAGCCAGACCCTCCCGAGGGCGGGCGGAACGGGGGTGGAGGTGGGGTCTCTTGCCCTCAGGAGCCCCCTGGTGGACTCGTCGAGGCGTAACGGAGAGCAGGAGCGGATATCGGAGGTGAAGGCCCTGAGCCTGGATGCTTGAATCCCTCCTCATGACTGGGGGACGCCCAGGGGCCCCACTTCCGAATGCCCTCTGGACTGAGCGCCCCACCCAACTTGGGGCAGGAGGGGGAGGCGACCTCCGGCCCAGCTTTCTGTCTCTGTCTCTGTCTCTTTCTCTATTTTTGGGGAGAAGCCCCCGGATTTCTATGACACTCCCTAGGGAGGGGGTCGGTGGTTCCCCTGTCCCTCCCCCTCCCGAGTCCCCTGTCCCCGTTGGAATAAAAAAATCAAAGAAAACCTTAACCCTTGGGGACGCCTGGGCCTCTTTTGCGGAGGGGGGCGGAGAGTGGCGGAGCAGATGGACGTCTAGGTTGGACGATGGACAATGAGAGATCGGAAGGTTTGGGGCCCTGAGCGTCTGCGGGTCAGATCAGGACGCCTGGGTTCCTGAGGGTATGGAGAATAAGGGATGAGGCTACTCGGTTCTCCGAGGAGCCAGGAGGGAGAAGTGGGGGCCTAGCTGAGGACCATCCTGGACTTGCTCAGTGAGAACTGGTCCCCTCCTGTCTCTGTCCCTTTCTTCTCCCTCGGCCCTAGAGCCACATAGTCCTTTCCCTACTTCGCCCTTCTCTTCATCCCATCCCACTTCCCCTACTCCAGTCATTTGACAAAAGAGGAAACTAAGGGCCAAGCCAGAAGCAAGGCCAGAACTAGATTCCGAGTCTCCTGACAATCAGATGCAGGTTCCTCCCGCCGCTGCCCCCACAGGCCCATATTCTAGGTTTCCAGAAAAGCAGGCAAAGAGGGGCGGAGTCTTCTTTCTCTGCGCAGTCGCATTGCGGGACCTGCCCTTCCTCCCACCCCCGGGTGTGTGTATGTGAGGGAGGGGGCGGGGGGCTCCCATCTCCAAGGCAACCGAGATTCTGGCACTTCAGTCCCGCCCTTCTTTTCAGTCCCTGGTGCTGAGTGCCCAGAGACACTGAGAGATATGGCTGATGTTGGAGGGAGGGGAGACAGAGCCAGAAAGACAGAGACAGATTGCTAGCGCTATGTTAAGGGGAGGAGCGAGGGAGATCACGCAGATTTAGAACTAGTAGGGACCTCAGACTCTATCTGGTCCAGCTCCCTCATTTTACAGAGAAAGAAACTGAGACCCAGAGAGATAAAATAACTTGGCACAAAGGTAGTAATCAATAGAGGCAAGATGTGTGGTCCATTCAAGTCCACCTGGCTCACAAAAGGACTGAGTGTGATTATGTAGTTGTGTATAACTGTGGTATTGGGTGTGATAGTGTTTGCAGAGTGTGTGGGTGACATGTGACATCACATGACATATATGATTGTTGTTTTCATGATGTGTGTAACTTGAGTGTGACATGGCTTTTGTGGGTGCTCTGCTTTTGCTATTTAGCATGAGCGTGACTTTGTGTCATGAATATAGGCATTTATAGATGTGAGCCAGATATGCCTGAAAGTGCTGACCCGTGCTCCATAAATACTTATAGTTGTGACTGTGTGATTTTTGTCTGTTCCTTTTGTGATGGCGTTGTGTGTTTCCGCGAGTGGTTTGTTGTGAGATTGTGTAATTGTGAATATTCCATGTGAGTGTGACTGTCTCTGTGTGTCTAGATAGCAAAGGGGGTGGGGTGAAGAGGAGCGAGATGATAATTTCCCCAGTTGGGGTGGGTGGAGGGAGCTCTCTAACGGCCCCGCCTCCATCCCCACAACACTCCAGTATTTTTCTGTGAAAACTTAACTGCAGCAAAGAAAGGACAAGTGAAGGTCATATCGAGGAGAAAGGAGAGACAGGCTGGAGAGACAGGGACATGGAGAAGTGGAAAGACAGAAATTAATGTAGGCAGAGTTCAAGGCACAGGGAGAAAAAGATAGAGTGAAGAGAGACTCAAAAAATCATAGAAAAAGGAAGAAAACCAATGAACAGAAAGAGCAGAGACCAAGGGAGGGACAGAGAAGAAGGAGAGACTGAGGAACAGATGGGGAAACTGAGGGACAGGGAGGAAGAGGGTGAAAGACAGAGAGAGGGTGAGCTGAGGGACCAAAAGGACAATCGCAGTGACAGTGCAGTGGAGAGTGAAGGATAAAAAGACAAACCATCTAGGCTCAGGCTCTGGACTCAGGTCGCTGTCCATTCAGCACCACAATCTGAGGGAAACAGCTGCGGCTTAGGGACCAGTATTTGCCGGGAATGGAAGCCTTGGGAGTGAGTGGGTCTACTATACACCTTCTATACCTCCCATTATATATCCATCACCCACTCACAATATAAATACCCTTCTTCCCACCCCCAACCCCACAAGAGACACCTTTATTCACTAGTCATCTGGACCCTTCAACCTACACCTGTCACATCACCCACTCATTCCTCATGACATATGTCTGCCCCAACAAACTATACATTCTTGAATGCTGCATATGATTCACCCCACTTGCCACCCTGTAAACCCCACACTTCCTTCCACAGCACACTCTCTATCCCTCTAACACCCTGTTCTTTAACCCTCTGAAAAGAGTACTCCATTCCTTATACCCTACGTACCACAACCACACACTCTCCATTCCTCACACTACTCCCCCCTGCACACTGTAAATCTCTTCCACTCCAACATTATAAGCATTAGAACCCTCAGCCAGATTGAACGAGACACTGCCCACACACTGGGTCCCCCCGCTGAGCAGACACTACCCTGGTTCATGTTCTGAACCTCAAGGTCTCCCTTGCTTTCTCCCAGTCTCTGATCCTAAAGGGATTCTGTTCATATCTCTTGTGTGTCTCCCTTGTTGAATCATTCTCTTTGAGTACCTATCCCTGTCTCATGGTCAGTGGCTCCCCTCTGTCTCTTTCCCCAGGTTCTCTAGATACTGAGAAGTCCCCAGTTCTGTCCCTGTGACCTTCTCTTTTCTCTGTGCTACCGCAGCTCCTGCATAGGGAGGAGGGAAGCTGCAGAGTCATCAGTCCTTCTGTGGTCTGGTGTCAGTGAGTGTGTGACTGGTTTCCTATGTGTAACTGTATATATGGGACTGTATTTTCTGTGTTCATCACCATGCATTTCTGCATGTGTGTGAGAACTTGAATGTGAGAGTGTTGTTGTGGAACTTTGTATCTAAACATGTGCCTGTGACCATGTGTATATGTCTTTAGGAACATCCCATTTTAGGTGAATAACATGTGGGTATGTGGGCCATGTGATTTTAATCATAGGATTTATATGGGCTCAGGATTATTATAGGGGCATAGGACTTATAGAGATCACTTGGTGTACCCCTCTCATTTTGTAGATAAGAGACTGAGGCCCTTCAGGAAGTGATTTGCCTGGAGTCAAATGGGTAATAACCAGCAGCACCCAGAGTGCTACTTCTGACTTGAAATAAAACTTGCATTACACCATGCTTCTTGCCCCTCCTCTCTTGCCCAGGGACCTAGATTTCTTGGCTTTTAATCTCCCCAAGCAATGTCCCAATGTTCTTCCTTTCAGGAATGTAGACAATCTAGCCCTCAGCCTCCTTAGAACCTAGGTGATATTGCCCCTCCCACCCCAACTCTTTCAGGGACCTGTCCCCTCTTTTCTTTAAGCACCATGGGTCAAAAGCTTCTATATAATTCTCTCATTCTACAAATGGGGAAACTGAAGCCCAGAGAAGGGAACTGACTTGCCCATGGTGCCACTGGTAGCAAGTAGCAGAGTCAAACTTCCAATCCATTCATTTGACTCTCTCTCTCTCTCTCTCTCTCTCTCTCTCTCTCTCTCTCTCTCTCCCCTTCTCTCCCCCCTCTCCCTCTCTTTGTGAGTGTGTGTGTGTGTGTGTGTGTGTGTGTGTGTGTGTGTGTGTGTATTTATGTTGGACCCAACACCAGGAGTACGGGGAGAAACCACATTGAAGATTCTGGCCTCTCCTTCCCTTCCTCCTAAGACGACTATGGGAAGACAGTAATAGGGCCTCCTGGAACTGGACCACAGAGGCCTCCCAGTCTCCATAGTAACAGCCCTCCACAACCTTTCAGCCCTTCAGTGTAGCCTGCCTACTGTTACCTGGGCAACCAGCAGCTCCTGAGCCTTTTCTGGGGATGGGGGCGTCTCTGAATGTCTCCATCCAGCCTGTGTGTCTGCCTGTCTCCCTCTGCCTCTGCTTCTGCAGGCCCATCTCCACCTTTCTGTGTGCTCTGTGTTTTTCTGCCTTTTGCTGGCTGGGTCTCTATCTCTGACTCCATTTCTTTCTCTTCTGTCTCTCAGTCTATGTCTCTGGACTTGATTCCACTACCCCTCCCTTGCCCTATCCATTAAAGCAAACATTCTTTCCCCCCAAATGTCTTCTCCCTGATGGAACTGGGGAGAACAGTAAGAATAACTGGTTTCTCAGATGAGATAAAAACCATCCAAGTTTCCACCGCTTTTTGATTTGTTTTGTTTTGTTTTAGCATAGAACAATATTACGTCAGCCAAGAAAGCCCAGGTTATCTCAGGCTGCATTGAGAGGGGCAGAGTCACCAGGATCAGGAGGGGAGAGCATCTTTGCTTTAGGCAGGTCAAATTGGGAGGACTGGGCTCAATGCTCAGCACTGCACTTCAGGAAGGGGGAGTGTCCAGAAGGCAGCCAAGGTCAAGATTCCAGTGATCATACCATATGTGGTGGGTTGAAGAAACTGGACATGTTTAGCCCATGAAAGGCAAGCCATCATAGTTCTCATCACACTTGAAGAGTCTTCATATGGAAGGATTAGATTTGTTTTGTTTGTCTTCAAAGGGCAGAACCAGGAGCAATGGGCAGAAGTTGTTGCAAAGAGGCAAGGTTAGACTTAACATCAGAGGGAGTGGGGGTGGGGTGGGAAATCTTCTAACATCTCTAAAATGGAATGGGCTGCCTCAGAAGATAGTTGGACCCCTCTTAATTGGAAGTCTTTAAGCATTGCCTGGACGATCATTGGTGGGAGTGTTACAGAGGATTCGATGTCCAGATAGCAATTAGACTAAGATGGCCTTCAAGGTCCAAGTTCGAATTTCTAGATTCTTTGTTCTAAGGACGGTTCCAACTCTCACATTGTATTTGCTAAAGACTCTTCCAACTTTCTGGTTTTATGTTCTAAAGTCTTTGTTCTAAGCACCTGCTCAGCTCTCACATTCTCTCTTATACCCTAAATGCTGAGATTCTTCCATGTCTAATGTTCTATCAATCAATGACTGACCTATTCTAGAACCTGCCGTCTGAGTTCCCATTAAATAACAAGTTTCATGGGAGAGAAGCAGACATGGGAGGGGGGTGTAGAGCAGGGATAAGGCCATTTCTGCTGGGGGGGGGGGCAGGTAAAGGGCAGCACAGCCTGCTTGGTAGTTTAACTCCAAATGTCAGTGACTTATCCTTTGTCCTAGCACTGTAGAGCTTCAGGAGGCCAGTGACAAAGTCTCTTTCTGTCAGGTGCTGAATCAAGGCCCCAGGCAGTAATGGGCCCTTAGGGAAAGTTTGCTAAATATTAATTATCATGCAAGGTGCTGATTTGTCTGTATGATTTCTGTGTCCCTCTAACCCTAACCCTACAATCCTCTTTATCTCTGTCCCCCTCCTTGGTTCTGCCTCCCTCTATGCCAGTCTTCTGAGCTCTGTCTCTTCTTGTTGCCTTGTGTCTCTACATCTCTCTTTTTGTCCCTGTTTCTCACTGTCTTGGTCTCCCTCAGTGTCTTTCTTTTCTCTGTCCTTTATTATCTCTGTCTCCCTCTATCTCTGTCTCCCGAGTTCTGCCTGTCTTGTTTCTCTGAGTCTCTCTAATTCTCTTTGTCTCTCTCAGTCTCTGTCTAGTCTGGGTCTTTGTTACTCTGTTTCTTCTTATCTCTCTGTCTCTGAATCTGACTATCTCTCTCACTCTGTCTCTTTTTCCTTTGTGTCCCTGTCTCTCAGTCTCCCTCTGTCAGTCCCTTCTCCTCTGTATTTATCTCTGCCACTGTCCTTGTGAATCTTTTGGTCTTTTTGACCCTGCATCTCTCTATCTTTAGTTGCCTCTTTATCTCTGCATTTCTTTCCCCGGTCTCTGTGTCTCTGCTTGTCTCTGCTTCCTGTGGGTGGCAGGCCGCGTTCAGTGTTTCCCCGCACTGCAGAGGGTTCCCGGGGCTGCCCCTTGGGCGGGGAGGGAGGGGTGAGGTTGGAAGAGAGAAGAGGCGGGGGCCAGGGAGCCTGGCATCCCGGGCGCCTGAGGCAGGGGCTCCGCAGCGCTGTCCCCCCTCCGCCCCGCCCCCCCTGCGGAGGCAGCCACGACAGCTGCAGTGTCAGGGGCGGGGCCCAGGATGCCACTCATCTCGCCGGGTCCTCCGATTGGCCGGCTCCTGCCCCCCCGCGCGCCCGGCCATATGAGGAGGCGGAGGCGGGGGGCGGGCGGCCTCTTCTGCGGACCGAGCAGCGGACGCGCGGACCCAGCCCCGAGCCCAGCCCCGCGCCCCGCACCCGGAGCCCCAACCCCAGAGCCCGGAGCCCTGAGTCCCGAGCCCCCAGTCCCCAGCCCAATCCCCACCCCCGTTCCCCGGCCCCCGGCCCAGAGAAGCCGCCAGGATGGGGGTAGGTGCCCGGGCCGGGAAGGGGCAGAGGGTGTGTGTTTGGGGTGTGTGTGTGTGTGTGTGTGCGTGTGTGTGTGTGTGTGTGTGTATGATTGTGGGGCTGTGTGCCAATGTTGTGTGTCCATGGGCTGGGATTTGGGACTGGGTGCGATGTCGTGGGTCTGAGTGTGGCGTTGTCTGATGTGTGACACGTTCGGATCTGTGTGATGTTGAGTGCCTGCGTTTGAGATGTAGGTCTGTGTGACATTGTGCCCCTCTCTGGGGCACTGGGTATCTGAGCGTGAGATGTGGGTCTGAGTGACATTGCGAGCCTGTGTGATGTCGAGTGTCTCTGTGTCATTGACGGTCTGTGTATGACATTGTGGGGCTGTGGAGCTGTATGCCTTGTGAGATGGTGTTTGTATCTGTGTGCAGCATTGTGAGCTTCGATGAGGTGGTGTCATTGAGACATTTGTGTGTCTCGGTGCTTTTGCGAGTCTCAGTGAGGTTGTGTATATGTGAGCCTGCGCCTTTGACATTGGTGGCTGGGATTGCGGGTGTGACTGTGTATGTCTGAGTGACCTTGTGTGCATCTGTGCGAAATCCCCCTCTCTAACTGCAGAGTCGGAGAGTTAAGGGGGAGGATCAGAAATGACCTCCCTCTCTCCTTTGCGGCCTGGTCCATCAGGGTGGGGGGCTCCGCAGTGCGCCGCTGCTGTTAGGCGTGTGTGTCTGTGTGTGTCTGTGTGTGTCTGTGTGTGTCTGTGTGTGTCCGTGCGTGCCTGAGCTGCCCAGCCCTGGGGGACATGACAGGAGGGGGGAGCTCCGGCCCCTGGGGAGAGGGAGGGAGGGAAGAGGAGGGAGAGGAGCAAGATCAGCATCTGTGCCCAAGAACGCTTGAGCTGCGTGTCCCCGTGTCCTTGTCTGTGTGTCCTTGCCTCTGTCCCTGGGTCTCTCCACCAGATGCTGTCGCTTCGGTTTCCTGACCCCCTCCGCAGACCTGGATCCCATTCTGTCTGATCCTCAGCCCGGGGGCTTTGGGGAAAATGGCCTTCAAGAGGAAGGGGATGGGGACTGGGACAATGATGGAGGGTGGGGGTGGAGACAGGGATGGAGCATGGGAACAGAGGATGGGGTTTGAGATTGGCATGAGGATAAAGATAGGGGATGGGGATGGAATTACAAATGAAGGATGAGGGAGAATGTGTTGGGGACAGGGATAGCAGCATGACGTAGGGAAAGGAGTCTGGCTTTGGAGTTAGGACAGGCCAGGATTCAAATCTGGGCTCTGCCACTGTGTGTGCCTGGATTGGGCATTTCGTCTTTGTGGGCCTCAGTTTCCCCATCTGTTATATTTAATATGACCTAGCATGACCTAGCACACAGGGCTGTTGTGTGGAACACATTCCGCATATCCTAAAGGGCTATGTAAATGTTCGTTGGGAATGCAGGCCAATTTGGGGGAAGGGGAGGAGGGTCAAGCTGAAAGCTGGGAGTAGATGACACTATGAGAAGCTAAGCTTGAATGGGGACCAGAGGATAATCAATTTAGAACAAAAAGGGACCTTAGAGGTCATTTAGTCCAGCTTCTTCAATTTACAGATGAGAAAACTGGGCCTGCAGAGGTGAAGAGACTGGTCCAAGGTCACAAGTCTAGTAGGTGGCAGAGCTGGGGCCATTTGTCATCATATTCAGTCTTTTCCCCACTGCACCATGATTGAGATAAAGATGGAGGTTGGGAACAGGAATGAAGGTGGGATAAAGATGGAGGGTGGAAATAAGCTTGGAGATGGGATTGGAGTGGGGAGGAGGATAAAAAGAAGGGGCAAACATGGATTTAGGGAGGAGGGAGGGGAAGGGAATGAGGGCTTTTGAATTCCAGGTAAGTTGGATTGGAGAGTTCCAGTGCCTCAGGACAGGGGGAGGGAAATGGGGGGAGGATGACTGAGGGAGGGAAGGCAAGATGGGGAGATTGGGAGAAGGGTTAAGAAATGAAAATGATTATGGGATTTAAAGAAAGAAAAAAATGGGAGTGGGGATGGGAAGAGAGACCAGATACATATAACACACAGAGAAAATCCCAGAGATGCTTGGGGGAGGGGCCAGAGACAGACATTGGAGAAGACATAGGGACAAAGACGTGTGATTCACAGATGCCTACAAATAAAAGAAGAGAGATAGAAAAGTGAGACTCAGAGAGGCTTGGTCTGAGAGAGACATTACTACAGAGAGACAGAGATAGAGAGACACAAGTAGATAGAGCTGAAAAGAGACAGAGATGGATGAAATGAGATCAAAATATAATGGAAAAAAGTAACTGATATGAGAACACGGGGTATAGACTGAAAGGAAAAGACAGATAATTACAAGAGGGATCTAGGAAAAGAGAGAGAATCTAGGGATATGAAGCTGAAATGAGGGAGGGGGGAGAGAGAGAGAGACAGAGAGAAAGAGATAGTCAGAGACAGAGACACAGAGAGACAGGGACACAGAGAGACAGAGAGAGAGTGATAGACAATGGTAGAGGTAGAACATGAGGAAATAGACACAGAGTGGCTTTAAAACAAGGTATCACAGGGTGGGGATTGAGTCACAAGGGGAGAGAGACAGGGCAGCAGAGAAGGAAGAGACTCTCTGCTATATCAAGACACAGAGGCAGATGAAGACTGGGTTAGAGTGTGAGGGAAGGGACAGACAGAGCAGACTTCAGCCCCACCCAACACATACCTCTCTTCCTCACAGTCTCCCTTATTTTGTTCCTCAGTCTACCTCTCCCTTCTCTCTGTCTTGCTTTTCTGTCCCTCAGTCTCTCTGTCATAGTGTGTCCCTGTCTTGGTCTCCCTGTGTCTCTGAATCTCTGTTGCTCTCTCACTCTGGGACAATGTCCTTTTTCTCCACCTCTGTGTCCTTGTGTCTTAATGGCTCCCCTCCCCCACCCCGCATTGCTTCTCTGCAGTCCCCATCTTTCTGCACCTATTAGCTCACCTCTTTCTTGTCTCTCCATCTCTCTTACCATCTGTCTATCAGTCTCTCTGCCTCTAGAGTCACATTTCAGCAAGGAGAAGGGAAAGACTGAAGGACAAAGGTTAGGAGATTAAGAAAGGGAAGAGGAAATCTGAAGGTCAGAGAGAGTAGAAAGAAGGGGGGCTTAACAAAAGATGGATATAATGGAGAGACTCAGAGACAGAAACAGAGAGAGTAAAAACTAAAGAAGATATGGCAATACAGTCAAGTGGAAACACACACACACACACACACACACACACACACACACACACTGAGGCAGGAGCTGTATAACTGGGCATCCCCTGGGCTGTCCTTTGCTGTATTCCTCCCCTCTTCCCCTCCTCCCCCTTCTCAGTCTCTCCTTGTACCCTGCTGTTTCTCCATCTGTGTCTTTTTCTCAGCCTGAGTAGGCATCCCATCTCCCTCCAGCCTTGTCTCCAGAGGAGACTTCCCAGATGTCCTTATCCCCCAGTCCCCTTTACCTCAGGGATCCTGGCATTTGGGTCTAATGCACTCCAACCTGTGCTCCCAGGTTTAGGGGGCTAGGGGGGTGTTAATGAAACACTGGAATCGAGGGTCTATGTTCCATCCCCCATCATTTATCCCCTTGTCTTTTCCTCTAGAGGGCTCCCTCTGATTCTCTCTTTCTCTCCCCCTTTCTGTCTCTCCGTCTCTCTTATGCTTTTCTCTTTATCTTTGCCTTTCAGTATCTCTCAGTCACTCAGCATCTGAATTCTTCTCTATTCATGTCTCTTTGTCTTTCCATTTTTCAAATATCTACCCTTCCCTGCGTCACTGTCTCTCTGTGTTTTGTGGGGACCCTGAATCCTTGGATTTCGTTAAAGCCCAGCTTCAGAGCCCCGACTCTCCTAGGGCACAGTATTGCTGCAGGGCTGGCCAGTGGCCAGGCCTCCCCTCCTTCTAGACCTCTTCATCTTCCTCTTCCCTGCACATTGACAGCTGGCTTCTCCCTCCCATTTTTCTTTCTCTATCTCTCAATGAGTCTCCATTTTCCTGTAAATCACTATATAAGTGTGAACATATTATATCTCTACCTCTTCTTTCCTGGTCTATCTCTTTTACTGTTTTCCTTTCTCTGTGTATGTTTCTGTCTCCCTACTACCTGTCTCTCTGACTCTTTCTATATCTATCTCTGTTTTCCCTTCTACTTCTTTCTATTGCTACCTCACCTTTCTCTGTCTTTTCTTCTTTTCCACTATCTCTGTGCCCATATCTTTCTTTCCCTGCATCCTTCTTACTGTATGTGTCTCTCCTGGTTCTGTGACTTTCAAAGTCCATTTGTGTCTCTACCTTTTCTTGTTTCTTCTTTCCCCCTTCGTTTCCCTGGTTCTGTCTTTCTGTCTCCCTGTATCTCTAGTTGTCTTTCCCTGTTTCTCTGCCCCTCCCTTTTCCTCCCTTTCTTCCCATATTTCTGCCTCTTTTTGTTGGCCTATCTTCCTGCTCCCCTTTTCTATGTTCTTTCTTGTCATGCTGTGTTTCTCATACAATGTCAGAGTCTATCTAGACCAACCACTGACCCCATTTCACAGATGAGGATATTGAGGCACAGAGCAGGGCTGGGAAGTACCCCTGGTCAGTCAGCTGCTTCTTTCATCCCAGCACCCAAGGGCCTGGAGAGGGTTAGGTGTGTGTGTGTGTGCTGGTGCTGGTGAGGGAAGAATGCACTCTCTATTTCTCTCTGCAAGGTCACTAAGGGATTAGCATCCCTGAAGCCGATGAGCTGGCCTGAGAAGGACTGGGCTGGGCTGGATTCCTCTGAGCTTAGTGAGCCTGCCCAGCTGGGGAGGAGGAGACAGAATCTGCCCCTCCCCCTCCCTCTTTATCTTCATCATCCTCCCCCCCCCCCATTTTATTTCTGCCTGTCTCTGTTTTTCTGTCTCTCTGACCACCTGTCTCTCTTTTCCTTATGTATCTTATCTCTCTTTGTCTCTCAGACTAGCTTTTCATATTCTTCAAGGAGGAGGAGGATTGTACCTGAGGAAGGAGGGGGGAACATTAAATGAGAAAGATCCCTGAGGGCCAACAGATGGGGAAACAGGGGCCCGGGGCAAAGATGGGACAATGTGCCTAGCAGTATTGGTCTGGGAGAAAAAGGATAGGGGGACAGGCATTTATGTGTATGACAGCTAGAGGCAGAGACACAGACAGCAAGAGTGGGAGAGAGAGAGACAGAGACACTTAGCAAAAGAGACAAACGGAGAAAGAAACACTGAAAGGAAACAATACACAGCAAGGGGCACAGACAGAGAAAAAGAGAGAAAAAGAAGCACAAAGTGCAACAGAGAGAGAACCACAGAAGCTGAAAGAGAGAGACACAGAAACTGAGAGAGAGAGAGAGAGAGAGAGAGAGAGAGAGAGAGAGAGAGACAGACAGACGGATAGACAAACAAACAGAAGCTGAAAAGGAGTGATCAACTGAGAGGGAGGGAGGCACACAGAGAAAAAAAAGGGATCAAAAGAGATACACAGAGAGGGAGAGAAAAACATAAATGGAGGGAGAAAGGGTCAGAGGGAGACATAGAGAAGAGAAACAGACAAAGAAGCAGACATATCCATATACATGAGAGCTGGGGGGAGGGGGGGACGGAGAGGGAGAGAGACACAGAGAGACCAGGAAAAGAGATACAAAGAAGTATAGGGACACAGAGACAAGAGACACAGTAGGAGAAACCTAAAGACAGAGGGAGATAGAGAAAAAGAGAGGGAAAAGTCGGAGAGGCAGAGGAGGACAGAGAGAAATAGAGAGAGGGATAAAAATAGTACACACACACACACACACACACACACACACACACACACACACACACACAAACACCGGGAGAGACAAAGAGAAGGGATAGACAAACTGAGAGGGACATCGAGAGAAAGCCTGCCTGGGAGGGCTAGAGCTGAGGCCGGCGGGGGCGAAGCGCGGGGCGCTGTGGGGGCGTCCCTCCCTGTCACCTCCTCTCGCCCGCAGCGCGGCCATTCTGACAGCTATCGTGTCGCCACCTCGCAGGACAAGAAAGATGACAAGGGCTCGCCCAAGAAGGGCAAGGCGAGCAAGGAACGCCGGGACCTGGACGACCTCAAGAAGGAGGTGGCCATGGTAAGCCCTGATCCGTGGAGCCCCCTTTCCGCCCCCACCCCCTTTCCTCCAGGGCCCACCCCTTCCCAAGTCTCCCCCATCCTCGGCCTAGTGCCGCTGTGGAGTCAGAAGATCTGGAGCCGCCCCTGAGCTATATGACCTTGGGCAAGTCTCGTTGCCTCCCTGGACCTCATTTTCTTCATCTGTCAAATGAGGAGCATAGAATCGAAGGTGTCTAAAGTCAGTTCCAAATATCGAAGCCTCTGATTTCCCTTGGCTTCCCAGTCCTTTTTGGGGCTCCGCTCCTCCCGGGGTCCTCCCAGGCAGCCCCCTGAGCCGCGGGCCCTCCTCCGCCCCTCCCTCTTCCTCCCCCGCCCTGCCCTTTTGGGTCAGTTAGGCCTGATTGGAACTTCTCCTTCTTCTGTCCCTTAGACAGAGCACAAGATGTCAGTGGAAGAGGTTTGTCGGAAATACAACACAGACTGTGTGCAGGTAAGATTGGGTTGCCCAGAGCCCTTGGACTGCTCGGGGAAAGGGCAGATGCCTCGGGATGGTGGGAGGGGTGAAGGTGGGGAAGGCGAAGGGCTAGAACAGGGGCTGGCGCTCGAGATCCCTGGGGACCCTGAATGGGTGGAGTGTTTGGGAGTCGGGACCCTGTGGTCTTGAAGTTCTGGGTACAAGGCACTGGGGCCCCAGGGATCCTTTAAGGCAGGGCTGATCTGTTTGAGATGCGTGTCCTCTAGGGTCTGACCCACAGCAAAGCACAGGAGATCCTGGCCCGAGACGGCCCCAACGCCCTCACGCCTCCCCCCACCACCCCAGAATGGGTCAAGTTCTGCAGACAGCTCTTCGGAGGCTTCTCCATTCTGCTGTGGATTGGGGCTATTCTATGCTTCCTAGCCTACGGCATCCAGGCAGGCACTGAGGACGACCCTTCAGGAGACAATGTGAGTGCAGGGTGGCTGGAACGTTTGTGAGATCTGTATGGGGTGCCAGAGATACACACTAGGGACAAACATTGGACATGGGAGATGGATGCATAGGGAATGTGGGCTATATGGGACACCCATACTAGAGAGACACACAAAGGACGTGGGGCATGGAACATGCTGGTACATGTGATTCACCCATGGCCCATTTGTTATGGAAAGATGTCTGTGTGGGAGAACTTCATGAGCTTTGTGATACACTTAGAGAACACACAGGAACTTGGGGACATGGGGCAAGTATCGGGAATGAAGGACATGCTTAATCAGGAGACACATAAGGATATGGAACATATTTTCATGTGGGGCACATGAACATATGGGTCACAGACATGCATATATGTGGTACATACATATGTACACATGATACATGCACAGGAGATAGGACATGGGCTTATATGATAGGTAAACATAGTGGATTTGGAGTTGGAAGAGTTCAAACTTCAGCCCTAGTACTCAGAAACTGTGTGATAACAGGTCAATCACTTACACTATCTAGGCTTGAGTTTGCTCATTTTAAAATGAGAGGATTGGAAGAGGGAACCTCTAGGTCTCTTCCCATTCTAAATGTTATGATCTGTACCCCACACATGTGGGACATGATGTGCTTGGGACAGACAGGAGGCATGGGATGCTCATTCACATAGCATGTGAATGTAAATGGGACACAAGATGATCAAGGGTGTGCACACACACCCATGTGGGAATACAGCATGGGTTTTACCAGGGATCACACAGAAGACAGAATGGTCATGGGGCAAACACAGTACATGGGTCCTGCATGTGAAATGGGACATCTCTGTGACCTGTGGGTAACTTCCTTCCCTTAGCTATATCTGGGCATCGTCTTGGCTGCTGTGGTTATCATCACCGGCTGTTTCTCCTACTACCAGGAAGCTAAGAGCTCGAAAATCATGGAATCCTTCAAGAACATGGTCCCTCAGGTCAGGGGTCCCTGAGACTGGGGCAGGCACAAGGCACAAGGCATGGAGAGACTGGGCCTGGTTGAGTTGGGGCAAGTGTTCTGATCTTGGTGATAGGTGGAGTTTTTGGTGGTTGAAGCTTAAAGCACTAGGTGAAGAACAGAAGGGAAAGTCTGGAATAGCTTAAGCTAAAAACTGGTCAGAGATGGGGGAACCTGGAAGTGCTGGCTAGAGATGGAAGTGGAGCTTAGAGGACAAGGAAAGTTTGGGGGACCTCCAGAGGGAGATGCATCTAGTATGAGCTTGTAGGCTAGGGGGAGGACCAGATATGAAAGGACCAGATATGATTTCTTCCCACCTGCCTTCCCACCCCCTACCCCTGTGCCTCCTGCAGCAAGCCCTGGTGATCCGAGAGGGAGAGAAGATGCAGGTGAATGCAGAAGAGGTGGTAGTTGGTGACCTCATTGAGATCAAGGGTGGGGACCGAGTCCCAGCTGATCTCAGGATCATCTCAGCACATGGTTGCAAGGTGAGCCAGAGTCCCCAGCCTCAGGAGAAGTCTCTTCTCCCCACTCCCAATACCTTTATGAACTCAAGTGTCCCAGACCCTAGTCCACCAGGAACTTAGGCTTCCTGGCATGTGAGGGTCCTAGGGACCAGGCATCCCTGCCCTCAGGACTATCTTCCTCTTCAGGGACAGCTTGCCTTCTTCCTACACCAATGGTCCTAGCATGCCCATCCCTGCTCATTTACTGCATTTTTCTCTCCAGGTGGATAACTCCTCTCTGACTGGCGAGTCTGAGCCTCAGACACGATCCCCAGACTGTACACATGACAACCCTCTGGAGACCAGGAACATCACCTTCTTTTCCACCAATTGTGTGGAAGGTGGGAACATCCTAGGGGAAACTGAGGCATGGACTAATAAGGGGAGGAAGGGGGGGCAAATAGGACTGGCGTAGGTTGAGCATCCTACTCTACTCACCATTCTTTTCCTGAGCCCTCATCCTACCATCAAACCTTCATCCTCATGACTGAGCCCCCATGCTTTCTGGAACCCTAATTCCCCCAATAAGCCCTCATTACTCTCATTTAGCCCCTATCTACATAATGAGCTCCCCATCCTCCTAACTAAGCTTTCATCCAATATGCTGAGCCCCCATCCCACGCACTGAGCCCTAAGTCCTTCACTGAGTCCTTATAATCCTCACTAAGCCACCAGCCCCCAACTGAACCCCTGTTCTACTTACTGTGTCCCCACCCCCTTACTAATGTGCCAGCCTATCACTGAGCCCCACCCTTAGGCTTTCACTGAACTCTTATCCCCTCTCTAAGACCCAATTCTCCTTACTGACCCCCCCATCCTCACTGAATATCTCCTTTACTGAGAACCTATCACCTCACTGAACCTTCCAAGAGTCCTCAACCCCTGTCTGAGCCCCTAGTTCCCTCACTTAATCCCTCATCCACCCCACCATACCTGCTATTCCTTTACTGATGCCTCATTGGCCCCCTAAATTCTCATCACCCTTTCTGAGTCCCCAACCCATTCCCTGAGGCCCCATCCCCCTCACCAACCACCCTACACTTTTTCCTGAGCCCCCATTTTAATTGAACTCCCATCTTCCTCATTGAGCCTTCTATCTGATCACTGATAATAACAGTAATAACTCTCGTTTATACATCACTTTATATACAGGACTTAATTTAATTCTTACAATAATCCTATGAAGTAGGTGCTGTTATTATGCCCTTTTAATGGATAAAGAAACTGAGCTTCGGAGATATTAAATAACTTCCTCTGGGTCATGCAGCTAGTAAGTGCCTGTGGTAGAATCTGAACCCAGGTCTTCCTGACTCCAAGTCCAGCACCCCAACCACTACTTCATGATGCCCCACCCTAGGTGAGGCCTCATCCTCCTCACTGAGCCTCCTAACTTCCTACTGGGCCCCTCCTCTTTACTGAACCCCCTCATTGCCCTACTAAATCCCCCAGCCCACCACCAAGCCTCTATTCCTTCTCTTAAGTCCTAATCCAGTGCCCTTTTTGGGGTCCTTCTTGAACTTCCACCCTACTCACTGCAGTGTTTCCTACTTAACTCTGCCATCCATTAACTAAGAGTTCATCTCCTGATAGAATTACTTACTTGGAGCCCTTATCTGCTGACCAATTCTCCACTCCCTATGCAGACCCCCAAATGAATCTCCAGCCCTCTACTGAGCTCCATGTTTCTTTACCAAGTTCTCATCATCCTCACTTAATCCTATTCTTTCTCCCTGCGCTCTCATTCCTCTCACTGAGTCCCCTCTTCAACATTTCTTTATCCTTACCATTTTTCCTATCACCGATCCCTTTGCCCCCACCCAGGGCATCCCATCCTTACACTTAGTTCCTTGACTCCTGAGTCTGCCATTCTTTTGATGAGTTCTTCATCCCATCACTGTACTCTTCTCCTCACTGAGACTCCATCCCTTCCTTTAATACCACATGCCTTCGAGGATTCCTGATCTCTAGCCCCCTCACTGAATCTCGTCTCCCTCATTAAGCTTCCTATGTCTGTTACTGATCTCCTTCCACTGATCATCCATCTTTCTTATTGAGCCTCCTAACTGAAGACTGAGCCTTCCTCATCCTCACCTAAGGCCTCACCTGCCCCAATGAGCCTCCAATGCTTTCACTGAACTCTAATCCTGATTACTAAACCTCATCCCTCATAGTTTGTAACTCATACTTCACCCCTTGAGTCTTAGCTCCTTCCCTGAGCTTCTGTTCTTTCACTGGGTCTCACCATCCTTTGCTACAAAACTATCCAATGATCTCCCAGTCTCCCCACTGATCCACCATTTCTCTCAGTGATTCCTTATGGCGATCACCAAACCCTAATCCCCATGACTCAGCTCCTCTCCCCCTCACTTAGCTACCATTGCCTCAGTGAATTCTCTCATTGAATTTAGTCTTCCCATATTATAAGTGAGCCCCATTTTCTCTACTAATCCATCACCTCATTGATCCCCCACAACTATCACTGAGCTCCTATCCCCTCACTGAGTTACCATTCCCCTACTAATCCCACATTCTCCCCACCAATTCCCCTATCACAATCACTGAGCCTCTATGCCTTCATTGAATCTCCATACTCCTCAATGAGCCTCTATCTTCTCCCCTGAGCTCCCATTCCCTCCACAAATCTACTATTTCACTTACTGAACCCCTTCTCCACCAGTGAGCCCCAATTCCCCAAATAATGCCTCACCCCTATCACTATATGAATATCCATATCCCCCAACTCAGTCCTGTCTCACCCAGTGAGTTCTCATTCCTCCACTAATCCTCCATTCCCCTTTCACTGATCCCCTATTGCCATTACTGAACCTCTGTGCTCTTCACTTGACCTCCATTCCCATCACTGAACCTCCATCCATCTCTATTAATTCTAATCTCCCCCACTGAATCCCCATCACTCTCACTAAGCCTCCATTCCCCCAATAATCTCCCGTTCACCTGAGTCCCTATATAACCTTACTGATTCTTCATGTCTATATCTATCATTTCCCCCTTGCTTAACTTCTATCCACCTCACTGGGATCCTATCTTTTCCCCTGAGACCCCATTCCCCTACAAATCCACAACTTCTCATACCTAACCCCCATTCCCCCAATAGTCTCTCATCTCCTTTACTGATTCTCTGTCTCCTCCCCTGAGCCCCAATTTCCCCTCACTTATCTCCCATTATTGCCACTGAGACCCTATCCCCCTCATTTAGCCTCATTCAGCTCTCATATACTTCATTGAACTATAATCCCTTCACTGAGTTCCTATCAGCTCCTCTGATCTCCCACTTCCCCAGTAATCTCCCACCCTCTAGCAGCCTCCAAATCCCATTACTGAACCCTATTACCATCACTGAGCCCCTTTTCTCTCACTTAGGTGAATTTCTACTACCTCCACTGAGCTCACATTTCCCCAATATTCCTCCATTGCCTTTACTGAGTCTGTCTCCTCCACTGAACTCCCATTTCTTGACAAATCCCTCATTGATCTCCACCCCCATCACTGAGTTCCCACCACTTCAATTAGTTCTCATCCCCTCACCGAGTCGCCAAAACTCTCCTAAGCCTTCATTTCCCCTACTGGGTTTCTATTCCCTGCACTAATCCATTTTCCTTACCGTCATCACTCATCCCCCGTGTCTCTCACTGAATTCTAGTTCCTTCACTTGGCCACTTTCAACCACCCCACAGCTGAGCCCCCATTTCCTCTCTCTGCTCTGATCCTTTCACTGTGCTTCCCATCCTCCCAACTAAGCATCCATGAACTCTTCTTCCCTTGAATTCCTAGTTCATTCACTAAAGCCCACATTTCCCTCAATAAGCTCCCCAGTGCTTCTCACTGAGCCCCAATCCCGTCATAAATGAGCCCTGTATCAGGTCACTTAGCCCTCATCCCTTTCACTGAGCCTCCCCCTCTCCTTCTAAGCCCCCATGCCTCTACTGACACTTCTTCCTCCTTCTTGAATTTGTATCTCCCTCCCATGACCTTTGACTGAACCCATATTCTGACACTGTACCCTTATGTTCCTTTGTTCTCCAATCCTTCCTCATGCCTTCTTAAAGTCCTCACTCCTTTACTAAGTCCCCCATCCCTCTCACTTAACCCCCATTCCATTCACTGAATTCTAGTATCTTTAGAACTCCATAACTCTCACTGAGCCTGAATCTCCTTCATTGAGCTCTCATTTCCTCCTGGAGCCTCATCTCCCACCCTGATTTCCCAGCTTCCCTTTATTAAGCCTTCATCCTATTCACTGAAGTCATAGGAACAGGTGAATCATAGATGATGAAAAGATCTCAGGAGCCAAGATCCAAGAGATCCAAGTCTCATTTTGCCAATGAGGAGATTGAGCCCAGGGAGGTGAAGTTACATTTGCAAGGTGACACATTTAATAAGTGTTCAAGTTGGAATTTGAACTCAAGTCCTCTGACTCCAAAGTGATTTCTCCTTTACCTGCACGCCCACTTGAAGTCTAACCTTTTCCCTAAGCCCTAGTTCCATGCACTGAGATGACTTTTCCTTCCCTGAGTCCACATCCTTTTCTCTTGGTATTTATCCCTCTCATTGAGCCCCTCCATCCCTCAAATTGAACACCCATTCTTATTGGTGTTCTCTTCATCCAATCACTAAACCATTCATCTCTCCAACTGAACCCTCTCATTCCCCTCACTGAACCTACATGTCTACCACTGAGACCCATTTTTCCTCTGATCCTTCTATTCAGTCACTGAGCCCCACCATCCCATCACTGTGCCCTCATCATCTTCACTTTCCATCCCTTCATCCAACAATAACTATCCATTAGCCCCTGCCCTTCTCACTGAGCCAATATTATGTCTCCCTCCCTGATGAAGCTCCATCCCTCCTCACAGTTCCCCCAGCCACTTTGCTGAGATCCTCATCTTTCCATTGACCATGCACCTCCACCCCATTTCCCTCACTGAGTACCTCATTCTTCTCACTGAGCACCCATTTCCTTCAAGGAGCCCTATAACCCCAATCAACCCACATGTAACTCACTATGCTTCCTTGAGAAAACCATAACTTCTAACTGTGCTTCCCATCCCCAACTGAGCTCCTGTTTTCTCAGTGAGATTTCATTCCCTTCATTTAGCTTCCTTCCCCTTACTGAGCTTCCCGTCCCTCTCACTGAGCTCCCAGCCTCCTCACTGAATCTGACCCCTATCGATGATCCCTTTAATCCCTCTGACTAAGCTTTATTCCCTCCCTGAGATCTCACCCTGCTCACCAAGCCATCATTACCCTCACTGAACCTGTATTCCCATCCTCCTTCCTTTACTCTATGAGGAAGACCCTGATCCATACATTCACTGACCCTCCTATATCCCTCATTGAACTCCTTATTCCTTCAATTAATCCCCATTTCTCTCACTCAGCCCCCGCTGAGCCTTTGATGGCCTCTCTGAACCCATCATCTATTTCATGAGTACTCATCACTGTCACTGTGCTCCCATACCCCCATTGACATTTACCCTCTTCACTGAACCCTCATCCTTTCTTCCTAGGCTTCCTATGCTTCTTATTGAGCCCCTAGATTTCCATTCCTGAGCTCCTCAGCCCCTCATTTGAGCCTCACAGTCCCTCACTGAAGACCCATCATCTCACTGAGCCCTCCCCCTCTCTCTGAGCTGCCATGATGAAGTCCCATGGCCTCATTAAACCAATCTTCCTCTTATCAGTCCCACAACCTATATCCCTACATCCCTGTGCTTTCATGAAGGCCTCCCATGAGCTATTATCCCTTTCACTGAACCCTCCATTTGTTCAGTGACACCCCATCCCATCACAGAACATATGCCCCACTAAATTACTCTCTCAATCCACTGAGTTCTATCCATTCATTGGACCCCCATGATGTCACTGAGCCCTCCATTTTCTTCACCCACTTACTGAGCCTCCAGTTATACAATTAAATCCCTATTCTCTTACCTAGTCACCTATTCCCTTCATCTGCCCTTAACTTCACCCCCAACACACAAAACTGAACATTTATTCTGCTCACTGAGCTCCCATCTTCTCAGGGAGACCCCATCCCCTTTGAATCTCTTTCTTTCACTGAGTTCTCCCATGTCATGATGCTCCCATATTTTCCCCATGCTTTCATAAAACCCTGTCCTCTCATGAGCCCTTATCCCCCGTAACTAACCCATATGTTTTATTGATGACTTTCCTTCTCACTGATCCCTTATCACTCATAAGTCTCTATCTCTCCATTCTACCCATGCCTTAACTTTATCCTCCTCAGTAAACAATTCTTCCTATCATTGATCTCTCTATTCCCTCACTAAGTCCCTAATTCCTCTGACTCATTCCCCATTCTCCCTAGGGAGCCTCCTTCTCTCATTTTCTCCACCACCCGCCTCACTGAGTCCTTGTTACTCAAATTAAGCTAGCATCCTACTCATGGATGACTCATACCTTCACTAATCCCCTTCCCCCTATTTAGCCCCACTCAGACTTTCATGAAGGCCAACCCTCCCATTGAAACCCCATTGTTCCATTCCCCTCACTTACTGGCATCTTTTAGCTAAGCCTTCATCACCCTCTCTGAGCCTCCACCCCCTTCACCCATTTCCCTGCTGAATCCCCAGTCCAACACTGAGCCCCCACTTCCCCACTGAGTTCCCAGCCCAATATGTATCCCCTTTTCCTTCACCATACTCAAATACCCTTCACTGAACCCCCTATCATTTCACTAAGCTCCCTCCCCTTCACTGAGCCTCCCATTCCCCTACTAAATCCCTCACCTATTACCAGATCATTATTCCTGCATTAAATTTGTAGCTGACCCCCAAACCTCATCATGGCCCATCATTTCCCCATCATTACCCATCTCCTCACTGAGCCACATCCACTTCAGTGAGTCCCTCACCTCCCCTACTGGATCCCCAATCTATCTACTGAGCCTCATCCCTACTGTACCCTTAGCCCACTTCAGAGACTTATGTTTCCACTGAATTCCCTCCCTTTCATTGAACATCCCTACCACATCAATGGGTCCCCCACGACTTCCCCAGAGTCCTTCCCTTCCTAGAGCTCCAATATTCTCACTAAGTCTCCCATCTCCTCACAGAGCCCCCAACACCCTGTTGAGACCTCCTGCCCTCATGAAGCAACATTATCTCATTAAACTCCCTTGCCCCATTCCTCTCACTGATCCTCAGCTTTTAACTAAGTTCACATCTCTCTCACTGAATCTCTATGCCTTTCATTGAGTCACCCTTCCTCCTGCTGAGTCCTCAGCCCTGTACTAAGCCTTCACTTCCCCAGTGAGTACCCAGCCCACCACTGAGCATAGTCATTGTTCATCTGAACCTCCATCACCTCAGTGAACCATATCCTCTTCACTGAACCCCCAGCCACCATATTGAAACTCTAACCCAGCTCAAAGCCTCATCATGTCCCCACTGAATTCCCATTCTTTTCATTGAACACTCCCATTCCCTCACTGAACCCCCATCTACTCACTGCCCCCAATTGTCTTGCCTTGCCCACTAGAGCTCCAATACTCTCACTGAGTCTCCCATTGGGAGGGCAAGGAATAGGGTATTGAGAACTCCTTGACCTTGTGAAGATGTATCATCCTATTGAAGCCCCTGCCTCATTCCCCTCATTGATCCTCTGTCTCTTAACTGAGCCTTAATCCCCTTCACTAAATGCCCCCACTCTCATCTTTTCCTTGGACTGCTCATATGCTTCCTGAGCCCCATCCTGTCAGTGAACCTTTCCCCCTTCATGAGCACTCCCATTCTTCCTTCCCTGAGGCCCTGCCTCCATCAGTGGAGCCCCTCTCTTCTCCTGGGCCCTCCCTACTTCTGTTCATGCATTCTCTCACTGATTGTTTTGGACTTCAGGCACAGCTCGAGGTGTGGTGGTGGCCACAGGTGACCGGACTGTCATGGGCCGAATTGCAACTCTAGCCTCAGGCCTGGAGGTGGGCAAGACTCCAATTGCTATCGAAATTGAACACTTCATCCAACTGATTACAGGCGTGGCTGTCTTCCTGGGCGTTTCCTTCTTCATCCTTTCCCTCATCCTTGGTTACACCTGGCTCGAGGCTGTCATCTTCCTCATTGGCATCATTGTGGCCAATGTGCCTGAGGGCTTGCTGGCCACTGTCACTGTAAGGGCTTCCCCTAAGGGCTCAGGGATGCCTGGGTCTCTGAAAGGGTAGGAGCTGGAGGACTGGGACCCCATGTTTCCTCATAGGATGGGGATTAGGGGGATAGATGCCTGGAATCATGAAGAATTAGGGCTGGTAGATTGGGCCATATGGGCCACTTGGAGATGAGAAATCAGATGGCAGAGTGGCTGGGGGAATAAACATCTCACTCCTGGAGAGAGATCAGATTGTGGAGCTAGAAACCTGGATCTCCAGGGAGTGGTATTTGGGAGGACAAGATGCCTAGATCCCTGAGAGAGTCTGAGTCTAGGGAACTAGACACCTGAGCACTGGAGGGGGTTGGGAGGGCAAGGAATAGGGTATCTGGATCCCCAGTGGCACAAAGTCTGGCCCCTGAAGAAGGATCTTTCCCTTCTAAAGGGGGACAGAGTCCCTTGGTAGAGCAGAAATTCTGGATTTGCTATAAGAAGACTTATTTGGGAGGAAAAGATACCTTAGTCCTTGAGAAGGGCATACTTTGGAATGCTAGACAGTAGTGTCCCCAAAAAGGACAGGAGCAGCAGAAGCAGATGTCTAGGTTCCCTAGAGGGGCAGGGACTGGGAAGTTGGATGCCATATCTCCCCCCTCCTCCAGGTGTGCCTGACACTGACGGCCAAGCGCATGGCACGGAAGAACTGTTTGGTAAAGAATCTAGAGGCTGTGGAGACGCTGGGCTCTACTTCCACCATCTGCTCAGACAAAACTGGGACTCTGACCCAGAACCGGATGACAGTTGCCCACATGTGGTTTGACAACCAGATCCATGAGGCAGACACCACTGAGGACCAGTCTGGTGATTGTGACCCCCCTGGCTGTGGGAGGGGGGAAATAGAGGGACTGGGGAAGTATTCAAAGAAAACTGGGTCGATAAGGGTACCTGGAGGGAGGCTGGCCCCAGACCGTCAACTTGAGGAACAGGCATTGAAGCCTACCCTGAGTCCACATCTGTCACTCCACCCCTGACAGGAACCTCCTTTGACAAGAGCTCCCACACTTGGGTGGCCCTGTCCCACATTGCTGGCCTCTGCAACCGAGCTGTCTTCAAGGGAGGCCAGGACAACATACCTGTGCTCAAGGTGGGACTGGGCTACGGTTCTTCTCCCCCTACCCTTTTCAGTTCCCTAGAGGTTCTCAGACTCAGCTCCCAACCCTTACAACTGGGCTTAGATTGCTTATGAATCCATAGATAAAGATCTGGAATTGGCCTTAGAGGTCATCTTATTCAATCCTCCTCATTTTACAGATGAGCAAATTGAGATCCAGAGAGGTTAAGTGATTTGCTGAAGTACTAGTAAGTGGCAGAATTGAGATTTAAACTAAAGTCCTGTGATTCCAAGTTCAGCATTTCAAATTTAGAGTTCTTCCCACAGCTTCCACTGCCCCTAATTCCCTTCTGGCTATGACCTTTATTTTTTCTACAGCCATTCTTTTCCTCCCCCATGTCCACCTGGGTATCCACCCCCTTCCATATGTGTCCCCTCTCATTCCCTTTTAGCTGTGCTCACCTATGCCCATACAGCTGTGGGTTCTACTCCAAGGACCTAGTCCTTCTCAGTCACAGCTGGTTTTCCCTAGCATTACCCACCTTCCCTTGGATTAAGCCCCATTACTCATTTCTTGCTTCCATCTTCAACATTGCCAGGCTAACCTAGCAACTGTTGCCATTGGTCTTTCCCTTTCCCTGTTCTCCCACCCCTACCCCTCATGTAGAGGGATGTGGCAGGAGATGCTTCTGAGTCAGCCCTTCTGAAATGCATTGAATTGTCATCTGGCTCTGTGAAACTGATGCGGGAAAGGAACAAAAAAGTGGCTGAGATCCCCTTCAATTCCACCAACAAATACCAGGTATGTGAAGATTGATCCCCCTCAACACCACCAACAGTGACCAGGAATGAGGGGAAGAATCCCCTTCTACTCCACCAACAATGAAAGGGGGAAAGCTTACCACTAAGAACTATTTGAAAGATAGAGAAACTGAGACCCAGAAAAGCAAAATGTCTTGTCCAAAGTCACACTGAGCCAAGGGGGAAGAACTGAGCTTAAAATGCGGGGTATCCTGACTGCCTTCCCCCTTCCCTAACCAGCCCAGGGTTTATTCCACCAAGTTGGTAAAGGGAGACACACACATAGACAGATGCAGGCAAAAGAAGATTCAGAAACAGGGAGGTGGAAATACACAGAAGACATACAGAGGCCAGGAAGATAGAGAATACAATATTGACAAATGCAGAGTCAGGGAGATGAAGAGAGACAAAGATGTAGAGACAGCAAGATAGGGAAAGTGAGAGAGATACAGATATACAAAGAGATAAAGAGTGAGACAGATGGATGGGAAAACACATGGAGTGAGGTGTGGAGAGGGGAGGACTGATGTGATAGGGTAGTGTGTGCACACCAAGTACCACCCCTGACTTGTTCACTGGATTTTCCCAGCTCTCCATCCACGAGACAGAGGACCCCAATGACAATCGATACCTACTGGTGATGAAGGGTGCCCCTGAGAGGATCTTGGACAGATGCTCTACCATTCTGCTTCAGGGCAAAGAACAGACCTTGGATGATGAACTCAAGGAGGCCTTCCAGAATGCCTACTTGGAGCTGGGCGGGCTGGGTGAACGGGTGCTTGGTATGGGTCAGCCTAGCCCATGTCTCCACTTCCTGGTTTAGCACCAAGGGACTGGGGTTTGGGGGTGGGGGTGCAAGTGGAGTGGAGGTGCAGGGGGGAATGTTCTATATTACTGGGAGAATGGGGATGGGGAATTTGGAAGCTGAGAGAAACGGAGGGTTGGAAAAGCAGTGGACTGGGGGGATAGGGAATTGTGGTCAAATCAGGAAGTATTTATTAAGTACCTACTATGTGTCAGGCACTGTGTGAAGCTCTAGAAATGTAAAAAAAGGCAAAAATAGCTCTTGTTCTGGAGAAGTTCATAGTCTAATTTGTGGGGGGGAATGGGGGGGACAGCATGCAAACCACTATGTACTAACAAGATATAAATAGGATAAATTGGACATAATCAACAAATGACTGAAAGATACTGCTCAGGGGACTAGAGAAATAGGGCATTTGAAGATTGGGGACTGAGAGGATGGGGATTTGGGGGACTGGGGAGTGGGAGATTAGGGAACTGGGAAGATCAATCAACAAACTTTTATCAAATACCTACAATGTTCCAAGGACTGTGCCAGAAGGTGGGAATACAAATACAAAGATTGAAATAACCCCTGTTCTCAAGGAACTTACATTTTAACGGGGAGGCAAGTCCAGATTATAGAGAGAATAAATACAAGCTAGGTAAATACAAGGTAGCTAGAGAAGGAAGGCACTAAGCTGATTGAGGTTTGGAAAAAAAAAGTTTTCGCATAGAAGGTCATGCTTGAGCTGAATCTTGAAGAAATTCTGTGAGGTAAAGGTGAGGAGGGAATACATTCTAGGCACAGGGGACAGGTAGTCAAAAAAAACAGAGGTGAGAGATGGATTGTTGTGTATGAGGAACAGAGAAGCCAGTTTGGCTGGATTGCAGAAGATGGAAAGGGGAATAATGTTAAATAAAGTTTAAAAGATAGCCTGGGGACAAGTGGTGAAGCCTTCAAAAGCTAAACAAAAGAGTTTGTCTTTGATTCTAGAGGCAATGAGAAGCTGCAGGAGTTTGTAAAATAGGGTAGTCATATAGCCATATGTGCACTTAGGGAAAATCACATTAGCAGCAGTGTGGAGGATGGACTGGAGTGGGGAGAGACCTAAGGCAAGGTGGGGAAATCATAAGTTGTTTCAATAATCTAGAGGACAGATGCTGAGGTCCTGAATGAGGGTGGCGGTTGCACGAGTGGAGAGAAGGGATGAGAGGGGAGAGATGCTGTGGTGGCAGGCAGCTAGTTGGATGTGTGGGATGAGGTCTGATAAAGAGTTAAGGCTAACACCAAGATTTTGAAGCTAGGTGACTATAAAATGGTTGTGCCTTTGACAGGAAGTAGGAGAGTTTAGAAGAGGAATGGACAGTGGTGGTGATGGAAATGATGAGTTTTATCCAGACATGATGAGTTTGTCATGCCTTTGGGACATCCCATTTGAAACGTCTATTAGGCAGTTGGTGATGTGGGACTGAAACTTGGGGGAAGAGTCTGGAGTTGGATATATTGATCCAGGAGTCAGTCACCTGCAAAAAGATGATCATTAAACCCACTGGTGTTGCTGAGATCACCAAAGAGAGAGCATTCATAGAAAAGAGAGAGGTCCCAACACAAAGTTTTAGGAGATACCAACTGTGAGTGGATGATGGATGATAATCCAGCCAAGAAGATCAAGACTGTGCAAGGAGAGAGGGTCGAGGGGGAAGGGAGAGAGAGACAGAGAGAGAGAGAGACAGAGAGACAGAGAGTAGTGTAATAAGACTTAGGAGGAAAGGCAGTATCCAGGAGGGAAAGAATGGTCAACAATGTCAAATACTGCAGATAGGTTGACAAGGACAAGGACAAGGCCATTGGGTTTGGCAATTAAGTGACCACTGGTAATGTTGGACAGAGTAGTTTCAGTTGAGCAATGAGTTTGGGAGATGAAGGAATGAGAACAGAGGAAGAGGAGACAAAACAGAGGTGGAGAAGAGGTGGTTGGAAGAAAGGGCATAGGAAGATTGGGGATGAGGAACTGGAGACTAGAATTGGGGGCTGGAGGATGGGCAGTTGAGGGACTGGGGAATGGAGTGTTAGCATGGGAGATAAGAAACTGAGGGACCAGAAGGATAAGGGAGTAGAACACTGGGTCTTATAAGGACCTGGGTGTCTGAGGAATAGGGAAGACTGGAAAACTGGCAGAATGAGGAATTGGGAGCCTAGGGGTTGAAGATTTGGAGGAATAAGGGTTAGGGGGTCAAAGGACTGAAGAATGGTGTATGTATTGGAAGAATGGGAGAATAAGAAGTTGGGAAATGTGGAGAATTAGGGATTGGTAGGATGATGAATTAGGAGTTGAGAGAGGGAGTTGGAAGAGTGGGGAGACAAGTTTAGGGAACTGAAGGATGTGGAACTAGAAAATTATGGGGGAGGGAAATTGGGAAGCTAGAGAAAGAGAAGTTGGGGACTGGGAGAGAGAAGTGAGAGACAGAATGTTGGATAACTGGGTGAATGAGAAATTGGTGAAATGTTGGGTTGGAACTAGGGAAGTCGAGGGACTGGGGAATTAGAAGTTAAAGTATTGGAAACCTGGATGGATGAAGAGTGTGAACTTCCCAAAGTTGGGGGGGGGACTAAGGAGTTGGGGGCCTGAGGCATAAGGAATTAGGAAACTGAAGAATACAATGGTTGAGGATGATGAGTTAGGAATCTGGGGGAATAAAGGAGAAGGCACTGGAGTTGAGGGACTGAGGAGATAGCCAGCTGGTGATACTGCAGAGTTGGGAGATAAGGGATTAGGACATTGGGGAGCTATAGGAATATGATAGTTGGGGAGTTGTAGGACTAGGAAGATGGGGAGTTGAGGGTCAGAGGAAGAGAATACTGAGGAGTTGAGCATTAAAGATTTTGAAACCTGAGAATGGGGGACAGGGAATCAGTCCATAGAGACCTGGCTTTGTATCCTGGTCCTGACATCTACTATTTACTTTGGGCAAATCTCTCTGATCCTCCATTTTCCCATCTACAAAATGAAGATAATGCCTGCACGATTAGATCACAGAGTGGCTGCGAGGAAGGAGCTCTGTAAACCTTAACTTTTTAGGAGTGTGAGATGAGGAGGAGACAGGGTGGGAGGAGGGGCACTGGGAAATGGGAATATTGAGAACCAGGGTGGGATAAGGGGTTTAGGAAGGTGGTAGAAGAATGTGGATATTGGGAGTTGAGAAACTGGAAGGTTGAGAGATTAGTGACTTCCAAGTAGCATGCTGGGGATGTAGGTCTGGGGGTAGGGGAGGTAGGACCAGATCCTAAGTTCTAACCATCTCTTCTGGACACTGCTAGGGTTCTGCCATTACTACTTGCCCGAGGAACAGTTCCCCAAGGGCTTTGCTTTCGACTGTGATGATGTCAACTTCACCACTGACAATCTCTGCTTCGTCGGCCTCATGTCCATGATTGACCCACCTAGGGCTGCTGTCCCCGATGCTGTGGGCAAATGCCGAAGTGCTGGGATCAAGGTGGGCTCAGGAGTGGCTGAGGGTGGAAGGAACCAAGACACCTGAGTTCCTTAGGTTGACCGGCATAGCAAAGGGGAAAGAGAAACTATGACATCTACTTCCTCCTTTGTTGTGCAGGTGATCATGGTAACTGGCGACCACCCCATCACAGCTAAAGCTATTGCCAAGGGTGTAGGCATCATCTCTGAAGGCAATGAGACTGTGGAGGACATTGCTGCCAGGCTCAACATCCCTGTGAGCCAGGTCAATCCCAGGTAAGGCAGCTACTTTATCCTGGACCCACTGGCCTCTGCCCAACTCTTCCATGTTTCCTTTCTCCCTGTCATCTTCCTTTGGTCTCCCTACAACTGACTCTGTTTGATCTCCCTACAACTGACTCTGTTCCTGGATCCACCTCCTCTCTCTCTCTGTTTCTCTGTCTCTCTGTCTCTCTCTCTCTCTCTCTCTCTCTCTCTCTCTCTCCCTGTCTGTCTCTTTGTCTCTCTGACTCTCTGCCTCTGTCTCCCTCTTTTTCTCCTCTATCTCTCTCTCTCTCCTTCTCTCTCTGTCTTTGTCTGTCTGTCTGTCTGTCTCTCTCCCCCTCCCTCTCCCTGTCTCTCGGTCTGTCTTTCTCTTTGTCTCTCTGATTCTCTGTGTCTGTCTCTCTCTCTGTTTGTTTCTGTCTCTCTGTCTCTCAAACACACACACACACACACACACACACACACACACACACACACACACACACACACGACCTGGGTTCAAATCCACGTCACTACCTACTAGCTGTGCGAGCTTGGCCAAGTGACTTAACCTCTCTGGGTCTCTGTTTATCAGCACATGAGGTTGGACAAGTTGGTCTTTGAGGATGCTTCCAGCTCTATCTTTATGATCCTTTTCTCCTTCTGTCTCTGCTCTCTCAGACTCTCTTCCTTTTTGTCCTTATCTGCCTGTCCCTCCGCTTCTCTTTCTTTCTGTTGATTTCAGTCAATCTTTCTTCATCTGCCCCTCCTTCTCTCCCTGTCTCTCTCTCCCCATCCCTCCCTCCCTTTCTCTGCCAACCCTTCTCTCTCCCCCATCACCCCTGCAGACCTCCTCTCCTCTCTTGCCCTTGCCCAGGATTGGGGCATCCCTCACCAACCTTCTGTGCCTGTGCAGGGACGCCAAGGCCTGTGTGATCCATGGCACAGACTTGAAGGATTTCTCCTCAGAACAGATTGATGAAATCTTGCAGAACCACACAGAAATCGTGTTTGCCCGAACCTCCCCCCAGCAGAAACTCATCATTGTGGAAGGCTGCCAGAGACAGGTGAGAGCTTAGACACCTGGGCCTTGGGGAGATCAGGAGGCCTGAGGTACCAAGGGAGCATAAGCTGGGGGCCCAGATGCCTGGGCCTCTGAGTAAGGCAAAGGCTGTGAATACCAGCGGGTGGGGATCCAACTACCTGGGAATGGAAGTGCAGAATTCTGGATTCCTGAGGCATTTGGACAAGTTGGAACAATAGCGAAATCCATGGTTCTGTGATGCCTGAGTCCCTAAGAGCAGCACATCCTGAACACTGTATAACTAAGTCCTCAGAAGGGCAGAGACTGGAACACTGGACACTCGGGTCCCTGAAGAGGGAAGGTACTGGAGGTCCAAATGCCTGGATCCAGATGAGAGACCAAGGCCTGGACCCTGGACGACTGAGTCCCTAAGACAGCCAAGGGCCAGAAGCCTGAGTCTCTGTCTCCCTCTCCCTCCCCCCACCCTATTCCCCACAGGGCGCCATTGTAGCAGTGACTGGAGATGGTGTGAATGACTCTCCCGCCCTTAAGAAGGCAGATATAGGTGTAGCTATGGGCATCGCCGGCTCTGACGTCTCCAAGCAGGCAGCTGACATGATTTTGCTGGATGACAACTTTGCTTCCATCGTCACTGGTGTAGAAGAGGGTAAGGACAGGCTTGGGGATCTGGAGGCCAAGCTGTGCCAACTGACTCACTGTGCTCCCCCATCTGTAAAATGAAAGGATTAGACTAGATGGTGCTGAGGTCTTCTCCAGCTTTGACATTCTGTGATTTTTAAATCCTTGGGGGCCCTTCTCTGGATATCAAAGTCTCTGTCCTCGTAAAAGGAAGTGGGAAGGACCATATGAATGATCCAAAAAGATCATTCCATTCCGGGGTTCTATGTGTTTATTTATACATGAGCTGGGGTCAAGAGGATGCTGAGCCTCCTCATCTCTCCCCCCACTCCTATTCTCTGTGGGAATAGAGACAGCCTCAGGATAGATAAGAAAACAGGTCACTAGAAGAATCTCAGGAGAATTGGGAGATGGAGAAAGGAGGTGGAAGAGGTAGGAAGATGAGGAAGGCCAAGCTCCTTTACCCTGGTGGAAGGTCAAGCTCACCCCTCAGAAAGGCAGCTGACTGCCTGGTTTGACCCACTGTGAACTCCTTCCCTCAGGCCGACTGATCTTTGACAACCTGAAAAAATCCATTGCTTACACCCTGACCAGCAATATCCCTGAGATTACCCCCTTCCTTCTTTTCATCATGGCAAACATCCCCTTGCCCCTGGGCACCATCACCATCCTCTGCATTGACCTGGGCACAGATATGGTAAGACCCTCTGCTCAGATTCCCCAGTGGGCTGTGGGGAGCTCAGGCCCATAGCTGTGGTATATGGCTAGTAGTTCTGGGCTGGCTCTACTTGAAAGTCCCTTAAAGGTGCTGAGGTTAGAGGAGGGTGCTGGGGTAATCTGGCTCTGGTAACTTGCCAAGGTAGGGATCCCATTAAATCATCTTTCTCAAGACCTTGCTGGGTCACCCAAATTAGGGGAGACTTCTCACCATAGCTAAGTGATCTCGGGTGAGACTTCCCCTCTTAGATAACCAGTCTAAGGTGGACCTTCACTGAGGTGGCTCCCCACTTTCTCCTGGACAGGTCCCTGCCATCTCCCTGGCCTATGAGGCTGCTGAGAGTGACATCATGAAGCGACAGCCCCGAAATCCAAGGACAGACAAGCTGGTGAACGAGAGGCTCATTAGTATGGCATATGGGCAGATAGGTAAGGGGTTACGGTCTGTCTACAAAGTCCCTCTGGATGCCAAGTTCAAGGCATCCAAGGTCCCCGGGCTGCTGCCTGAGGCTACTATCTCAAGTGACCCATCTTAGGCAAGAGGCCCCCTCAGTTGACCCTTCTCAGGTGAGATCCCTCAGGTGACCACATCAGCTAACATAACTTTTAGGTAACCCTCCACAGGTGTCCCTCAGGTGATTAGGTACCACCTAGGCAACATGAGTGGAGGTCTCAAACTTGAGATCAGAAGACCTGAGTTAGAATTCTGCCTCAGACAGTTAACTAGCTGTATGACCCGGGGAAGTCACTTACCTTCTCAGCTTCCATTCCTTCATCCATCTTTGTGTCTCCAGTACTTAGCATAAAGCACGGCACACAAAAAGCACTTAATAAATGCTTGTTGTCTGCCTGCCTGACCCCTTTGGGCAGCCCTTTTCAGATGAGACTCTCCTTTCAGGGATGGCCCTTGAGTGGTTTATCCCTGATATGGTTCTTGCTATCGTGTGATCTCAGGACACCTGGGGTGCCTCAGAGAAGTCACTTTCCTCATCTGTAAAATGGGAGGTCATTCTAGGGTTTAGTTGTCCCAAGGTCCCACCCATTTCTAAATCCTAGGACAGAAGCAGTTCAGGGAAGCCTTAACCTCTGGTAACCTCAAAGGCAGGTCTGGTCGGGGGTCCCTGCCCAATCTGAACCCCTTTTCCTCTGTCCCCTGCAGGAATGATCCAGGCTCTGGGTGGCTTCTTTGCCTATTTTGTGATTCTGGCAGAGAACGGCTTCCTGCCTTCTAACCTCGTGGGCATTCGGCTCAACTGGGATGACAGAACTGTCAATGACCTTGAGGACAGCTATGGGCAGCAGTGGGTGAGTAGTAAGGCAGGGAGCAGACAGCTATGGAAGCTTCTGGAGTGAGGGAAGAATGCGTACAGAGAGGGTCACCTATCCTCGGTATAGGAAGCTCATCCTGGGGGACACCCTGAGGCAAGCAATAGAACAAGCCTTTGGTGTGGAGTCAATCTGGGACAGCTTCTTGTAGGAGGGAGAGAAGTGGGGTGAGGCTGAACCCTCCTCTACACATCTTTCCTCCAGACCTACGAGCAGCGGAAGTCAGTGGAGTTCACCTGTCACACAGCCTTCTTCGTCAGCATTGTGGTCGTGCAGTGGGCAGATCTCATCATTTGCAAGACCAGGAGGAATTCCGTTTTCCAGCAGGGCATGAAGTGAGGGTTAGGGGGCAGGCAGGGGGTTCTACCTTCCTCACTCTCAGTGTCTCTAGTAGGCTTTTCCTCTGATCTATGTCCCCATCTCTCTATCAGCCTTTCTCCCAGTCCCTTTCTTTCTTGATCTCTATGTCTCTGGGCATATTTCTGAGTGTCTCTGTCTTCTTGAGAATTTCTTCATTTGTCTCTTTCTCTGAGGATGTTTAGCTCTATGTTGCTTTGTCTCCATTTTTCAGGGCTTTCCTATTTATTATGTTTGTGTCTTTCTCAATCTCTTCCCCCCCCCAACATTTTTTTCTCTCTCTCCTCCCTCTCCTCCTCCTTGTCCTTGCCCTTCTCTCCCTCTCTTCCTCCCCTCCTCTTTTTATCTCTGAGTTTCTCTCTAATTCCACATCTCCATGTCTTTGCTGCCCTTATCTCCTTGTGTAATAAGATGGGTGAGAACCATCTGGAGAGATGAGGTGGTATCTGCCTCTGAATCTCTGCCTCTGAATGTGTCTCTGTCTGTTTCTCCCTGTACCTCTATCTGGGCATGTCTAAGTACATCCCTGCGTCTCTCTCCCTCTTTTTTCTCTTACATTGCTGTCACTTGGTATTTCTGTCTCCCTCTCATAGGGTCTCTCTAGCTCTGTCTCTAGCTCTATGCTCCTCATTTCTCAATCTTGGCCCATTTCTATAACTCTGAATCTATCTCTTTGTTTTTGTCTCTCTGCCTCCCTGATTCTCTGTCTCTATGTAGGTTCCTCTGAGTCACTATGTCTGAGTGTGTCATGAGTGAGAAGGCTGCTGAAGGGGATTAGTGAGGGAGGATGCTCTGTGTGTGTGTGTATGTGTGTGTGTGTGTGTGTGTGTGTGTATGTGTGTGTGTGTGCCTGAGGAGGTTGTGCCTGCCCAGATGCTCATCACATTCTCCCCCTCCACAGGAACAAGATTCTGATCTTTGGGTTGTTTGAAGAGACAGCGCTGGCCGCCTTCCTGTCCTACTGCCCTGGCATGGATGTGGCCCTACGCATGTACCCACTCAAGTGAGTGTCTGTCCCATCACTTTGGCACGTACCCTGGCCTTCACTTTCCACTCCTAACCAACCCACTCCAACCAACCCCAATCTCTCACACCGAATTTGGGAGACCTCCTCCTCTTCCTTCTCAGCCTTTTTGGGACTCCCCAAATCTGCTGCAGATTCTGGTCCCAACCTTGAAAATGGAAACTGCTTCCCCTATTCCAGGGCCCAGAGATCTTTCTCTACTAACGAATAGCACTCTTAGACCAGGAACAACTAATTACTAATATATTTCTCTCTCTGTCTGCCTCTGTCTCTGTTTTTCTGTCTCTATCTCTCTGTCTTTGTCTTCTCTCTCTCTCTCTCTCTCTCTCTCTCTCTCTCTCTCTCTCTCTCTCTCTCTCTCTCCTTTCCTCCTCCCTCCCTTTCCATTTCTGCCCCTTAATATCTTAACCTAAATCTTTCTCCATGCCCCCCTCTTTCCCATCCCTCTGTCTCTCCTTCACTTCTCATCTTTCTTTTTCTCTTTCTGCCTCTCTCTCTTCTCCTCTCTCTGGGTCTGTCTCTACCTTTCGTTCGGCATCTCGGTGTTTCCTGGATGACTCTGCAGACCCAGTTGGTGGTTCTGTGCCTTCCCCTATAGCTTCCTCATCTTTGTCTATGATGAAATCAGAAAACTCATCCTGCGCAGGAACCCCGGGGGTGAGAGCTGGGGCTGGGATGGGGGCGGGGCTGGGAGTGGTCCAGGACAGGACCTCAGGACCTGTGGGGAGGAGTCTAGGGGATGGACCCAGAAAGGCTCTGCCAACTCACCTGACTGGCTTCCGTTTTCTCCACTGCCCTTTCTTCTCTAACTTTGATTCTCTATCTTTGTTTCTCCCTCTTAGTCTGCCTCTGTGTCACTGTGTCTCTGTCTCTTCCCTTCCAGGCTGGGTGGAGAAGGAGACTTACTACTGACCTCATTCCCAGCACAGCCCCATCCTGTCTCACCCCCCAGCCCAGGAGAGAACCATCCCCCAGCTCCCCCGCCCTCATTTTGTATTCTGGGGGGAGGGGCCTTCTCTTCCCTTAGCCGGGTCTCGGCCCCCCGGCCTCCCCAACCCCCGAAGTTCTTACGTCCTGCTCCCAGCTCTCCCTGGCTTGCTTTCTCTCCCTGGTTTTCTTTCCTCCCCGTAACCCCTCTTCTCCATGTCGCTGTCTCTCTCTCCTCACCGTTCCGTCTAGCGACTCCCCTCTATCCCCCCGTGTCCTCGTCGCCCTCTCTCCGTTTTCTGGCTCTCTCTCCCTGTCCCTCTTTTTTTATTTCCCAATGGCCGACTCCATCTCTCTGGTTCTGGACAAGTATAAAATATATTGGTGGAGAGAGAGAAGAGATTGACTCCGTGTCGTCATTGCTGAAAGGGGAGGGGTGGGGTTGGCATGAATGGTTGGTACGTCCTTGGTGCGAGTCAATGCGTCCTGGGCTGTCATTGGCACACGTAGGCAGAGAACATTAGAATCTTCAAATCGCAGACTTCCAAACAACAGGGTTCTAGAATCCTTTTATTCTGAACTTACAGGTTCTTAGAACCCCAGATTCCAGATGAGAATTCTGGGACGTTTAAGACAGAGTCAACAGGATGTGGTGGAATAAGTAAGGAGTTTGGAGTTAGGAGATCTGGGTTCAAATTCTGCCTTACACACTCGCTAGCTGTGTGATCCTGGGCAAGTCCCCTAGCTTTTCAATGCCCCAGCTTCCTCATTTGTATAATGGGGATAAGAATATTCAAAGCCAGCATGGTACCATGGAAAGTGCCCTGGGAGGGGAGTTGAAAGGACTGTGGTTGTGTTCCTATCTTTGCTACTTTCCAGAAATTATGTGGTATAGGGGATAGAGCAATGGGCCCCGAGTCAGGAAGACCTGAGTTCAAATCCAACCTCAGACACATACTGGCTGTGTGACCCAGGCCAGTCAGCTAATGTTTGTCTGCCTCAGTTTCCTCATCAGTAAAATGAAGATAATAATAGCATCTACATCCCAAGGTTGTTTTGAGACTCAAATGAGATATTATTTGTAAAGTACTTTTCCTTCCTTAAAGTTCTGTGCAGATGCTAACGATCATTATTACTGACTATGGGCGAGCCATTTCATCTCCAAAGGGCTATATTTCCTCATCTATAAAGTGATGAAATTGACTTGATGGTAGCTAAAGTCTCTTCCAGCTCTTAACCTAGTTCTCCATAAGAATCTCAGACCCCCGACTCTGTAAAATACTGGAATCTTTGGGAAAACTAGGATCTTAGCATGTGAGCTCGGGAGGCATTGACTAAGCAGTACCAAGTGCCGCACACTGGGGTGAGCATGAGATCAAAGAAAACGAAAGGTTCCTGCCTTTGAGGAGCTTACATTCTACTGAGGGAGGGGTCGGGGGTAAGACATGTACTCAAGTGTATTACAAGGGAAACTGAGGCCAGACACGGCTCAAATGACAGTGCTGGGAGGGATCAGAGAGGGGCTTTGCAACCCTCAAAGTGTTAGATAAATGCCATATATTGTGAAAATTATTCCAAAAGCCCTGCTTAGGACCCCAGAGATCAGCTTATGTCCCACCTTCAAAAACTGGGAGAGTAAAAATTTTGTACAAATTCCCAAAGTGACTTAAGAATTTGGAGGAGACAGAGCACCTGGTCTCATCTGCAGAGTGGAAGCCCAGCCCAGCAACCTGCTATCAGTTACCAACCTTAGTGGGCACTGCAGGAGGGCACACATACGGGACCTCTGAGCTGAGTTTGTGTATGTGAGTGAGTGTGTGTGTATGTGTGTGTGTGTGTGTGTGTGTGTGTGTATGTATGTGTGTGTGCCCATGTGCCAAACAAAGAAAGAACAAAGTACCAGAACAGCAAGGGAAGGTAACAATAAACTTCACCAACTTCTTGGCTGTAAGAAAAGCCTGGACCATCTGCAAAAGGGAAAAGGATGTCCTGAATATTAGAGAGCTCAGAATGGACAGGCCAGAGCTGGGAAGGGCCTTAAGACAGGGAATGTCAGAGCTGGGAGGTTGTAACACCAATGTTACTTGCAGCTGCTATGGAGATGTAAGACCAACAACACCAGCACACAGGAGGGCTCCTAGCACAGGTTCTTTGATCTGCTTTTCTGAAGGAAAGCAACTTAAAGGGGTTTACTATCTTACTTTAATTAAACATACATATACCATTCACTTAGTTCAGGGGGAAAAGCCAGCACCCTGAACTTCACAGAAAACATGAACAGAAATTACAAGCAGAAATTATATAAACAGAGCAAATAACACAAATCAGTCAACAAGGCTTCTAACTGTCTGTCCATAGCAATACATACATAGTTACCAGAGAGAGAAGCACCAACATCTAGGTTTTCAAAGGGGGTGGGAGAGACACTCTTTAACAGTTACCCAGAGTCTTGTCTGGCCAAATCACATGAATGTTCTTCCAATGAGTGAGCCCCAAAGCAAAATGCTAACCTCAGAATATATATACACTTCTTCAGGGTCAGAAGGTGTCACAACCATGTGACTCAAACTCATGTGACTTAGGCTTTCTTGTGACTTAGGTAGGTCATCAAAGACTCTTGATTCAATCAAAGGCAAGACTCAATCAAAGGCATTTGATTGTCTTAGGGCTGAGAAGCACTCCAAAAGAAAAAACAGTAAAAAGTCCCACTTTGCTTGCCTTTACAGAGGGGCCTTAGAACAGTCAATGTCATAGCTGGGAGGGCCTTTAAAACAGGTAATGTCAGGGCTGGGAGGGCCCTTAGAACAGGGAATGTCAGAGTTGGGAGGGGTCTTAGAACAGCTAATGTCAGAGCTAGCAGAGGCCCTAGAATGGAGAACATAATGTCAAAGCAGGAATTAACCTTAGAGACCAGGCAGACCCACCCCCACATTTTTAACAGAGGGAAGAATGGAGGCTTAGCAAAGGAAAGGGACTTGTCCAAGGTGACAGAGCCTGGACTGTAGTGAGTTCTTCTACCTCCAAGTCCACCATTTGGCTTCAGGAACCATCAAAGACAGTGTAGAATGAGACCCTAACAAAGCTCTCTAATTTTCTTTTCACCCCATCCCTCCTGACACCCTCCTCCAGCCCACATCAACCACAGGCCCTCTTTGCGGAGCTCAAATGCTTGGTGCCCCCAGCCCCTTGGTAACTCCTTCCAGGACTCTTTCTGCCATAACCTCTCTATCCTGGAGACTCCATCTCCCACAGTTCCTTTGGGCACAAACTCTATTCCCCACAATCCTTTTTTCCTGGGGAACTGAATCTTTCACAATCTCTCTCAATCATCACTCCATTCTCTCCCCTCCGAGAGACTCCATCTCCCATGATCCTTTGTCCTTAGATGTTCTTCAATCAGCTCTTATGGGGGACTCCATCTCCCATAATCCTTTACTTCTGGAGGCTCCATTTTATAGAATCCTTCTGCTCCAAGATTGCATCCTCTACAATTCTCTTCTCCTAGATGACTCTGATCCCCACCATGGTCCAATCCCAGGACTTTGTCCCACATTGGTTGTGCTTCCCTTAATGTCCCTTCCCATCTCTCCCTTCCCATATACTTTCCAGACTTTACCTCCAGGAACTACAGCTCCTATCAACTCCTTTTGACCTCAAGGAATTCACAATTGCCAAGTGATTCACTCAACATACAAAGAGCTCCCTTAAATGCAGTCTAGTCTCATTAAGGATGCATCCCCACTAAGACTACATCTACTGTAGAGATGAGGGCCCTCCAGGGATCTCTACTCTGATCCTGGGGAGAGTGCAGAGGATCCTGGGCCCTTTCCTAGGGAAGCCTAGTGCAAAATAAAGAGCACAGAATTCGGGGTCAAGGTATCAGAATTTAAATCCTGGCTCTACCAGCTATGTGACCTTGGGTAAATCACTTGCCTTCTCTGGAACCCAATCTTCTTATCCATATATAGGACCTTCTGGGATCCTCTCCCTCAATTTATACTCATGGGTTGAGCCCCCAAGAAGTGACTGCCATCTTGGTTTCTAGACATAACCCTGTGCAGGACTGCTTCTGCTATAGTTCTTAAGCCCCTACTAGTGTGCTTCTCATTAACAGCCAGCCAGTAGCATTAATTAGCTTTTAGTAAAGGCATTTCAAATGTCATTGGAAGAACAGTAATTATAAAAAGTAATTCTCCCTTATAAGCTAAGTCACACTCTGTGTCAGTTCTAAGAATAGGTACCAGCTTAAAATATTATAGTGAGGAACATGTAAGGAGTAAAGATAGTCAAAATAACTTAATAATCTTGGTACTGTGGCACTTTGATGCCATTTTTCTGGATTCTACCAACCTTCATCCTTAATGATCAGGAGTATTTTTTACCACCATTACTTTAATCATCAGCTAAGGTATTGATGCATCTTTCCAGAAATAACAGAAGCTTAGTCTAGGAATGGTAAAAACATACCTAGATATATTGTCTCAGATACTTAACTCTGAAGCTCATTATATCTTCAAGGTCTCTTAGGAAAAGGTTTAAGTTTTCCTTTTGACAAAACTCCCCATTTCAGGGGTAGGTCCCCCCAGTGAGAGATCTCTTACTAATGTATGGTGATTGTCCAGTATGTTTCTCAAATCTTCATCTCAGTAGCTAGGTTATAAGTAGGTAATAGACATTTTCATAGTATCAAATACCAAATACGTCTGGGAGTGTGTATGGGTTCAACAGATTTTTAAAAATCTCTGTGGGTCAACCTAAGCCCTAGGGGCTACAACATTGTTTCTGTTGGCTTTTTCATATACAAATGAGCTACTCAAAGCCTTGTATCCTTTATTAGATACGGAATCACTAATTCACTTCTGAAAGTACTTTGCCTTTGCCTCTTATTTTCTCTCTCTTTGATCCTTCTGACCTGTGAATTTGCTGAAGTCTAAAAGGAGTATGCTCATATAAAATAAAGTTGTTGGACCAGATTGTCTCCAAAGTCACTTCAGATCTGTCCTCAGAAACATATTAGCTCTCTCTTCTCTCCCTTTTCTTTTTTCTTTCCCTTTCCCTCCCTTCCCTCCCCTCTCCTCTTCTCTCCCCTCCAAATGTTAAGTCAGAGGACATAATCTAGAGAGATGTAAGTCTAGAAGCCACATTTTAGCCATGAATGAGAATAAAAGCATTTGTGAAGTGCTTACTATATGGCTAAGCATTAGCTGATAAAAAAAATAAAAATGGAAAACAGTCTCTTCAGTCAGGGAGCTTACATTTTAATGAAGGAGACCACACCTATAGAGGGATGGTGGCCAGGGAAGAGTATTTTGGATTGTTGGTGAGTGGAACCAATAGGGGAGGCAACTGGCAAACTCTTTCAGTAACACTGGCATGGCAGCATTCATTTGACTAGGGTGTAAGCTAATTACTGGTATGGGTGATGTCTTTTGATACTGTTAGTCATGAGGGATTATGGAAAATTATGTCAAAATTTGGTTGCCCAGAGAAGTTCATCAGCATTGTATGTCAGTTTCATGATGGCCTGCTTGCCCGGGTTCTAGATGATGGACAATGCTCTCCTGCCTTCCCAATCACCAATGGAGTGAAGCAAGCTGTGTGCTTCTTTCCATGCTTTTTAGCATGATGTTTTCAGCCATGTTGTTGAATGCTTTCAATGAGCGTGAACAAGGCATCAAGGTCAGCTGATGGCAAATTCTTCAATTTGAAAAGGCTACAAGCTAAGACCAAAGTGGAGGGACTGTTGGTTCATGACCTCCTGTTTGCAGATGATCAGGCACTCGATGCAGCCTCTGAAGCTGAGATGCAACAAAGTATGAATCAATTCTCTGCTGCTTGTGCTGATTTTGGCCTAACAATTACCACCAAGAAAACACAGGTGCTCCATCAGCCACTTTCACGCCATCCATACATGGAACCATCAGTTACAGCAAATGGAGAAGTTATGAATGTCGTGGATAAGTTCACTTACCTTGGTAGTGTACTTTCCAGGGATGCACACATGGATAATGAGGTTGATGCACGCATTGCCAGAGCTAGCTCAGTGTTTAGGAGGCTCCGAAGGAAAGTGTGGGAGAGAAGAGGTATTAGCCTGATTACCAAACTGGAGGTCTACAGAATTGTTGTGCTGACCTCGTTGTTGTATGTCTGTGAAACCTGGACAGTCTACCAGTGCCATGCCAGGAAACGGAATTGCTTCCATTTGAATTGTCCTAGAAAGATTCTGAAGATCACCTGGCAGGATAAGGTGCCAGACCTTGAAGTCCTTTCTCAAACTAAACTGCCAAGCATTCAAACTCTGCTTCAGAGAGTACAATTCTGAAGTGCTGGTCACATTGTTTGAGTGCAAAACATATGCTTGCCACAAAGACTGTTTTATGGAGAACTCACACAGGGCAAGTGCTCACATGGTGGTCAGAAGAAGCGATACAAGGACACTGTCAAGGTCTCTCTCAAGAACTTTGGAATTGATTATGTGACATGGGAGACACTGGCATAGGACCACTCAGCATGGCGTGCCCACATTTCCTCTATGAGCAGAGCAGAGTTGAAATAGCTCAAAAGAAATGTGAGCTGCACAAATTTAGAGTATCTACTCCAAATGTTCACATGGACTATTTGTGCCCGATCTGTGGTAGAGCATTCCAAGCCTCGTATTGGTCTGATTATTCACAGTTGGATGCACTGAAACTTGACTCTAGCATAGTGATGGTCATTTTGGTCCTCCTCTAGAAGAAAGGACAACAACCAAGCTAATTACTAGTACAGATGGTTTCTTTCTTAGCACTTACTATCCTTATCACCTAGAACAGAGCCAGTCTTAAAGTTGTTGTTCATCCTTCATTTTCAAAGAGGATTAATGACACCCCAGAGTGATGTCTTGATTTTAGAATGAATTGGATTTAAGCGAAGCAGAGTTGCACAAAGTCATCAGCTCTTTCTCTTCCAGAGTCATCAAAGTCCAGTGGCAGGACGTAAGCCAAGATGACTGTCTTGTAGTAGGAGCTTAATGCTTCCAGAACTGGAAATGGGGGTGGGAAGAGGGAAAATTTGTGCACCTATTCACAATGGCAGCTGGTAAGTAAAGTCAAGTAAGGCTGGTAGGTTATGTAAAGCACTCACCATAAGACCTAATCACTTCTACCTCTTTGTTCCAAATCCTTCAAGATAATTTCCTTAACTCTTCCTTTAATTCTGTGCTGAAGGGTATTTACAGGTTGCTCTGTGGCATCAAGACAACTGAAACCCATAAGGCTTTTCCTGTCAATAACTAAATGTTAATTTTTGGTTTCTTCTATAAGGCAAAATTTTGACTTAATTCTCTCATTTTGATTATTGCTTCTCCTAATCCTAGCATAGCACATGTATAGATCTCCTCAGGCCAATCTACAAAATTTTAACTTTCTACATACTTTCCAACCTGGGGTTTGGGAATCTCCAAAAACATTTATCCGAGTCTGGTTTTGTTCATTTTTTTTTCATTTTCTCTTACTGAGTCTGGTCATTTGTGAATGGGTGTCTAACAGCGTCAGCATGTGATAATCTCCACCCCTGATTATGTCAAATGTTGCTGGTATTGTGTGTCTTTTGTTCTTGAAGAGGATCATGACATCAGGAAGGTGATGCCATAACATGCAGGTGAATTGGATTGAAGTGAGACAGGGCTGTGCAAAGCCACCAGCCTCACTTCCTCCTCTGGAGCCATCTGGGTCCAGGGGCTAGATAGGGACCAGGACCACTGGAGATGGCCCCCTTATGCCAAATAATTAGTTCTAGAAAGGGGCATTTACTAAGTGCCTACTATGTGCCACATACACTGTGCTAAACACTTTACAAATATCTCATATAATCTTCACAACAATCCTGGGAAGTAGAGGCTACTGTTATCTCCACTTTAGGACTGGGGAAACTGAGTCAGAGAGAGGTGAAGTGGCTTGCCCTGAGTCACACAATAATATATGAGGCTGGATTCGAACTCAGGACCTCCTGACTGGAGACTCTTTGCTCTAGCTCCTGTACTCCCAGCTGCCTCAAAAGATAAGGGAAGAGAGTCTCTGCCCTCAAGGAGCTCACAGTTTAATAAGGTACAAGGAAGATAAAGACAGGATGAATTGAAGATAATAATGAATTCCAAAGGTCTTCTTCTTTGGTTTAATTTGTACCATAGCTGTCCCCAGTAGGATGTTGTTCATTTCACGACCTATCTTGTTCTTTCTGTAATTCCTAAGATTGCCTTGGTTACCATCATTTACCCCTGAAAGACATTATTCCACTGCTTGGGTTTCCTATTCTGTGAATATTTCGTTCCTCAGCTAACATCCTCACTTAACCTTAAAGCTGTCATGGCTTGTTCCACAGAATCTGTTCCTCCCAAAGAGGGAAAGGAGGAAAGTTTTGTTGCTGTTCAGACCTGCTCTGATCAGGATTCTCTTCCTCTGCTCAGTGCAGTGTCTCAGTGCTGGTCTTTCAATATACTGGTTTAAATCTCTGTATTCCCATTCTAGGTTGGCTGTTTTTTAATAACAGCTGTACTGCCTCAGGCAGAGTTTTCTAAGGCTTAATTGTCCTTTTATTAGTGGGCCATTACTTCCTCTAAGCACAAAAAATTCTAATGCAGGAGAGTATCTTCTGCTAACCTCTTGATTATGCTGCTTATTAACAATTTCTCCTTTCTTAATAGTTTGGGTCAGTGTTTTGTCCTTACTAATCATCCCTAAATTTTTAACCTCGTCTCAGTCTAACCTAATGGATTCATCACTTGAGTAATAGATTCTTAATAACTAGGTAAGGCAGCTAGGGGATCCAGTAGATAGAGCGCCGAGCCTGGAGTCAGGAAGACTCATCTTCCTGAGTTCAAATCTGGAGCCAGGCACTTCCTAACTGTGTGACCCTGGGCAAGTGACTTCACCCCATTTGACTCAGTTTCCTCATCTGTAAAATGAACCAGAGAAGTAAATGGCAAACCATTCCAATATCTTTGCTAAGAAAACCCCAAATGGGGTCATGAAGAGTCAAACATGACTGAAAATGACTGAATGACAACGACAATAACCAGGTGGCTTCTAACTCTTTTATAAAGTCAGACCCAGCTTAATTCTATCATAGGTTCTAGGCTCTAAGTTAGTGGCTGTTTCCTCTCTAACCTTAAAAATCTTGTGGGTTGATAGAGGGCAAAAGACTTATATGGCATCATCCATATCCTTGCATCCCTCTGGCAATGGGTCATTGGAACCACTTTCAAATAAATCATGATTCTTTCTTTGCCTTCTATTGATTGTTCTGGCTTTCCTGTGTCTCAAGTCTACTTGGCATAATGTCTGTAATTAAACCCCAAATCATAGGTTCATTGTTTTTATAATTTCTTAGTTCATTTTCTACTTCCATAAGGAGAGAGAGACTTTTCCCTGTAATCAAGTCTATCCTTTTCTCCTAAATTTTTTTAAGTAGGAAATTCTAAACATCTTGCAAAGGAGTATTATTAAATTTTTGTTCTGCTGGTTTTGACTTTATCAAAGTCCTATAACCTTGGACCACTGGTCTAGCATCCTTATCTTTGTCACTCACACTTCTTGGACCTCTTCCCATATCTATATTCTATCTGCATCTGCTTAGAAGGTCCTCTACCTTACCTCTATTCCCCCTGGGGAGATGGACTTAGCAAGATACCTTCTTTTCAAATGTCCTTTCCTAAGTTTAGACAAGTTTATTCTTAGGGCTAAATATGAGTTCGTTCTCCTCTTTATTTGTATTGACAGAAATACTAAATCAGACTTACAATGCATGCCATCAGTTTTTATTAATCAGCAGGGTTCAATGATTTATTCAATAATACAGACATCAACCCTGTAGGAACAAACCACTAACTGGTCCCAAGTGTGTCTCATACTGGGACTTGGAATATTCCCTCTCTGCTCAGAGATAGGCAGTATGTCTCCCTCCAAGGTGATATTCTGGTGTCAATCAACACTGCTCTTTAATCAATTGTAAGATGCAAGGAATGCAGGAGTTAGTTCTTGTGCCCACCCAGAAGCAGACTGATAGCTGGGACCTGCAGTGGGTTTTTATGGTGCTGGTATCTAAGTTCTGGTTGGCGATAAATTACCTAAGCTTACCACGAAAGGACACTACCAGTTAAAGCTTTAGTTTTCTAAGATCATTGGCAGGTGTTTACCAGTTGTTAACCAGATCTACGGGACAAACATTACATTATCAAACCATACACAAGTACTTATCTTATTACAGAAAATAATTTACATAAATTTAAACACAAAATAGAAACTTAAAACAAAATGCAGTTGTTTGTGCTAAGTTATTTCCATTTTATTCACCAGTCAAAACTTGGTGAGTCTTGATTGGGAGGTGGGGCAGGGGGGTGAAAGGTTTAAGTCCTCCAGGGCGCCGTCTCTGGTCCAGCGATCAAGATAGTTTTCAAGGATATGGCAGAGCAGTAACACAGGAAGGACACTGATAAACAGGAGCATGACCAGAGGTTGAGAAGAGGCCTCAAGATTGTGGCATACAAGGATTAATTGAAGGAACTTGGGATGTTTAACCTGAAGAAGAGGAGTTTGAGGGAGTATGATCATTGTCTTTAATTATCTGGGCACCTCTCTGCTCAGATGAGTGCTGTGTCCCCAGACTGGATAGTTTACATTATTTCTCCAAGGGAAAAAAAATCACAGTCTTTGAAATTACCTGGTATACACATGAACACCTGTGGACTTCCATCATAAATAACATAAATTGACATATTCTGTAATCTCCAGAACTTATCTCAATTTCACAGTATAATTCACATGAGTGTACCTAATACATGGTGTTCATATTGGGATTCCATACATCAAGTTAACATGACAGATAGATAGATAAGCAGATAGATAGATAGATAAGTAGAGAGATAAATGATAGATAGGTAGATAGGTAGGCAGGTAGGCAGGTAGGTAGATAGGTAGGTAGGTAGATAGGTAGGTAGATAGGTAGGTAGGTAAGTAAGTAGATAGGTAGGTAAGTATGTAGACAGGTAGGTAGGTAGGTAGGTAGTCCACTTTACTTGATGTGTTTGAAATCATGAGTCTGAGAAGGGTCCATAGGCTTCAGCAGACTGCCAAAGGGGTCCTTGACAGGAACAAGGTTAAGAATTTCTGACATAGAGTATGAATGAATAAAAAACAAACCACAACCAATTATTAAGAATTTATGTGCAAAATATTGTGTTAAGCCCTAGGGATGCAGATAGTAAAGAAAGACAGTCCCTGCCCTTGGAGAGCATACATTCTAAGAGGGGAAGACAACACACGGAGGAGATTTCAGCTGTAAGTCAGATGGAAAGGTCTCATGATCCTTAGATTGCAGCAGCAAGGCAGATGACAATAATTTGTTCCTGAGATTAAGCCATTTGATAGTGTCAAGGTCTTTGATGTTGAGAACTTTCTTTTCTGGGTCCTCAGCAGCTGTGATTGCTGAGAAAGATGGCTGTTTTAGTCAAGTCGAGTCAACAAGCATTTATTAAGCATCTATTATAATAATAGCTAACATTTATGTAGCACGTATTTGCTAGGCACTGTGCTAAGTGTGAGGGATACAAAGAAAAACAGAAGTATGGTCCCTGCCCTCAAGGAGTTCACAGTCTAACATGCATAACATAAGAAGAGATAGGACCCCGTCTTGTTTCACTGATATAGAGAAACTCCAAGGCGAGGAAATGCATCCCTCCCAAAGCAAGTTAATACCTTCTCTGCAAGTTACAGAATTGTCTAGAGCAGTGGTGTCAAACTCAAGTAGAAACGCATGCAAGAATCCCTTCAGACAAGCTGCATATTGACTTAGAAAATAGCATATTAATACTGTCTATGTTTTAATTTGTTTTATTTATTTTGGTAAATATTCCCCAATTACATTTTCACTTGATTCCACCCTGCATTTGGAAGGGTTGTGGGCTACCTGTGGCCCACAGCCACCCGTCTGACACTACTGACCCAGAGCTCTGAGAAGGTACGTGAGCATGTTGTCTAGAAAACCCAGGTCATAACTAACACACAACAGTCCACATGGCAGTAACATACAAAGCACATATCACAGGGACTCCAATAATGGGTGTTGTTTAGCTATGAAAAACTTCTTCCATTTCTTCTAAATATTAATTGTAGTAATAATAGCTAGCATTTTATGGTGCCTTAAGATTTGAAAGGGAAGCTAGGTGCTGCAGTTGATAGAGTACTAGGCCCAGAGTCAGGAAGACCTGAGTTCAAATCTGGTCTCAGACATTTACTAACTGTGTGATCCTGGGCAAGTCACTTAACCCTGTTTGACTCAGTTTCCTCGTCTGCAAAATGAGCTGGAGAAGGAAATGGCAAACTACGCCAGTATTTTTGCCAAGAAAACCCCAAAGGGGGTCATGAAGAATTGGACACAACTGAAAAAGTGACTGAATAACTACAAGATATGAAAAATATTTTACACACATTACACTCATTTGAGCCTCACAACAACCCTGTGGAATAAATGCTATTATTATGCCTGTTTTACAGGTAAGGAAACTCAGGCAGAAGTTGGCCTTCTCACAGCTAGTAAGTGGCTATGGTAGGGTTCAAACTTAAGCCTCTAAGCCCAGCATTGTATCCATTATATCGCCTATCTGCCAGTAAAGAACCATAAGTAGGCTTGGTCATTGGCCTACCAGACCTGGCAGACCTATCTTGACTTCCTGACCTTTTGAATGGCACATAGTAGGTGCTTAATAATTGCTTGTGGACTGAATGGCTACTTTTATGGCCCAGGCATCCAATTATCAGAATCCAGGAACCTGCTGACCTGTAGCCCCTATCCTGAGCTCGAGGATTCCTCAGGGTGGCTATCACACCCGTTAAGCTCTATTCTCAAAGTATGCCCAAATCTGGAGTGTTAGACTGAAAAGATACTGCCTGTGGGTTCAACCTTCAGCCCCTGTCTGAACAAAAGTACCTCTGGGACCAAGACACTCAGCTGATTTCCTTGACCTTCTGCAGAATTGCAAATATTCTATTTCTCCCTCATCCAAAACATTGACTTCTGAGCTATTATCAACACTCTGGGCCTATCTTATAGACTGGCAGGTTGCCCAGTCTCTCAATTACTTGTTATGGGATAGCTTTCTATCGCTCTGCAATTTTGTGTGTTCCCTGCATACTAAAATATCTTAGCAAGACTCTATTAACTTGCTGAAAATCTTGACAATGAACTTGGGCACCAGTCTGTCCCTTGTTGCCATGAGTACTTTTCCGAGCTGTGGTCAAAGCTAGGGCGTCAAGCTTTGTCAGTCGATCTCTTGGCTAAGAGACTTGCTGATTATGAGGATCCATGTCAGTGCCATCTTTTGAGACCTTAAGTTACTGGTCAATAGGCAAACGTGGCTCTCACCCAAATACTATCTTGTAACCCTGGGGCACCATTCCTAGTAGTCTGTCCATTGTATAAATTGCATAAGGAACTTCCAGTGTGGAGATCACTGAGCCTTCTGCTTAGGCCTCAAGGTCTCCAGCGTGTCCAGCTTCATGAAATTGAAACATCAGCTGCGAGTCTCCCTTACAGCTACCTAGACTTCTTGAGGTCAGCCAAGGCCAATGATGCTTCCTCTTCAAATCTTTCCCTCGGTCAGAATAGACCCTGGCAGGGAAGCTCCAGAAGAAGAAATGCTTATTCTACAACCTCTGAGTAATTATAAAAGCTTTCTCATTCCTGGATGAGTCTGCTTATCCATAAGGGATGTATAAATGGTCTGCCTACTTTTTCCTCTTTATTCCTAAGGACGAAAAAGCCTAAACACCACAAATTCCAAAGGTTTGCTGGTGCTTATACTCTCCAAATAGAAGTAGTGACATAACATAGTGGGGGAAGGGGAGGGAAACCTGGCTCTGCAGTCAGAAGACCTGGTTCAAATTCTGTCTCTGATGTTTATGCATATGTAGCTTTGGGCAAGCCACTCTCTCTGGGTCTTGGTTTCCTCATCTGTAAAACCAGGCAGTTGGATTAGATGGTCTCTGAAGTCATCTTCAACTCTGTGACCCTATGGAGCTACAGTTGGCATCTCTAGCGTTTGGTACACGTCTCAAACTTTTTATCAATATTTGATTATTTTTATGGGGTGGGCAATAGAATTTCTTTCTTACTAGTTTAAAGTTCTCTCATGGTGTAGAGTGGCCATGGCTATTGAGCCAAATGCCAATCTTTAATGGGGCCACGTGTGGAAGCAGTTACAGTCTCTTACCACACTCCATTAGTGGGGCATAGTTTCACCTTGTGCTATTGTCTCCACTCTAAGGCAACCCCTGGGAAATGAAACTTGCAACCCTGAGGATCACTCTCTGATTTCTTAGCTCATCTTGGCCCTTCATCATGCAGCTGCTTCCACTGCCATACATCCTAGAACAAATGAGATAAAGAGGAGACAACACAGTTCACTAATACTGATGCCACTCTCTAGTGAAAATCTCAGGGTCCAAGGGACACTTTAATGGGCCCAATGGACCAGCTCCCTGTACATCTTAATTGTTTCCATGTCTTCCTTGGGTACGGAAAGGCAGCATGACGTAGTTGATAGAGAGTTGACCTTGAAGCCAAGAAGACCTGGATTTATGACATGCACTGACTGTGTGACCCCTGGACAAATAATATCTCGGTGCTCCAGGCAAGTGTATGGGAAGATAGTTTTTTTTTTCCCATGGGATGTTGCAACTGAAATTTAGCAAGAAGTCAAACTGAGGCAATTCTTCAAGGAAGACAACATTTATTAACAGGGGCATGCTACCTGTCAATAAATTGGGTCAGTGGCTTGCCTCTATATATGCCAAAGACCCAGAGCAAAAGGATGGTTCCCTTTATGTATGTTTTGGGGAGTACAGAACAAAGAATCGAACAGGGTAGATGTCATCATATAGTTGAGGGCAACATGATTTGTCATAGAACTGAGGCACAAGGAACAACATGATTGGTTAGAAGTTTGGTAATGAGGGGTTGCAACACCCCCCTCTGTTTCTCCTAAGATTCCAGGTGCAAGGTAACAAACTGAACTTTCTTGAAGGATGGCTTGGTGGTATAAAGACATTAGGCCTGAATCCCCTGTGTTGACATATATCCCCCAAGGTCAGCTAAATTCCTTGAGGCAGGAATAGATTAGTGATTAGCAGGAGAGCTGGATGTCTAAAATTAACCCATTACAAGACAGCTAAATTCTAAACTAGGTTCAAAGAAAAAGAACTATGACTTAAGCAGTTACAGGACAAAATCAATTAATTATAAATAGGATTGATAAATAAATGATACAGTATCAACCTTAATTTTCTCAGGATTTCCCTGTACCAGTAAAATCACAAGGCACAGTTCTCATACTTATCTTTCTTTAGGTTCAAAATGCCCATGGGACAGGGCATCCCAATTAATCTTTGCTGGCTTATGAGGGCACACTGGTGCTGGGAAAACTGGAAAATAGTATGGCAGAAACTAGACATAGACCAACATCTTATACCATATACCAAAATAGAGTCAAAATGGGTACACAATTTAGATATAAAGGCTGGTACTGTAAGCAAACTAGGAAAGCAAGGAATAGTCTACCTGTCAGATATATGGAGAACAGAAGAATTTATGACCAAACAAGAATTAAAGAACATTATGACATGCAAAATGGATAATTTTGATTGCATTAAATTGAAAAGGGTTTGCACAAAGAAAGTCAATGCAACCAAGATTAAGAGGGAAGCAGAAAACTGGGAAAGAATTTTTACAACCAGTATCTCTGATAAAGGGCCTCATTTCTAAAATATATAGAGAACTGTGTCAAATTTATAAGAATACAAGTCATTCCCCAATTCATAAATGATCAAAGGATATTAGCAGGCAGTTTTCAGATGAAGAAATTCAAGCTATCTATAATTATATGAAAAATGCTTTAAATCACTGTTGATTAGAGAAATACAAATCAAGACAACTCTGAGGTATCACATCACACCTATCAGACTGGTTAACAGGAAAATGATAAATACTGGAGAAGATGTGGGAAAATTGGAACACTAACGCATTGTTGGTGGAGTTGCAAATTGATCCAAGCCTTTTGGAGAACAATTTGGAATTATGCCCACAGTGCTATAAAACTGTGCATACTCTTTGACCCAGAAATACCACTTCTAGGTCTGTATCCCAAAAAGATCATAAAAATGAGAAAAGGACCCACATGCATAAAAATATTTATAGCAGTTCATTTTGTGGTGGCTAAGAATTGGAAATTGAGGGATGTCCATTGATTGGGGAATGGCTGAACAAATTGTGGTATACAAATGTAATAGAATACTACTGTGCTATAAGAAATGAGCAGTCAGACTTTAGAAAAACCTGGAAAGACTTATATGAACCGATACTGAGTGAAATGAGCAGAACCAGGAGAACATTGTACCTGGTAACAACTACGTTGTGTGATGACTGACTTTGATAGACTTAGCCCTTCTCAGCAATGCAAGGATCTAAGACAACTCCAAAAGACTCGCTATGGAAAATGCTATTCACATCCAGAGAAAGAACTGTGGAGTCTGAATGCAGATGGAAGCATACTATTTGCTCTCTTTTTCTTTTGTTGTTTTGTTTTGTTTCTTCTTTCTCATGGTTCCTCCCATTAGTTCTAACTTTTCTTTACATCATGACTAATGTGAAAATATGTTTAATCTGAATGCACAAGTAAATCCTATATCAGATTGCACACCATCTTGGGGAGGGGAGAGGAGAGGGAAGGAGAGAAAATTTGAAACTCAAAATCTTATGGAAGTGAATGTTGAAAAATAAAGATTAATCAATTAATTAATTTTTTGAAAAGCTGTACATAAAAAAACATAAAGGCATGCTCAACTTGTTGGCTAGTGCTGCTACTTTACAAGGCACCACCCAAAAGATGGCTGGTCAAAATAGGTCAACCCAAAATTGAAATTGAACTCCATACACGGTATCATGGAACATCTTAGTAATGGCTCTCTTCAAAGCTAACAATTCTAATGATTAGAATAATAACGATGCTGGGCAGATGAAGGCTGTTTTCTCTTTGTCTTCCTTTGTTATGGTGATGTGTTAGGATGAACTTCATAAGTCCAATACTGAAGATTACTAGCTTCCTAGCAAACAACCCAGAGCATCTCAAACACATTCATGATTCACTGGTCACTTTCTTTCAAAATCTCATAGTCTACAAACATTTGGATTTCCCCGGTGTTCTGTACCAACACTATGGGTGATGCACATGGACTTCAGGACTCTAAGAGGGTGCCTTTGGCTAATACTTCCTTCAGGAGGTTTCTAAGTTTTTCCCTCTCTAAGAAAGTATCTTTCAAGACTATTCTTGAAAGACTGGGAGTGATTACAATGGGTTCTGTGGGCTGCTCTTCAGGTATACCCTACATTCCACTCATGGCTGAAATTTTCCTGGTTACATGGCAAGAGGAGTTTAAGGAAATCTATTGTCCTGTGACAATCATTGGTGGGGGGTCCTCTTTCTTGTCATTGCTGGCAATATGCTTGCCAGAGTCCTCCTTAATAAGCTGTTCCTTCACCTGGAAGAGAGTCATCTACCTGAGAGCCCATGTGGCTTCATAAAGGGCTGAGGAACGGTTGATATGATGTTTGCTGCCCGACAACTCCAGGAGAAATGCCAGGAGTAGAAAAAAGGTCTGTACACTTTTGTAGATCTGACCAAGGCCTTTGACACTGTCAGTTGTGAATGGAGAATTATGTCAAAATTTGGTTGCCCTGAGAAGTTCATCAGCATTGTATGTCAATTTCACGATGGCATGCTTACCCAGGTTCTAGATAATGGACAATGCTCTCGTGCTTTCCCAGTCACCAGTGGAGTAAAGAAGGGCTGTTTATTTGCTCCTGTGCTTTTTAGCATGATGTTTTCAGCCATTTTGTCAAATGCCTTCCATGAGGATGAACATGGCATCGAGGTCAGCTACTGCATTCTTCAACTTGAAAAGGCTACAAGTCAAGACCAAAGTGGAGGGAATATTGGTTCATGACCTCCTGTTTGCAGATGATTGGGCACTCGATGCAGCCTCTGAAGCTGAGATGCAACAAAGTATGAATCAATTCTCTGCTGCTTGTGCTAATTTTGGCCTAAAAATTACCAACAAGAAAACACAGGTGCTCCATCAGCCACCACCATGCCATCCATACATGGAACTATTGGTTACAGCAAATGGAGAGGTTTTGAATGCTGTGGATAAGTTCACTTACCTTGGTAGTATACTTTCCAGGGATGTACATGTTGATAATGAGGTTGACTCACTCATTGCCAGAGCTAGCTCAGTGTTTGGGAGGCTCCAAAGGAAAGTGTGAGACAGAAGAAGTATTAGGCTGCCCACCAAACTGAAAGTCTACAGAACCATTGCCTGATCTCATTTGTTGTATGCCTGTGAAACCTGGACAGTCTACCAGCATCATACCAGGAAACTTAATTGCTTCCATTTGAATTGTCCTAGAAAGATTCTGAAGATCACCTGGCAGGATAAAGTACCAGACATTGAGGTCCTTTGTTAAACTAAACTACCAAGCATTTGAACTCTGCTTCAGAGAGCGCAACTCTAACATGCTGGCCACATTGTTTGAATGCAAAACATATGCTTGCCCAAAAGACTATTTTATGGAGAACACACACAGGACAAGTGTTTATATAGTGTTCAGAAGAAGGATACAAGGACTCTCTCAAGGTCTCCCTTAAGAACTTTGGAATTGATTGTGGGATATGGGAGATACTGACACAGGACAGCCCAGCATGGCGTGTCCAAATCACGGCTGTGCTCTGTAAGCAAAGTGGAATTGAAGTAGCTCAAAAGAAACATGAGATGTGCGATTTTAGAGAATCCACCTTAAATGTTTGCATGGACTATGTGGAGACATTTCAAGCTCATGTTAGTCTGAACAGCCACAGTCAGATACACTTGACTCTAGCATAGTGATGCCGTTTTGGTCTTCTTTGAGAATGAAGGACAACAATCAACCAACCAAAATTCCAGTCATGGAACAATAACATGGTAGTCTTCGTGCTGAGTTTCTTCCTCAAGTGATTCTTTCATTCTTCATGCACTGGGCAGTCACCACAGTCAGTGCTCTCTGGAAATACTCTTGTGTTGAAAATATTGGTATCCTTGCCATGATTTTTTATAGATTTAAAAAAAATTTGAGTGACAAGTATTTTTAATCAATCTGTCCTTCCCACTACCTCCCCCCATTAAGCAATTAAATAAAAAACAAATCCCCCAGCACATATCTACATAGTCCCTCACTGTAGTTTTGTGGTGCTCTCTGTTACAACAGTGGAGTCATTCTGTCCATCATTCTATGTCTCATCAGGTTTTCCCTGAGCTGCCAGCAAGCCTGAGCAACTAGTGGGTAGGAAGGGGAACTCTCTTGCCCTCTTTCCTCGAGCTATACATGAAAAGATGCTGAGGGGACAATGTTCTTCGCTGCTCACCTCTCCCTTTCCATGCTAATGCATTGCGAGTATATCTTAGTCTCTATAACACCTGGTCATCCAATCCAATGTTCAGCCCAGTTAGTTCTGGATTGACTCGCAGACCACAGGTCACCTGTAACAGTTAAGGAGCATCTGCCTTTGCTAATCCTTTGACTTCTAGTTTCTGAGGCTGTCCACCCATCGGCAGCACAGAATTGAAGAGTTTGCACCCTTGGCACTGAAACGTGTGCAGGAACCAAGCAGAAGATCACTGTGGAAGACTCGGAGCTCATCCAGCCCAGTCCCTCCCTTTTACAGTTGAGTTGCCCCTCCTCCCCCCTGTTAAGACCTGATGGCCTCTTTGCAGAGATGGGGGGTATGGGGGTGGAGCATTGCATTTGATGACAGGCTAGTTTGATGTGTAGATGAGTTTTACTAAATTTTGTGTTTTTTCTCTCTGGGAGGGGGGAGGAGGACAAAGGATATATTGGAAAATGAGGGCTATAGATACCAATTGCTTCTCTAAGCTTTCTAACCATTCCAATTAAGTAAGGACAGGGTCCTTCTGTTGAAGACCACGTATCATGTCAAATTCTAGGCTCTTCCAACTTTCCATCAACCTCTTTCTCTCCACTTCATTCACCTGCCACTGTCATGCTTCTGCTGTGGCGTGGTCCAGGGCATGGCCTTTCCTGGATGCAAATGGTTCCTCTCTTGATGGACACAGCAATTCTCAGGTGGAGGCCTGACCCTGACAGGTAGCCCTAGGCATTCACACACCACCTTCTCTTCATATATTTTCATATAATCTTTCTCCTTTGTGGGAGATTCTTCAGGTTCCAGATGTTCCCCCTAACTTTTATCTCCCTGGGGATACAAGAATGTCCTCAGTTCAGGTAACTTATAGAGCACCTCTCTCTGCCTCCTTGTATCACCTATTTCAGAGAGAGAGAGAGAGAGAGAGAGAGAGAGAGAGCAAATCCATGTCATTCATACTACTATGTCTGAGAGGGGCAGCCAGGTAGTTATTCATTCAGGAAGATTTTTCTGTGTCTGGATTTTTGTCAATGTACGAGCAGCCTATGATGTTTCTGGATTTTTTTTGGGGGGGGGAGGGGGCGATGTTGAAGAGGGTATTTTTTTTTACTTTTCCTACTGATAATCCCCTTCAGGTAATAATAACTTTTATGTCAAATGAGATATTTGTAAAGCACATAGCCTGGCACATAGTAAGTGTTTTATTTAGTAATATGTGTGCCCCACCCTCCACTTTAAAGTTTCCAAAACACTTTTCAAATGTGCATGGGTAGAGTACTGGGCCTGGAGTCAGGAAGAAGTGAGTTCAAATTCAGACACTTATTAGCAGTGTGACCCTGGACAAGTCATTTAATGTCTGCCTCAGTTTCCTCAACTGTAAAAATGAAGATAATAATAGCACCTACCTCCTAGAATTATTGTGAGGGCCAAATGAGATATTTGTAAAATGCCTGGCACATAGTAGGTATTAATAAATGTATATTTCTTCCTTCCCTCCCCAGTGTCTTTGACCTCAGGGCCAGAAGGTACTCCTAACGTCATGTATTCCTCATGGGGATACAATTTTAAAGCCTCCTGCCAACGTTCCAAGTATTCAACTCTCATTCTTCTTTTTAATATTACAGACATCAGTGCCAAAGTATAAAACCACGTAACCTGTGAAGAAGATGGTGTAGGTTTAGCACAGAGGCATAAGGATAGTAATGATAACTGACATTTATATAGCACTTACTACATGGCCAGGCACTGTGCTAAACACTTGATTATCTCATTTGATCCTCACAACAACCCTGTGAAGCAGGTGCTGTTATCATCCCCCTTTTACATATAAGGAAACTGAGGCAGGCAGAGGTTAAGTGACTTGCCCAGGGTCACACAGCTAGCCAGATTTGACCTCAGGTCTTCCTGGCTCCAGGTCACTATGGAGCCACCTAGCTGCCTCTGGAAACACAACAACTGCCTCCATTTCAAGAGGCTGCTTTGTGATGCAGTGGATAGAAGGTCAAATGTGGAATCAGTAGGACCTGAGGTCGAATCCTGCTTAAGGCACTTCCCAGCTCTGTGATCCCCTGTGATTCTGTGAGTCTCAGATCTCCATCAGCCTCAGTTTACTCATCTGTAAATGGGGACAAAAATAGCACCTGTTTCACAGGGTCGTTGTGAGGATTGAGTGAGATAACATTTGTTAAGTGTTTTGGAAACTTTAAAGAGGGGAAGGAACACGTATTTATTAAGTAAAATACCTACTATGTGCCAGGCTATGTGCTTTAAAAATATCTTTGATAAACCCAAAGAGGCCAGCTTCTGGGCTAATAATTCACTATTTCACAAAAACTGTTGGGAAAATTGGAAAATGGTAGGGCAAAAACTGGGCATAGACCAATATCTTACACCATATACCAAAATAAAGTCAAAATGGGTTCATGATTTAGGAGTAAAAGTTGATACTCTAAGTAATTTGGGAAAGCAAGGAATAGTTTACTTATCAGATTTGTGGAAAAGTAAAGAATTCATGACCCAACAAGAGATAGAGAGCATTACAAAATGCAAAATGGATAATTTTGATTATGTCAAATTGAAATGTTTTTGTACAAAAAAAGCCAATGCAACAAGAATTAGGAGGGAAGCTGAAAATTGGGAGAAAATCTTTGCAACTAGTATCTCTGATAAAGGCCTCATCTCTAAAATATACAGGGAGCTGAGCCAAATATATAGGAATACAAGCCATTCCCCAATTGAGAAATGGTCAAAGGATATGAACAGGCAGTTTTCAGAGGAAGAAATTAAAGCTATCTACAGGCATATGGAAAAATGCTCTGGATCACTACTGACTAGAGAAATGCAAATCAAAACAACTCTTAAATACCACATCTCTCCTGTCAGATTGGCTAAAATAACAAAACAGGAAAATGATAAATGCTGGAAAGGATGTGGGGAAATTGGAACATTGTTGCATTGCTGGTGGAGTTGTGAGCCATTTTGGAGAGCAGTTTGGAACTATGCCCAAAGGGCTATAGAAATGTTCATACCCTTTGACCCAGCAATACCACTTCTAGGGTTGTATCCCAAAGAAATCACACAAGCGGGAAAAGGACCCATATGTACAAGAATATTTATAGCAGCTCTCTTTGTGGTAGCCAAGAATTGGAAATCAAAGGGATGCCCATCAATTGGGGAATGGCTGAACAAGCTGTGGTATATGAAGGTGATGGAATACTATTGTGCCATAAGAAATGGGGATGATGCAGACTTCATAACAACCTGGAAAAACCTACACGACATAATGCTGAGTGAGCGGAGCAGAGCCAGGAGAACGTTGTGCACAGCCACAGATATATGGATTCCGTGAGGACCAACCCTGACATACTGCGCTTTTCTCAGCAACCTAAGGGGCAAGGACAACTCCAGGGGACTCACGATGGAGAATGCTATCTTCATCGAGACAAAGAACTGCGAAGTTTGAATACAGATTGAGGCACACTACATGCTTGCCTTTTTTGCTTCTCTTTTGTTTTTGTTTTTGGGTTGTTTTTTTTTTGGTTCTGTTTCTTCTTTCTCATGATTCATTCCATTGGTCAAAATTCTTCTCCACGACTTGACTAGTGCATAAATTAATTCAATGCGAAAAAAAAAATATCTTGTTTGACATAAAAGCTATTATTATCTGGAGGGGATTATCAATAGGAAAAGTATATATATATGTCCTCTTCGACATCCACCTCCCTTTCCACCACACACACACACACACAATTCCAGAAACATCCCTAGGCTGCTCATACATTGACAAAAATCCAGCCATAAAAAAAATGTTCCTGAATGAAAACTCTAGATGTTACCACCAGATGGCGCTGTGAACAGCTCATGCATCTGCAGCTTTAGAAATGGAAGGGAATTGTGCGATTTTGCAGCCTAATTCCTTCATTTCACAGGTGAGTTGCCGGAGCTTATTAAGAAATAAGGTAAAACTAAAAATTAATTAATTTTTAAAATTTTTAAAAAGAGAAATAAGGGCTATTGCACATAACATTACATTTGGTTCATGTATTTGTAAGTTTTGTTCAACTGTCTTTCTCCTCTCTTACTCTTTGCTATGGCTTTCTGAGAGAAGGATGGGAAATATATTGGAAAATTAGGAAGACAGCAATTTGAATGTAAAACTTTTTTACCATTGGAAAAACAACTGACCTGGAAAGTAGATCCAGGAGAGATAATTCAAAGAAGACACAAAAATACCAAAGGAAAAATGTTTTTAAAATAGATTTTTTGATGCCTTTATTTTTTGACATTGCCTAAATTTCCCCCAGTATCTTCCACCCCTTTCAAAGATCCATGACCTCTTGCTTCCTACAGTGTCAGCCCTGCATGCCTCTCCTTCAAGGGCTCCCAAGTATTCTAATTCCCAGAACCCTCAGCCAATCAGGAGACACCCTGGTCAGTGGTGGGCTTCTGGAACTCCATCTCACTTTCCACTTTAATCTTTCCCTGGTCTCCAAGGTGAGCAAGGAGAAAAGACTTCATAAAAGATGATGTAAGGTAGAAAGGAAGGTCCCATATACATAATGATAACAGCTAACATTTATATAGTGCTTTAATATAGTGCAATGCACTTTACAAATGTCATGTACACAGGAGATTTCCACATCCTTCTGCACCTGCCCAATCTCTAGCTTCAGGTGCAAAGATGTGCCAACCGACCATGCATGACTTCCATCTCCTGATGCATATGTCCCTTCAGGAACAGTGTCAAGGGGCCTGATTTGGCTTCCATCTGCACCAGACTTCTACCTCCTGCTATCCCAGCCAGACTGATCTCCTGCTTCTTACAACAAGATGAATCACATACTCAGGAGGCAGAAAGACAAGGAGGAGAAAGAGGTAGGTGTAGATGGCATGGAAGTTAGTTAGACACACGGAGATTTTAGATGGTGTTTCCTTTGACTGTGATGTAGGAGTAAGTTAACTCCAATTCTCTTAGGTGTTTGGAGTTAGAGACCAGTATCAGGAGGAGATGTTGATGCCACCAGGACATGTGGGAAAACTCACCTACAAAGCATCATGGACTATTAACTTTTAAGCATGAGTTCATAGTATCCAGACACTCAAAGAAGCACCAGGTGATGTTGGAGCTGCCTAAAGGGTCCCTGGTGGGCATTAACCGCTAAAGTTTCCACAAGTCCTGCCCTTTCTCTTTCTCTTCCAGTTTAGAGGTGCTTCTACATACAGTGAAATTTCTTGTACTATCTTAAAAAGGAGCATGGAACCTTTACATTTGGGCTGGGAGAGGGAACATCTCTGTCTACAATGATATAACAGTTATGTACATCAGCTAAGAAAAAGGGATGGTTTGTGAACAATCTGACGTATTGGGTAGACAGCTAGCCTCAGCATCAGGACCTGGGTTCAAGATCTCTGTCCAACCCATTGCATCCTCTCTGATTAGTAAGTGCTTAATACGTGTTCCTGTATTCACTGATTGATTAACCTCTCAGGGCTCCAAGTGACTCTGACACTGTACCTTGCAGAGAAGGTGGCTATTAACATTTGAAAAGGGAATCTCCAAGTTGGCTGTTTCCTATATCAACGTAATGGCAAGGCTGGTTCAAATACAAATGGGTAGATACTGTTGACCTAGATCATTTCAAAGCAATCAACAAAGACCTGAAGACTCTGGGCTGGACTATGCAACATATTTTATTGAACTTATTCTCAGGAGACCTACCTACCTAAATTAGTTCCTGAGGGTGGGGGAGTGCGGTGGGGGAAAAGTTACTTAGGATGTAATCTCTATTTCTGCCTCCAGATGGCACTCCAAGCTTGAGCCGAGCCAGCTTTTGTGAGCTTTTACCTCTTCCTCTGTCTTACTAAAAATAATGATGACAATTGCATAGTGCTTATGCTCTGGGCTGAGCATTTCATAATTATTACCTCCTTTGATACGATAACCCTAGTAGGAAGGTTCTGCTGCTATTCCCATTTTACAGATGCAGAAAGAAGTTATATATCCACAGCTAGTGAGTGTGTGAGTCTGGATTTGAACTCAGATCTTCCTGACTTCAGGACAGGTGCTCTATCCATGTGCCTCCTAGCTGCATCCTTATGTGTGTATGTGTGAGGATAGGACTTGCATGGGTCCTACAGCTACCACCTTTTCTTATTAATGCCCAAGCCTGCATTTCCTGTGAATCCAGTTTGATTATATCCAATCTACACCTGCATTTGTAAAGTGCTGGGAATACAAAGGCAAAAGGGAAACAGTTCTAACCCTCAGGGAGCTTACACTCTAATAGGGAAGATGGCATTTACACACAGAGGTGTATATAAGACATATACTAATGAAGGTCTTACAAGGCAACCTTGGAGAAATTGTCAACCCAGCCATGGACAAAAAGCTTCCCAGGACATAAGGTGTTTAAGCTGAGGCTTGAAGGAAGCCAAGGATTCTAGGAGGTAAAGAAGGATGGTATTCTATTTTGGCATAGAGGCAGAGTGATGTGTGAAAAATCAGTATATCAGTATGGCTGGACAAAGTGTGTGGAGGGAGCAATGTGTAAGAAGACTGGAAAGGTGGGAAGGTATAAAGGGCCTTAAATTTCAAATGGAGGAGTTTGATTTTGTTTTTGGGTATCATAGGGAGCCACTGAAGTTTATTGAATGGGGAGAAAGTGGAGAAAGTGGGGTGACATGATCAGATTGCTTTAATAAAGTCATTTTGGCAGCTTGTGTTGTATTGATTGGAATGGGAAGAGGCTTGAGGCAGGGAGACCAGTTAGGAAACTCTTATGATAGTCCAGGCAAGAGGTGAGGAAAACCTGGGGTAGGAACTGTGTGGGTGGAGAGAAAAGGGGTATGGATATCCAGGAGATCTTGTGGGGACAGAAACAACTTAATTAGACAACAGATTGGATATGTGGGGTGAGTGAGAATAAGGAGTCAAGGATGACACCTAGGGTGGGTGTCCAGGGCAGGGGAAAAAGGAAGGGTGTCCTGGACAATAATAGGGAAATTAGGAATGAGGGAGAGTGGGGAGATAGGGGAGATGCAAGTTCTTTCTTAGATGTGTTAAAATTGGACGTGCTACAGGAGCCATCCAGTTTGAGATGTCCAAAAGCCAGATGCTAGAGCTCAGAAAAGAGACTAGGGAGATAGATACATAGATAGATAGACAGACAGATAAGTAGGTAGGTAGGCAGGTAGATAGATAGAGAGATAGAGAGACAGACAGACAGACAGATAGATAGATAGATAGATAGATAGATAGATAGATAGATAGATAGATAGATAAGTAGGTAGGTAGGCAGGCAGATAGATAGACAGACAGACAGACAGACAGACAGACAGACAGACAGACAGATAGATAGATAGATAGATAGATAGATAGATAGGCAGGCAGAAAGGATAGATAGATTAGATAGATAGACAGAGATGGATGGATGGATGGATGGAAGGGTAGATGGATGGATGGATAGATCTGAGAGTCATCTACATAGAGATGATAACTGAGCCCATGGAAGCTGATGAGGTCACCAAACGGGATAGTATAAAGGGAGAAGAGAAGAGAGCCCAGGACAGCGCCTTGGTTAGTGGGCATGACATGGTTGATGAGCCTACCACCCTTCTACATGTTGGGGATATAAAGAAAAAAATACTCCTTGCATACAAGAAGCTTATATTTTATTTGGGGGAAACAAATGTGGACATAGAAAATTAAATATAAAAGATATGCAAAATAATTTCAGTGAGGGAGGAGGAGAAAAGGCAACAATCAGCTGCAACCACTGACCAATTGCCAGCAAAGGGCAGGTGCTGCTGTCTGCACCTGCTCAGCAGCCACAGCTACTAAAGACCAGGCAAAGGAAGCTCCCACCACCAAAGACCTCAGCCCTGACAAATGGTTCAATAGCAGAAACAGATAGCTTTTTATCCTTGGAAATGACATTAAAGAGGATTTGTTACCATCTGCTTTGCTGCTGCACCCTAAGGACCACTAGTCCTTTCTATCTGACTGGCAATTGAAATTTCCTCTATGTGCTTTTTCTCCCCTGAGAATATGAGCTCCTTGAGAGCAGACCGTCTCCTATTTTCTACTTATATCCCCAGTGCTTAGCACAATTCTTTCTCTCCTGGTTCTCTTCCCATCTATCTGACTCCCCTGCCCCTCCCACCTTAGTCTCTTTTGCTGGCCATGCATCCAGTCTATTGATTGACTGTTTATACATAGTAAGAGCCTAATAAATACTTTTTAAAATTTTCATACATTCAATTCAAAGGGTTCACAATAGAATAGGGGTTCCTGAGATAAGGACAAAGGAGGGGAGCTGATAGGTGAAGGAGTGGATAGAGGACTGGACCTGGAGTCAGGAAGAATCAAGTTCAAATCCAGCCTTAGACACTTATTAGCTGCATGACACTGGGTGAGTCTTTTAACCTCTCTCTGCCTCCATTTTCTCATCTGTAAAATGGAGCAAATCAGAGCACCTACCTCCCAGGGTTATTGTGTGGATCAAATGAGGTATTTGTAAAGTGCTTTGGAGGAAGGAGAGTTGGCTGGGGAAGGGAGTTGAGCCTAGGCTGAATTCCAGGGATTTTGAGTGGACCCATGGGTTGCTTGTGACCTTCATAGAAGAAATGGTAATAGAGATTTAATTCTCAATCCCTGAGTGAGTAATGGAAACCTGGAGTGGGGAAGAGAAAGCTACATGTCAGATGACCTGCTTTGTCTTGTCTGGTGGTCAAGGCAAGGAATTAATGGAGTCCTGGGACCTTCCACCCAACAATAACTCATCATTTATTTAACTCAAAACTCAGGTTTGCCCCCATTCCATTGAGAATTTAATCTTCCCAATTTCACATGACCTAAGAGGATCACTCATTCATATGCAGACTGTAATACATTTACTAATATGGAAATGATATAGGAAGTAAGATTTGCATCATGACACTCCCTATGTTCTGTACTCAGTTCTCCCATGGCCAACTTTAGTTCAGGATCATGGACAGCTCTAGAGCAGGAAGGGACCTACAAGTCCAATTAGTCCAATTTCATGAGTCAATCAGTAAACATTTACTAAAGTGCCCAACACACTGCTATGCTAAGTGCTGGGCATTCCAAGGTAAAAGACAGTCCCTGCCCTCAAGGAGTTCATAATCTAATTGGAAGACAATATGCAAATAACTATGTACAAACAAGCTACATATAGGATAAATAAAAGAGAAATAACAGAGGGAAGGCTCTAGTATTAAAGGGGATTTGGGGAGGCTTCCCGTAGAAGGTGGGATTTTAGCTGGGACTTGAAAGAAGACAGGAAACCTAAGACCTGGAAAAATCCATGTCCAGGATCACAAGTTAATGCTTCTAAATGACTCTTTAGCAAAGCCCTTCTCAGTACCCAGTTTTTGAACTTTCAAGGGAGAAAAAAGAAATTGTCTCACTTCTGTCCTGCTTGGGGCTATTCAGCAAGGTAAAAGTTTTTTATTCTGGTTCTTGAAGTAACAGCTAGAAGTAGCTGAGGCTGGATTTGAACCCAGCTCCTCCCAACTCCAGGCACAAAGCTTTATCTAATTATGCCTCCTAACCAACGTCTCCAAGGATGTGAAGGACTATCATGAGGAAGAAGGGTTCTATTTGTTCTTTTTGACCCTAGAAAGCAGGACTAGGAGGAATGGTTTTAAGTTACATGGAGGTAGATTTATTGTGGACATAAGGAAGAGGGAATCTCAGACACTAGCTGGGTTAACTTGGGCAAGTCACTTAACCTACTTGCCTCAGTTTCATCATCTGTAAAAATGGAGATGACAATCTCAGGGTTGCTGAGAGGATCAAATGAGATTATATTTGTAAAGATCTTTGCAAACCCTAAAGTGTTATGTAAAGGTTAGCTATTATGAATAATTGTTATATTTAGTATTATTTATAATATTTTATTATTTCAATAAATAATAATAATAAACTGGTGCTTTGAGTCAGAAAGACCGGAGCTCAGATTACTAGATTATGACACTGGGCAACACCTAAACTCAAATTTCTTGAGTTGCCTCCTCAAGCAATTCCCTGGGCCTTATCTGCTAAGTAACAGAAGGGTTGGATCTACAGTTGATGTAGGGAGTTCTCACACTGGGATTCCCCCACCCTAATGGAAAGGGAACAAGATCCTAACAATCAGAGCTGACCAAATCTGATAGTCTAGGATTCTATGGAAAATTCCACCAGTCAACAAGCATTTATTAAACCCCTACTGTGTGCCAGGCACTATATTAAGTTCTGAGGATACAACAAAAGTCAGAAACTTGGGTTGCCTCCAAGGTCAAATTCTAATAAGAGAGATGAAAAATACATCAAGATTCAAGATACATAGTACATATAAGATACATTCCATATAAACAGAAGATAATCCTAGAGGGAAGGTGGGGCTGGTTGTTCCACAGAAGGTAGGATTTGAGCTGAGTCTTGAAGGAGGTCAGGAAAGCTGGGGGCAGAGGTGAGGAGTAGGGCATTCTAGGCACGGACAATCAATGAAAAGGAACTGAGTGGGGACAGGGAGTGTTGAATGTGAGGAAGAGCAAGATGGCCAATGTAGCTGAATATCCAAGTATGAGGCAGAGGTGGGAAGGAGGCTGAGGAAGGTTATGAAGGGTTTTGAATGCCAAACAGGGGTTGTTTTTCATTTGGTCCTATAGGTGATAGAGGTACTGGAGATTATTTAGTAAAGGGGTGCCATAGTAAAACCTGTGCTTTGTGACAATCACTTTGGCAGCTGAGTGAAGGATGGATTGGAGTGGGAAGAGGACTTGAGGCAAGGAGACCTACTAGCAAGTCACTGGAAGGGCAGCTCTAATGCTAGCACCCTCTTAGTTCAAGACTGATGAGTTTCTTGTGAAACATCGAACATTTAACACAAAGGTCCTGAGATAGTAAGGACATGCAAAAATGATACAGAGGTACTTTTTGTCTCTGGATGTGTCCCCTGCCCTTGTCTCCATCTGGAAAGGAGTCTGGCAGGTACAACATGAGTCATCAGGATATAGTGACTTGGAGCAATTAGGTGGCACAGTGGATAGAGTACTAAGTTTGGAGTCAGGAAGACTCATCTTCCTGGGTTCAAATCTGGCCTCAGACACTTAACTAGATGTGTGACTTTGGGCAAGTCATTTAACCCTGTTGGCCTCAGTTGCTCATCTACAAAAGGAGCTGGAGCAGGGAATGGCAAACCACTCTAGTATCTTTGCCAAGAAAACCCCAAATGGGATCACAATGAGTTGGATGCGACTGGAACAACTAAAACATTGTAGTGACTCATGTGGTTTTAGGCACCTACCAAGTCTGAGAGTCCCTAGACTCTTCATGACTGGAGCTTTTTATAGCCCTAAAACAGCAGGAAGCTGTGTCATGGAACAAGGGATGAATCAGGTCCCAGAGGCACTTTTATCTTTTTTTTTTTTGGTAAAACCTTCCCATATTGTGTGTGGGAGGAAAGAAGTTGTGTCAGGAAAATGCTGGTCCCATCCTGTAAGGCTATTGTTATAGTCCATGCATGGGGTGATGAGGGCCTGCACCAAGGTGGTGGCAGAGTCAGAGGAGAGAAGAGGACATATACTAGAGGTGCTGTAAAGGTAGAAATGACAAGATTTGACAACAGTTGGATATATGGGGTAAAGAATTGAATAAATAAGTGACAAATTGAAGATGACTGCTAGGTTACAATCCTGGGTGACTGTGAGGATGGTGATGCCCCCCACAGTAACAGGATAGTCAGTAAGAGGGCACAGTTAGGGGGAAAGATAATGAGTTCATTTTTTGATATGTTGAGTTTAAGATGCTACAGTGTGAGGCATCCAAAAGGCAGCTGGTGATGCAGGACTGGAGCTCAAGAGAGAGGCTAAGGTTAGACACATAAGGTTAGGTCTGGGAATCATTGGCAAAGAGATGATCATTGAACTCAGGGGAGCTGATGAGATTACTGAAATGGATACTACAGAGGAAGAGTCCCTTCCATTCTATTCGGAGAAAAGAAGAGAGCCCTATGAAATACTCACAGTTAGAGGACACAAACTAGATGAATATCCAACAAAGAGACAGAAAGAGCAGTCAAACAGGAGGGGGGATGGAAGGAAGGAAGGAGGGAGGGGAAGGAGAAAGGAAGGAAGGAAGGGAGGGAGGGAGGGAGGAAGGAAGGGAAGGAGGAAAGGAGCATTTATTGAGTGCCTACTATGTAATAGGCACTATATTACACACTTTACAAATATTGTTGCATTTGATCCTCACAAAAACCCTGGGAGGTAGGTGCTATTATTATGTCAATTTTATAGTTGAGGAAATTGGAAGAGACTGAGTGAGGTTAAATGACTTGTCCTGAGGCTGTATTTAAGCTCAACTCTTTCTCACTTAAGGCCCAGTGCTTTATCCACTTTGCCACCTGGAGAGACCAGGGTCACAGAAACCCAGAGAGAAGAAAATACTTAGGAGGAGAGAGTGATCAAGTGTCAAAGGCTGAGGAGTGTAACAACAATGTTGCTAGCAACTGCTGTGGAGGTGAAAGACCAACCACAAGACCAACAACAAGAGCACATAGGAGGGCTGCTATCACAGATTCTTTGATCTGCTTTTCTAAGGAAAGCAATTTTAAGGGGTTAACAATCTCACTTTAATTAAACATACATATATCGTTCACTTAGATCAGGGGTAAAAGTCAGCACCCTGAACCTCAGAGCAAATATAAACAGAAATTACAAGTAGAAATTATAAACAGAGCAAAATAACACAAATCAACAGACAGGCTTCTACCTGTCTGACCACAGACATTATATACATAGTACCCAGAGAGAGAAACACTAACATCTGGCGGGGGGGGGGGGGGGGGGGCTCCAATGGCTACCCAGAGTCTTGTCTGGTCAAATCACCAACACTCTTCCAATGAGTGTGCCCCCAAAACAAAACACCAACCTCAGATCATATATACCCTGTTCAAGGCCCTGAGGTCTCAGCGACCTACTTAGCAAAAGGGCTTGGGAAAGATCTTTAATCACTAGCACTATATCATATACTTTGTTTCCAATCAATGAATCTTGATTCAAACAAAGGCAAGACTCAAAAACACAGGACTGCCTCAGTGCTGAGAAGCACTCCAAAACAAAAGGCAGCAAAAGGTCCCACTCTACCTGCCCGATTCATTAACAATCAGGAGAGGAAAGACTCATTAAAGGCACTTGATTGCCTTAGCATTCCAAAAGAGAAAACAGTAAAAAAAGTCCCACCCTGCTTAACATTACAAGGAGAAGTCAGGAATGAGGAGGATTGAGAAAGGGCCATTAGAATTGGCAATCACTGGAAACTTTGGAGAGAGCAGTTTCAGTTGACTGATGAGGCTAGAAGCTAGACTGCACAGAATTGATGAAAATGAGAAGAAAGGAAGTGGAAGAATCTATTGTAGATGGCACTCTCAAAAGGGAGGGGAGATATGGGAGGATAATTAAAAAGGATGGACAGATAAAGTGAGGGTTTTGAAGGATATGGGAGACATGGGTATTTTCATAGGTAATAGGGAAGTAACCAGTAGACAGGGAGAGAATGAAGATTGGTGAGAGCATGGGGATGGTAGAGGGGCAATCTACTGGAGAATATGGGATAGAATGGGATCAAGGGTACATGTAGAGGAGTTTCCAAGGAGAATGGCCACCCCTTCATGGAAGACAGGGATGGAGGAAGACGTCTGAGTAATTGAGATGAAGAGGAGAGAAGAGGAAGCTCTCAGTAATTTTTTTTTAATAAAGCATGAGGCAAGATCCTCAGCTGAGAGGGTATGGAGAGTGTGTGTTGTAGGAGGCTTGTAGAAGGATGAAAATATTTCAAGTAACTTCTATGATGAGTGGGTTAGTTAATTGATTAGGGAGGTGTAAAAGCATTGCCTTGCAGCAGTGAGAGCCCTATTGAGATTGTTACCTGAATTTGTAGAGGACTTGATCAGCACAGTTTTGTGATTTTCTCCAGCTTCATTCAGCAGCATGTAAACAGAAGCAAAGGCTGCAGATGGTGGGAGTAATCAAAGCTTGGAGGTTGGCAAAGCATGATTGTGATGGGACAAGGAGCAAGGAATTTGAATGTAGAAGATAGTGTAGAGGACAGAGTCCTTGACCAAAAGGTCAAGATGGGAAAGGAAGGAGAGTGTAGCCAGTGAAGGGATGGTGGCTTGGGAAATAACTGAGTGGTGGATTAATTGGAAGTAATTGGAGGTGAGGATGAAGAACAAGGTCATAAGGCATTGTGATCAGATAAAGGGAGTTCTCCCATAAATTTGACAAAGGCACTCTCTGTTATTCATCCAACTCCCTTAATGCCACATGCCTAAAGACTACGGCTCCCTCCATGCTCTCTACTTTCAAGATTATTGTTTCAATGGGCAGAGATGATATTTTCAGCCATGTTGTCAAATGCTTTCAATGAAGATGAAAATGGCATCAAGGTCAGCTACTGCACTGATGATATATTCTTCAACTTGAAATGGCTACAAGCCAAGACCAAAGTGGAGGGAGTGTTGGTGTGTGATTTTCTGCTTGCAGATGATTGTGCGCTCAATGCAGCCTCTGAAGCTGAGATGCAAAAAAGTATGAATCAATTCTCTGCTGCTTGTACTAATTTTGGCCTAACAATTAACACCAAGAAAACAAAGGTGCTCCATCAGCCACCACCACACCATCTAAACAGGGAACTATTGGTTACAGCAAATGGAGAAGTTTTGAGTGTCGTGGATATGTTCACTTACCTTGGTAGTGTACTTTCCAGGGATGTACATATTGATAATGAGGCTGACACACACATTGCCAGAGCTAGCTCAGTGTTTGGGAGGCTCTGAAGGAAAGTGTGAGACAGAAGTTTGCCCACCAAACCGAAGGTCTACAGAACCATTGGCTGACCTCATTGCTGTATGCCTGTGAAACCTGGACTGTATACCAGTGCCATGCCAGGAAACAGAATTGCTTCCATTTGAATTGTCTTAGGAAGATTCTGAAGATCAGCCAGCAGGATAAGGTACCAGACACTGAGGTCCTTACTCGAACTAAAGTGTCAAGCTTTCAAACTCTGCTTCAGAGAGTGCTGCTCCAATGGGTTGGCCAAGTTGTTCGAATGCAAAACATATGCTTGCCAAAAAGACTATTTTTATGGAGAACTCACACAGGACAAACATTCACATGGTGGTCAGAAGAAGCAATACGATGACACTTTCAGAACTTTGGAATTGATTGTGTGACATGGGAGACACTGGCACAGGACAGTCAGGCAAACTGAAACTTGACTCTAGCATAGTGATGTCATTTTGGTCCTCTTAGAGAAGGAAGGACAACAACCAGCCAAACCAATTATTTCCACAGCATGGAAACTATAACTCTCAGAAACTACAGATCCCACAATGCCTCATGCCATAGAGATCTTGCTCCCACAATACCATCCTCACAAACAAACTCTAGTTCCCATAATGCTGTGCTTGCTGGCACTACAGCTCTCACCATTTCCAACACCACAAACTACCAATCCCACAATTCTCTGTGACTCCCGCTTCATCATCATCCATCTAGGACTTCCAAAAACAGATCCCCCCAAGAATTCCTCATGACTCAGAATACCACTCCCACAAACTTGGCATACCAATCTCAAATTAGTCATCTACTTCTTTTACCAAATGGGTTAAGGTTACTTTTTTGGTTTTGGAGAAAATAACTGAAAAATGGAATTGACCAGATTCTCCCATCCATGTTACTTCCTACTTTTACAAATATGTGATTTTGTGATTTATTATCAACCCCCAGAAAGGAAAATAACCTAGGCCAAGAACAGAAAAAAAGGCAAAGTGTGAGGATAGTGCTGGTCATTGGTCAAAGAAAAATATTAATACTCTCCTCTGCGTTTTGGATATGTATGTTGGACACAAAGGGCATTTTTGTTAATGTAATATTTTTCAAACTTCAAGCATTTCTTGTTTAAAGAGAGACATGTTTGAGAAGCATGAGGAGACTTGCTGGTTTAGGCATCTTTTTCCAAGCAAGAGATGCTTATTGTAGACGATTAAGTGGTTATTATTCTAGAATGTTAAGCCTACCCCGGCAAAACAAACAAAAAACACACTTGCATTTTAACATTTCATGACTTTTTCCTTGCTCAAGATTCCTATAAATGTTCTCTGAAATTGTCCAGGGTAGAGACATGTCTAACAACATGATGGCCATCTCTCTCTGAAGAAGAAATGTTTGGATTTACAGCAGCAGTAGTAGTAACAATGGCTGACATTTCTGTAGTATTTCCTATGAGCCAAATACTGTGCTGAGTGATGATGATATGGTGACAGTAATGTTGCATTATGGTTTTTTTCTTTGACCATTGGAATAGGAAATTCTCAATGAAGAAACTCCCTTATCCCTGTACCAATGCAGACTATCACCTTCTCTGCAAGTTATCATTACAGACAAGCCCCTCCATGCCCTGTGCCAACCTAGCTCTCTTCAGTAAATGAGATTTATTGACAGATACTCTCTTCATTCAGCAGAAGTCTTGAGAAAGCTGGAGATGAGACAGAATGTTCCCCAGGTCTGAGTCCTGATTTGGTTCTCTTGTTGCATAGAAGCCTATGGTAACAGGATGGGTTACTGGGGTGGGGGCAGAATAGTAACTCCTAGAGGTGTTGGGAGGGCACACCTATAAGGAATACATGTGTCAAGGGTATGTTAATGTAAGGTTAATAGAATGGGAAGATCTTCCCCGCCCATTAATAGGCCTCATGTGGAGCCCATTAAGGGAAGCTTGAGTAAAGGAGGTTTGTTTGTAGGAAGGCTCACACCTTTTGCTAATTTCTAATTAGGCACTGGGTCAGGAGGGTTATGGTGCCCTCTGGCTCTGAAAAGTGCATATATACTCTGGGGTTGGCATTTTGCTTTGGGGCTCACTCATTGGAAGAGTGTTCCAGTGATTTGGCCAGAGGAGACTCTGGGTTAAGGAGCCCCCCTGGCTTTGAAAACCCAGATGTTGGTGTTTCTCTCTCTATATTGCTGTGGTCAGACAGTTGGATATGTCTGTTGATCTGTGCTATTTTCTCTACTGGTAATTTCTGCTTGTAATCTCTGTTTGTATTTTCTCTGAAGTTCAGGGTGCTGACTTTCCCCCTGAACTAAGTGAATGATATATATATGTTTAATTAAACTAAGATTGTTGAACTCTTCAAAATTGCTTTCCTTTAGAAAAGCAGATCAAAGAACCTGTGCTAGCAGCCATCCTGAGTGTGCCAGTGTGGTTGCTGTTACAGTTAACAACTTTGGAACTGCAGACTTTGGTATCTCTTTTCTGTCCCAATAACTTTCTGTAAAAGTTCTTTGATAACCACTGCTCTGGCTAAACAAAAGCTTCCATTGTGTTGATGAAATGAAGCACTAACTCCTCACTGGGCACAATGTCTCTCAGACAGAGCACTCCACCCCCCAGGCAGCTTCTTGGATCCTCTCTGCTACCTGCTGTTCCTCTGCTCAGCTGGACCTTCTGCTGGATAGCGATGAAGTAAAGGCAAAAGGCTTCAACCTAAACTTTGGCGAGAGCCTCCTGTCCTTTGCAGGATTCTACTCCTCCACCTCGGAGCAGCAACAATGTGCAGAAGTAACCTTTGTCTCACTCTATTCTTTTTAACAGTAAATTATAATAGAAAACAATTCTCCCTTGGTTACTACTCCTCAGCAGCAGATGGCAGTAGAGAGCTTTCCAACCAATCAGCCTGGTAACAAGTGACATGTCAGTTGCAGCTTTGTTTTTGGTTTTTGTTTTTCTGACATCGTTTTGAAATTTGTTCTTTCTCGTTCCCTCTCTTTCATTCCCCCAACCTTTCTTGGTTTAGCAGGTAGATCCTGTTTGCCAAGGACCCCACCTTAGCATAAGATTTGTAATCAAATGCTCAACTTCTATTTGGGACCAGGCATATTATCTTCATCCAACTTGGTGATCCAAGGATTTAATCTCTATGCTGACTATTCTCAAACCTACCTTTCCTGCCCCAGTCTCTCTCCTGACCTCCAATCTTGAATCTCCAACTGCCTTTCAGACATCTCAAACTGCATGTCCAATAGACGTATTAAACTTACTATGTCCAAAACAGTACTCAGTGTCTTTCCCCCCTAAGCCCTACCCCAACCCCTCACCTTCCCCATTACTGTCGAGGGCGATACCATTGTCCCAGTCCTTCAGGCTCACAACCTAGGAGTCATCTGACTCCTCTATACCTCACTCTCCGTGTCCTTATTGCCTCCAGAATCAAATTCAAAACCCTCTGCTTGGCATTCAAAGCCCTTCACAACCCAGCTGCCTCCTACCTTCCCAGTTTTCTCACACCTTACTCCCCTCTATGTTCTCTCTAATCCAGAGACACTGGCCTCTAGGCTATTCCACTAACAAGACTCTCTATCTCTCTGCTCTGGGCATACCCTCTTGGCTGTTCCCCATACCTGGCACAATGCATCTCTCTCCTCATCTCCACCTCCTGGCTTCCCAGGCTTTAAGTCCCAACTAAAATCTCATATTCTACAGGAAGATCTACCCAACCCATCTTAATTCCAGTACCTTCCCTGTGTTGGTTATTTCCTATTTATCTTGTATATAGCTTATTTTGTAGACATGTAGATTGTAAGCTCTTTGAGGGCAGTACTATCTTTTACCTCTTTTTGTATCCCCAGTGCTTAGCACAGTGCCTGGCACATAGTGGCCACTTAACAAATGTTTATTGATTGATCGATAAAACAGTCTGTGTCCCCATTTCCCTAGCTATTGACCTAAAAGTTCTCCAATCCTTTACCTACAAATAACTAAAGCAGATTGCGTGCTTCTTTTGATCCAATATTCGAAAGCTTCTCGTATGCAAGTGACCAACTGCTGTCTCAGAACTTTGAGTCAGACAACTTAGTAACTGCTTCTTCCATAACTCTAAGGCAGACATATGTCAAGAAACATCCCTTACATACCAAAAAAAAAAAAGTTTTTCCTCTGAAGCTGTGCCAGTAAGGTTTCTATGTTCTGGACCCCAGTCATCCCAGTGACTGAATGCGATGTCCAGTGGGGAGATGAAAAGACTGAACTTTCATTTTTTAGTTCAAGATGCAAAAATCTGTTATCTATAGAAACTAGTATACTACCAAAAACAAATAAACAAATGAGATGAGCATTACTGCAACTTTGAAAACATGATCACAACTTTGAAACAGATTTACCCAGAAGTTTAGGGGTATAAGGCCAAATAGCCTTTAAACAGCTTTTTCACATTGTTAAGGGAAAGTTTTGAGGGAGAACAGTTGAGTCAGTTGATCCATCCCAGGCAGCCAGATCATACAGTAGATAAAGCCCTGGGCCTGGAATCAGGAAGATTCACCTTCCTGAGTGCAAATGTGGTCTCAGACATTCACTAGTTGTCTGACCCTGGGCAAGTCACTTAACCCTGTTTGACTTGGCTCCCTCATCTGTTAAATGAGCTGGAGAAGGAAGTGGAAAGCCATTCCAGTATCTTTAACAAGAAAACCCAAAATATGTTCATGAAGAATTAGACATGACTGAACAGCAACTGAACTAAATTGGCTGGGAAGACAAAGGAAGAAAAGCAGCTCATATTTTAATGGTGGAGATAAGTAATTTAGTAGCCACATAAAAGACATGTACAAAGTAGATGGGAGATAATCTCAGAGGAAAAGGCACTAGCACGTGGACAGGAGGGGAATGTTGGGGGAGAGAGAAGAGAGACCAAGAAAAGCTTCCAGCGGAAGATGGAGTTTGAGCTTGAAGAAAACTTAAACCCTTTATTCAAGAGTTTACAACTTTCCTTTCTGATTATTCTTATGAATTCATCTCTATGGAGTGAAGGGCAGCAAGAGTTCTATCACTAGGAAGAAAAAGCTCTAATATATCAATATAATACACATAGTATACCCGATCACAAGCAGTATCCATTTGTTTACATTCACAGAGGAGGGCTGGCATCTGTTGTTACAAAAATCTTAAATAGCTAAATGTGTACTTGCATATGGCCAAGGCCATAGAATAAGAGATACCAAATATCATGGAAACTACTTCAGTAGTTACATTTTTATTGGCCTCCAAACACACTCCAGGATTTGTATGACCCTAGAGAAGTCATCATCTCTTTGTGTACCTCACTTTCTCTATTGTAAAACAAAGTATCGAACTAGACCACTGTTAGAGTTCCGTATCCTGTGACCCACAACACTGTATCAAGTGCCTGAATATTAAAACTCCTAGGCACTATAGGCCCCACAATCTGATACGTGCAGGGGTGTGCTGGGGGCAGCTCACGCCAGCTCCGAGGGCTGAATTTTATGTTTACAACATGAATATTTACACCTTGAAAATCAGAAAATGCTACAAAGCAGGGCTTGATTCATTGTTTTGTTGATTGTTCAGACTTAAGAAATTAATGAATGAAAAGTTAATAGTGAAGATTAAATGTAAATGTGTGTTCTGAGTACATTTTTTTCAGTCAGTTGTTAAACATTTATTACCACACACCCCTGTCTTTAGGCATACGCTAAGGCTCCCACAATGTTCCATTAGTATTATTTTGTCAATATCTAGATCAGTTTGTCAGAAATTATGCTTCCAACCATTTCCTGTGGCCCAGAACTACTAGTCCCACAGTATACCCTGTGTCAGCCACCTTCATGCACCTGTGGAGTCCTGGGAAACCAGAGAAGGCCTCTCCTGGGGCACCTGTGTGGCACAGTAGATAGTGTGCCCACCCTGGGGTCAGGAAGACTCATTGTCTTGAGTTCAGATCTGAATGCTTCCAGATACTTCCTAGCTGTGTGACCCTGGACAAGTCACTTAACCTTGTTTGCATCAGTTTCCTCATCCATAAAATGAGCTGAAGAAGGAAATGGTGAACCAGAACCTTTGCCAAGAGAACCCCAAATGGGGCAATGAAAAATCAGGCATGAACAACCACAAATGCCTCTCTCCCCTTTACCCATTTATCAGGTGAAAGAGTTGGACAATAATGTTTGTGCTTTACAGTTTGAAATCCTAGGACTACCACTCTCCCAAGAGGGGGCTGAGGTTCCTTCCAGCTGCACTTAATACTGATAGCCAGCATTTGTAGATGCCTTAAGATTTACAAATATTATCTCATTTTATTCTTACAAGTACTCTTCCAAACACCATACTTAGGAGGTAGGTGCTATTATCATCCCCATTTTACAGATGAGAAAACTTCTGAGATGGAGACAGATTTGCTCAGAGTTTAAGGCTGGATTTGAACTCAGGGAGAAGAAGAAGAAGAAGAAGAAGAAGAAGAAGAAGAAGAAGAAGAAGAAGAAGAAGAAGAAGAAGAAGAAGAAGAAGAAGAAGAAGAAGAAGAAGAAGAAGAAGAAGAAGAAGAGGGAGAGGGAGAGGGAGAGGGAGAGGGAGAGGGAGGAGGAGGAGGAGGAGGAGGAGGAGGAGGAGGAGAAGGAGGAGGAGAAGGAAGAGGAGGAGGAGAAGGAGGAGGAGGAGGAGAACAAGAACAAGAAGAGGAAGAACAAGAACAAGAAGAAGAGGAGGAGGAGGAAGAAAAAGAGGAGGAGGAGGAGGGGAGGAGGAGGAGGAGAAGAAGGAGGAAGAGGAGGAGGAGAAGGAGGAGGAGAAGGAAGAGGAGGAGAACAAGAACAAGAAGAGGAAGAACAAGAACAAGAAGAAGAGGAGGAGGAGGAGGGGAGGAGGAGAAGGAGGAGGAGAAGGAAGAGGAGGAGGAGGAGAAGGAGGAGGAGGAGGAGAACAAGAACAAGAAGAGGAAGAACAAGAACAAGAAGAAGAGGAGGAGGAGGAAGAAAAAGAGGAGGAGGAGGAGGAGGAGTAGAAGGAGAAGAATGAGGAGGAGAAGAGGAGGAAGAGGAGAAGAAGGAGGAGGAGAAGGAAGAGGAGGAGAACAAGAACAAGAAGAGGAAGAACAAGAACAAGAAGAAGAGGAGGAGGAGGAGGGGAGGAGGAGAAGGAGAAGAAGAGGAGGAGGAGGAGTAGAAGGAGAAGAATGAGGAGGAGAAGAAGAGGAGGAAGAAGAGCAGGAGGAGGAGAAGGAGGAGGAGGAGGAGGAAGAGGAAGAGATTTCTAGTCTCTCATTTTTTGTGTCCTCTTCAAGCTTTGAGTCTCTCGAGGCTCCACAGTCCCCTTGGGCAATTCTGGCTTCTAGCTTTGATGTTAACCCCACTTCAGGATGAAGGAAAAGCCTGGGAAGAAGCCAACATGAGAGGAGAGAGCAGTCTCCATTGTGGCCCTATCCCCCCACACGCTACACTAAAGATTTTGGAGAGTTCCTCCCCCAACCCCCACCCCCCACCAGATCTAAGGGGCTCTCTCCTTCTAGTTGAATTGCGTCGTTCCCAATGGGAGAGCTCCTTCACTCTGTACTGTCTGGTATAAAATCTCCTATGTAGACATTCTCTGATTTGTTTTTCTATCCACTTGGAAAAAATGGGTCTCTTTGCTACTTCCAATGTGTGTTCATTGTGGACCTGGTGGTTGAGGGGAAAGGAGTCAAGCCTTGAATAGAAAACTTGGGGTGGGTCCTGCTCTCCCCTAATAACGAAACAGCCATCAGAAGTAAGATTGACCCTGACAATCACATTTCCTAGATGACAAGATGGAAGGAGCAGATAGAAGTCCAGCCTCCTACCCTCTCTCCGAGGAGAGCAGAGCGGTCAGCCTCTGGCCCCTGCCTCCTACTTCCCCCCCTCCCCCGCAGCAGGAATGAAAGGGAGAAGAGGCCAGAAATGCCTATTAGAGATGTCTCCCTTAGAGCCACTCCCAGACACACCTAGGCTACACATGGGAGTCAGCCCTTGCCACACTGGGGGTCTCGCCAAACTAGCCTGGAGTCAGCTCTCCGACTACCCTAGTCCTGAAGACTACAACTCCCACAATCCCAATGACAGAAGACCGCGTCTATTTCTGAGGCCCAAGGACTACAACTCCCACAATGCCCTCTGCCTGAGGGCTACAACCATCTTCAATCTCGTATCAGAAGACTACGGCTCCCACAATCCCAATGACCTAAGACCGTAGCCATTTCTTGGGCCTAAGGACTACAGCTCCCACAACGCCATGCTCCCTCAGACTCAGGAACTACAGCTGTCGCATTATCCTGAATCGACTTCCCCCAAAGCCCTACCTTAGGGATCAGAGAGAGCAGCGGAGAGCGCCGGCCGGGCCCTCCCGCCTCCGGACTACATCTCCCATGATGCCTTGCTCCCACGCTTCTCCGCTCCGGTAGCCCAGGACCCAGCTCAGAAGAGGAACTACAGCCGCCACCACACCCCTCAGACTACGACTCCCAGCAGCCTCCTCGTCACGACAAACGGTCCCGCAGCCACATCGGTTCCGCAGGCGGTGGCTGCAGCAGCTGAGGGTAAGCGAGTAGGGGGCGGGGGGCGGGAGAATGGGGAGGGGGCGCACCCCGGGGGACGTCCCGGAGGCGGCGACGAGACTCTCCCTGCTCTCCCCCCCGCAGCCGTAGGAGCTGTTGGAGACGATGGCGGCGGGAAGCGACTTGTTTAACCCCGGGACGGAGGAGGAGGGTCCGGGGCTCAGTGCCAAGTGAGCAGGGAGCTAGGACTGCAAACTCCCACCACCCGGGACCCAGGGGTCCGGACCCCCGTCCTCCAGGAACCGGGAATTCAGACGTTCAGTCCCGTCCATCCCCCAGCCCTGCATGAGTCTGGACCCCCGTCCCTACCCCCTTGCCCAGGAGTCCGGACCCCCATCCCTACCTCTGATACCCAATACTTCAGATATCTGGTCCCTTCCTGACCCTGCAGGAGTCCAGGCCCCCCACCTCTACCCCTTTACTCAGGAGTCCGGACCCCAGTCCTTCAGGAACCGGGAATTCAGATACCCAGTCCCGTGTACCACCACCCCAACCCTGCATGAGTCCGGACCCCCACCCCATCCCCCGGTATCCAGGACTTCAGATACCCCAACCCTGCAAGAGTCCACAACACCCACTTCTACCCCTTTGCCCAGTAGTCCAGACCCCTATCTCATGCTCTGGGACCCAGGGATTCAGATACCCAGTCCCGTGCACCACCACCCCAATCCTGCATGAGTCCGGACCCCCATCCCCCAGGAACCAGGAATTCAGATGCCCAGTCTCATCCATACCCCAACCCTGCATGAGTCCGGACCCCCACCCCATGCCCCGGTATCCAAGACTTCAGATACCTGGTCCCTTCCTGACCCTGCAAGAGTGCAGACCCCCCCACTCCTACCCCTTTACCCAGTAGTTCAGACCCCCATCCCATCCCCCAGTATGCAGGACTTAAGATACCTGGTCTCTTCCTGACCCTTCAGGAGTCCAGGCTCCCCACTTCTACCCCTTCACCCAGGAGTCTAGACTCCCATCCTCCAGGAGCCAGGAATTCAGATGCCGAGTCCCTTCCAACCACTAACCCTGCATGAGTCCAGCCCACCCCCTGGGACCCAGAAAGTACTGTCAAACCCCACCCCCAAGACCTAGCAATTTGGACCCCCATTCTCATCTCCCAGAAACCTCGCCGCCTCAGGATCCTGTATCCTGACCTCCCAAACTCTCCTCTCTGGGACCCTGACGTCCAGACCCCCAGCCACCACTAGCCCTACCTCCTTCTCAGGTGTCCAGATCCCCAGCCCCACCCCATAGGGCCACCGATTTCCTGACCCACAGCCACGCCCCCTGGGAAATCCTAGGGTCTTGAACCCCCGGGTCCTATCAGGGACCCAGCTGTATTGACTCCTTCTGCCCTGCCCCTGGCAGGGGAACTTTGGCGTACTGATCCCTCAGCTCCGCCCCCTTCAGGTATCCTTCTTCCTTAGTCCCCTCGAGGTGTCCTGGTCCCCTACCTCCTCCTGCACCTTATCTCCTATCCTCTACTGAGCCACTTTCCTTCTCTGCCCCAGGACGCTGCTGCCCAAGCTACTGCCGGCAGGCTTAGCTGGCCGGGAGTGGCTGGAGCAGCGACGGGCCACCATCCGGCCCTGGGGCCCCTTCCTGGACCAGCGGCGCTTCTCGAGGCCTCGAAACCTTGGCGAGTTGTGCCAGCGCCTGGTGCGCAACGTGGAGCATTACCAAAGCAATTACGTCTTCGTCTTCCTGGGCCTCATCCTGTACTGCGTGTGAGCCCCGCCCCTCCCCAACACCTCACCCCCAGGGCGCAAACTTCTGCTGGAGCCCCAGGCCCCTAAGGTCGTTAATCAGTGCAGGCCCCACCTCCACGGTGCAAACTTAATGTGAAACCTCCCCCCACCCCACTTGGCTGTGAGCCCGCCTCCAGGGCACCTCCTCTGTAAGCTCCGCCCTCCAGCCAGGGTCCTAGCCCATGGCCCTGGCCCTCCTCCAGGCCGGCATTCTCTACTCCGGCACATTATTCGTGCAGCCTCTGAGTCTTTCCCGTGCTCCCACAGGGTCACGTCCCCCATGCTCTTGGTGGCCTTGGCCGTCTTCTTCGGAGCTTGTTACATCCTCTACCTGCGTACCCTGCAGTCCAAGCTGGTCCTCTTCGGTGAGGCTGCCCCTGCATCCCCCAGGGAGAGGGTTCCAGGTTTCGAAACCCCATCTCTGCCTCAGCCACCCGTGGGACCGGCCCCCCAAGGCCTTCGTGGATAAAATAGGCAGTTGGGCCATACAGCCCCTGAGGATATACTCCCTTTGCTGAATCTTAAGACCCTGGTCTCCCCCATCCACTGTCCCAGGTGTCCCAGCTGGCCACACCTAGACAGCCAGGTGGTGCCAGTGGCCCTGCTTCCCTCCCAGCCAGGGAATCACAGGAGCCCTGCAAGGGCCTTAGGGACCTTCTAGGCCTGGAGCTCATCACAGGCCTCGTTTGAGCAGCCCTCAGAGCACTTAAAGGCTTGAGCTCCCCCCTTTTCACGGAGAGGAAAACTGAGGCCTCTGTTTAATTATCTGTGCCCAGCCTCAGGTCAACTAGGAGTGCTGGATGTGGAGTCAGGAATACCCGAGTTCAGATCTTGCTTCAGACATTTGTTAACTTGGACCTGAGGCCTGTAAAATGAGGGGTCATGTGGATCAGTGCTTTCTTTGGCTTTGGTGTTCTCTTGTTCAGTCTTCCGTCCCAGACCAGGAGCTCCTGGGAAAGGGCAGCATCTTTTATCTGAGCATAGGTGTAAGAGGTAGAAGGGCCCCAAAGGTTGTGGAGCCCATTACCCACATTGACAGATCTTATCTGAGGGAGCCTAGGGTGGCCCTGGGAGGGCTTTTCTGGAAGGAGGTGCTGTGTGACCTGATCCTTGAAGAACAGAGAGCTCCTTGGGCTGTCCAGGAGGGCTTCTCTGCAGGAGGGATTATTGCTAATGGACCTTTTCCTAGAAGGAAAGAGGTCCCCTTGGGGGAGGGGAGTTGGTGAGGAGTTCCTGGAATTGGGCCTTGAAATGCATGGGGGAAAAAATAAATTAAAATTTAAAAAAAAAAAAGAAACACAAGGAAAAGTTTGGAGGAAGGAGTTCCCTAGGGGCCTCAGGATGACCTACCATGAGGGAGGTGGGCAGCAGTGTAGGAGAAGGGGCTTCTGCCTCTCAGGAGGTCATCCACGGAAGCTTGGCATGCACAGCTAAGGACTGTTATGGTAGGAATTCCTCTTTGTGTATGGACTAGATTAAAGTTCCACCTCTCCCATTCTGTGATTCTGGTGGGAGTGAGCAGTGTTTGGGGTGGACTGGGCTGGCGGAATCTTAGATCCCGAAAGATGGCTCATCCCCATGTCCCCTGCCCTGTCTCCACCAGGCCGAGAGGTGAGCCCAGCACATCAGTATGCCTTGGCAGGGGGCATCTCTTTCCCCTTCTTCTGGCTGGCTGGAGCTGGCTCAGCTGTCTTCTGGGTCTTGGGTAAGTATGTTCTGGTGAGGGAGGAGGGAGTGTGTGTGTGTGTTGGGGGGGGGGGGGTGTTGCGGGGAGTGGGATTCTAGTGCCTGACCTTGCTGTCCTCCCCTCTGGCTCCAGGAGCCACTTTGGTGGTTATCGGGTCCCATGCAGCCTTCCACCAGCTGGAGGCGGCCACCGAAGGGGAGGAGCTGCAGATGGAGCCTGTGTGAAGGCCCCCCACCCAGAGCAGGGAGGCCAGAGCCATGGAGACCAAGCCTGCTGGCCCCCTCCTGTGCCCAACCTTGCCAGCCTTGCCTGGGGCCTCCCTCCAGGAGAGCAGATGGAGAGTTTGGGAGCCTGGCAGAGGGGAAACATAGTCTGAGAATAAAGTCCAGCCCTTTGCATAGGAGTGTGGCCTTGGCCAACACCCTGCATTGTGTGCCCATCAATAGCATATTTCTGATGAACCTTGCCATGGCGGGGTGGTGCTAAGTCCTAGGGACTTCTGGGATCTTGATGCTTGAGATGTCTGAGAGCCCCCGAAGGCCTTCATATGGAGCTGGGGTTGAGGGAATGGGAGTGGGGATGCTGGCAGAGCCCTTGGGAAGCTGTGAGTGGATGGGTCAGAGGGCTAGAGGGGCAAAAGCCCTCACAGATCATGCAGGCCAGCCCCATGTTGTATAGGAGAAACAGGTCTAGAGCAAGCAGGGCCCTCATAGATCATGCAGGCCAGCCCCATGTTGTATAGGAGAAACTGAGGTGTTGAGCAAGCAGGGATTTGCTTAAGGTCACACATTTGGTTGCAGACCTGGAACAGAATCCCTGCCCTCTGACTGCAAATCCTCAGGCCACACTGCCTTAGGGAATTGCTTGAGGCTTTGGAGATGGGGAACTGCCTTTATTTCAGATAGTGGAGTTATCCTGCTGGTGTGCCATCTGGCAGAGGCCACAGATTGGACAGCAACACATGACCAGCTAGTCCTCAGCTATGGATCCCTGGAGGAGAGGAAAAGGGTGGGGGAGAGATGATGAGGAGACTCTGAGAATAGGATGTGTCTGGGGGGAGAGGATGGAGATTGAGGACAGAGTTGGGGGTGTCCAATGGGGTCAGAAGGCCTCAGAAGACAGAGATGGGGATGGGAGGGTCATGGGGATGTGGGCTTAGGTGCAGAGGGGAGAACTCTTAAGGAGTAGAGACAGAGGTTAGATGGGGGCAAGGCTGGATGGCTATGGATAATGGGGGGGCTTCTGCTTAGAGAACAGATGAGACTTGTGGAGATTTGGATGGAGCTAGGAATGGGGGTCCTATGGGAGATGACTTCGGACAGCCATGGAAGAGTTCCATGGGAATAGATGGAGATTGGGATGAGTGGGTTTAGAGGAAAGGAGCTAGAGATATAGAGGGGAGGCCTATAGGGAGGGGCAGGAGCAGCATGAAAGAGGAACATGAAAGGACTATGGAAGCCCAGTGGAGAATGGAGAACTGCATGGCGGGCTCCTGGGATGGAGCAGCTCATGAGGGATGAAGAGGAACAAGGATGGGAAGGCAATGCAGGATTGTATTAGGGACTTGATTGGGTAAGGACCCATGGAAAATGGAAAGGCCATAGAGGGTGGGGTCCTCCAAGGCCAAAGCTAGGGCTCCATGGGATAGATCAGGGGAGGGGATTGGCTAACCTGGACGCCTTGAGTAGCCCGCAAGGAGGTCCTCATAGCCACCAGGGCCCCTGGCAGGTAGGGGAGACAGCAACACTCTCCCTGGGTGTTAGCTGCAGAACAGGCCAGCAGGCAGGGGAGCATTGCCCCATTCACACCTGGGAGGCAGCCTTAATCAGCTTCCCTCCACCTCTTGAACATCCTTCCCTCCCTCCCTGAACGTCTGGCCCCCCTAAGTGCCCTCAGCTCACACAAGTTTGTGTAACTGAAGTCAAACAGGGCTCTTTTCCAGTCATTCATGGCCTGAAGATGGGGGCTGTGAGAGAGGGCTCGGTAGAAGACATTTGAGGTCTGGGAAGACACAGGCAGTGCCTGCTTACCCACGATCCTCTCCTGGGAGGGGCACAGCTCCAACTGAGAAAGCTTTGGGGTGTAGATTTGCAAGGGCTGCAGATATTTGGAGCAGCCCATCTCCTGGGAGGAGGAACTCAAGGGGCTCATCTGGGAATAATTCATCACTGGGGAAGGTCTCTGTCTGGGGATGCCTACTGGTGTCAGTTCCTCTGGTCAGCTGTGCTCTAGGCCAGGGGCAAAGAAAGGGAAGACAGGACCACCTGCTCCTCTGCTCTCATCCCTGTTGGGCTTTGACCTGGTATGGATACAGGCAAGTACAACACAGTGGAGACAGCCACTCTCCAACACAAGCAGGGACACACCCAGAGATCCAGCTGGGTCTGAAAAGATGAGACGGACAGAAAGAAGGAGGAGGCTGACTCTGGGCATCCGCCTCTGCCTCTGTCTTCCCTGCCTGGGAACCCTGGGGGAAGGGATCCAGCTGGTAGGCCCCCGCTCCCTAGCTCAGCTGTTTCTCCATTCCAGTCCCAGTAAAAATACAGATATTCCCTCCCATCTCCCTGTAACGTCAAGGATCCTGAAGTACTTTGAGGCCAATCCCACTCAGGTAGGGAATGCAACTATTCTTACTCCCTTTTTAAAGATGAAGAAACAGGTCCAGAGAGGTTGTGACTTGCCCAGGGTCACAGAAGGCATGTACTTCGAGAGGTCCTGGATTTGAACCCAGATCCCTCCAACCCTATTTCTGCCACCCTGGGCCCTCCCACAAATCTTGTCTACAATCCCCTCCTTCCTTACTCCACCCCCACCCCACCTCTGCAGCCCTCCCTCCCCATCCCTGGTGTGCTGGTAAGCAGCCCTATCCCCAATCCCCTCCTTTCCATTCATGACCTCATGGCATCTAGAGGTAGAAGGGAACTTGGAAATAATCTAGCAACCCAACCCACGCGCTCAGCCCATCCCCATCCCCCAGCCATTTTTGAGAAGAAGAAATGGTCCCAGAAAGGGAAGCCCCCATCTTTAGATCACACTGGTAGGAAGCACTAGAGTACTAAATTTGAACCCAGGTCTCATCACAGTGATCTTTCCACCACCTTCAAGCTCCCTCCCAGCCGTTATCCCCTCCATCTCAGGCACGGGGAGGTGGTTCAGAGTACTAGCTCTGGAATTGGAGGACCTGGGTTCAAATCTTGTCTTTGATGCTTACTCCTTGTGTGACCTTGGACAAATTGCCTGGGCCTCAGTTTTCAAGTCAGTAAATTGAGGGGTTGAATTGACTGGCCTCCAGCTCCAGAACCAAGATCCTCTGATGCCCCACCCCTTCCCTGGGGACTCCTTAGTGAAGGGGACCAAACCTGGATATTACAAGAGGGAGGGGAGTGGCTGGTGGTGCCAAGAGTTGGCCTACCCAGGGCTGAGGGACAGAGGAGAGGGGTCTTATGGAGGGTACATGGTCCTTTTGCTTTGGGGAGTGGGTGAGAAAGGAAATGCCTCCCCCCCATGGTCGGGGCGGCGTGGGGCTTTCCTGGCCCCAAGCCCACCAGTCTCTTTGCCCCTCCCTCCACCTTGCTGCCCACGCGCTCTCTCACCACTAGGGGGCCCTTAAATCTTGTTCTCTGCAAGGCTGGGTTGCCGAAGAGGGCTTGAGCAGGTGGCAGGGGGGGTGAGGGATCGGACGCCTGGGTCTTTGAGGAAACCGGTGCTGAGGCGCAGCACCCCACCCAGTGTTTAGGTCTTTTAGAGTCTCGACTCCGGATGTAGAATCATAAACTTAGAGAACCTTAGAATGTTAGAACATGAACAGTCCTTAGAGACCAGATAGCCAGACTCCCCACTTTGAGGCCCAGAGAGGGGCTTGCCCAAGATCCCAGTGAGTGCAAAGAACAATCTCGAGGCTTGAGGAAGGATAGCGGCAGTGTGACACTTGGATCGCTGAGGGGCAGAGAGCGGGAGGACGGGATGTCAGGACACCTGATTCCTTGGGGGTGGGGTGGGAACTGGGGTTCAGGATGACCGGGTCCTTGAGGGGTTAGGGCTGGGGAGATCAAGATGCTGCGGGATCTGAGAGGGAAGGCGATGGAGGTGGGGGTTCAGGATTTCTGAGAGGTCCCTAAGCGCTAGGGTCTGGGGAGTCAAGATTACTGAGAGCAAGGGGATCCTAAGCCGGGGGTGGAGAGCTAGAGTTAGGGATGCCTGGGTCACTGAGGCGGGAGAGGATGAGGGAGTCAGGATGCCTGGGTCCCAGGGACATCTGAGCCCTTGAAAGTTGCTGGGGGAATTGCGAGGTGGGGGCGGGATGCTGGGGTTTAGAATGCTTGGGTCCCCGAGGGCCAGGAGCAGCAGCGAGAGGGGAAAAGAGCCGGGGTCTGGAAGCCCGGAGGTCTGGCCAGGCGGGGGGCGGGGGCGGGGGTTGGGGGGGGGTGAGCCGAGTGGAAGTGACAGGAGAGGAAGAAAAATGGGCGAAGAAATGAGAGCGGACGCGCGGGCTGCGGCGAGTCCGGGAGAGGGGGCGAGAGTGGCGGCGGCTTGGACTCCCCGAGCCCAGGCTCAACTCCCTAGGGAAGCTCCAAGCCCGAAGCTTCCCCCGCCCCCGCTCCTTCCTCCCCGTGGACCCTCAGCCCTCTTTCCTGGCCTGTCCTACCCCTCGGCTCCTCTCCCCAGCCTCCTCTCCACGCTTCCCTCTGGTCCTCCCCACCCCACCGGCGTTTTCTTCCTCTTCCACATTCCATTCGTCCCCGACTGTCTATCCCCCTCCCCCTGGGTTCTCTTCCTCCCCCACGTTCTGTTCCCCAACTTCTATTCGCCCTTCTTTCGCGGTCTCTTCCTCTTTCCTCCCTCTGCCCTTCCATGTTCTCTAAGTTTACGTTCCCCAGTTCCCCTTCCTCTTCTTCGCCTTCCTCTGTCCCCTCTGTTCTCAGCGCTCCCCAAAGTTCTTTCCCTTCCCCCCTTCCTTTAATCCTCTCCCCACAGTCTATCACCCTTTCCTCTCCCACCTCTCAGCGTTCCCCAAGTTCTAGTCTCACGTCGGCGTTCTCTCCCTCTCATGTTCTCCAACCATCTCACCCCGCCCCCCAGTATACACATCCTCTCCTGGACATTTGGCATTCCATACCCCCCCCCCCGCTTTCTGTTCTACACACACACACTCACTCATATTCTCTGCACCTCCCAAGATTCTGTGCCCCCCCCAGCTCCTTTTCCATCCTCACCCCCACCCCCGGTTCTCTGCAGCTGAAGGCCCCGGGGGGCGGATTGGAGGCGGAAATGGGGCTCGCGCTGCGGGGGGAGCAAGAGGGAGGGGAGGGGGAGGGGCGGGGGCGGCGCCCAATGGAGTGGAAAGCAGGACAAATGAGCGGCGGCCCGCGCGGCCGACAGGCCCTCTCCATCTTCCCATTAGCGCCTAATGGCCCCCCCGCCGCCGCCTGATGAAGATTTATCGGCCCCGGGCCCGGCCCGGCCCCCCGCGCCCCCCGCCTCGGCCCGGCCTCAGCCCAGGCCCTGCCCCCGCCCCTGATGAAGTCATCACCCCGGTAGGGAGGGGAAAGATAGCCTCAGAGACAGGGAGACAGCAGAAACTCAGTGAAACAGATTCACAGGGACTGAGATGGAGACCCCAGACCAAGACAGAAAAACGAAGGCAGAGACTGAGGCACCGGCTTGGAGAAACAGAGACGCTGAGTTTCAGAGAGACAGTCTCAGAGACCTGAAGGCACAGAGATTTGGAGACAGAGAATCAAAGATTCAGAATAGGGGAGGAGGGGAAGTGGGGGAAGGGACACTGCTGGATGCCCTGGGCTCCTGTCCCTTGGAGTGGGTGGTGGACACCAATGGGTCTCTGGTAGGTGGAAAGCTATCGTCCCTTCACCCATTTTACAGATGGAGTAACCGAGGCCAAGAGAAATGAACCTTGCCCAAGGTCACACAGTGTGTCAGCAGCACACGGAGGTCTTTTGCCTATCTCTGCGAGTGCTCAGTTCAACACATCAGGCAGGCTATAGAACCTCCACAGGAAGAATCAGCAGGGTCCTAGGTCCCTGTACACTGGAGTACCCAGTGAGAAGATGGGACTTCCAAATGAATAGAGTCCAGATCTTGGAGGTGGGACTGAGCAGGGTTGCTGGAGGCTGGACAGCGGCAAAGTTCCCTGGGGAAATGTGAAGGGAAGCTAAGCAGGGAAGCTGATGTCCCCAGGGGGAGAGAATCTCCTAGGACGATCGGATTTAGAGACGTAAAGGGCTGCCTCATTTTACAGATGAAGAAACTTGCCCAGGATCACTCAGGAAATGGCAGAGGCAGGAGGCCACTGACTCCAAATACAGCGCTGTTTCTGTTATGCCAATTTCCCCAAAGCTCCTTGGCAGTGACAACTTGGATGTTGGGGGAGAGGGGTTGGGGGCGGGGCGGAGCGGGGGGGGGGGTAGGTAGACGCTGGGAACCCGAAAGGGAGAGGAAAGGACCGAGCGTTGGGTGCGGGGCCTGGGGGGAGGAGTGAGGAGGCCTTCCTGATTGATTCCTGTTTACCGCCTGTCCCCGCGGGCGGAAGAGCGCATCGGCACCATCCATCAAGGCCCCGCCGCCTCCCTAATAAAAACATTTTATTCCTAAATGATCTCGAACTAATTAACTCAAAGTGTTAATTAAAGTTTGCGCAGACGGCATTGTCATCCGAGGGGCTGGGGATCCATCTTCCCCCAGAGATGGAGATGGAGATTGAGATGGAGAGGAAGACCCAGAATTAGGCAGACTGAGACAGAGACATTCACAGTGCAGGAGACAGAGATATTGGGAGAGATGAGGACAGGAACAGAGACACTCAGGGTTAGAATACAGATGAAGCGAGCAGGGAGAGACAGACAAATACAGTGATGGACATTCTGTGTAGGTGTGTATGGGGGGAAGGGGAAACTCACCATTTCTGTCCTACCCTGAGTCTTTAAGCGTGTGAGAGCATATACATGTAGACAGACCATTCACAGCACTGGAAGAGGCATTCGAGAACAGCCAGTCCAATCCCAAGGCCCAAAAAGGTTAAGTGATTTGCTCAGAGTCACACAGGTAAGCATCAGTATCAGGATAGGAGGAAGCAGGGTTTGTGTGTATTCCTGAGCAAAAGGTCCGTGTGCCTAGGTGTCTATAGAGAAGTGTGTCAGCATGTATATGTGGGTAGGTGTGTGCACTAGTGTACACTAGAGACACTAGCCTGTGAGTCTCAGTGTATTGAGGAATATGTTTCTCTTTGGTGGGCTATATTGTATCTCCAGTGAGTACAAATGCATACATAAGCATGTACATGGAAACATGCCTATGTGTTGAGGTTTCTCCTGTGTGTGCACACAGACATGTATGTCAAGGGCATGTAAACACATATCTAAGTATATTTGTGCGTTGTGGGTATCAAGTCCACATGTGTGCATGTGTGTACGTATAAATATATATAAAACCTCTCTGGACCTCAGTTTCCTCTGGAAAATAAAGGGATTGTACCAGAAGGCCTTAGATGTTTCTTCCAGCTCCGTGACTGGTGTATATACATGTATATGCTCTCACATGCTGAATCAGAGTAGGATATAGATGTAAGTAGGTAGATATAGATATATCTGTATGTGTATAGCAGACATATGGAGGGAGAATGTATTTATGACCTGCTTATGTGAACATGTGGCATTGTTTCTTTGCACGCACATGCCCAAATGCATGTGGTCATGCATGTAATGTGTGTTCATGCACTTGCTTGTATACTGCATCCCTGTGTCCTCACCTAAGGGTTATATACATGTGCATGGATATGAGTTACATGAGGGTAGGGATTCCTCCATTTTGGTCTCTGTAGTCCCAGCTCCTAGGTCCTCAAGATATGTGTATTGAATTGGATATGTGAGATTATAAACATAGTGAAGTCAGAAGACACAGACTCCAGACCTTGATGATCTTGGGTGGGTCCTTTCCTTTCTCTTGGCCTTGGTTTCTTCATCCACAAATGCAGAGAGGCCTCCAGGGTCTCTTGGGTCCCTTCTAGGTGCGAAATGTCTCATGTTCTATGTCCTCAGGTCTCATCCATCTGACATGAAAAGATTCACATAGGCATGCTACTCAACATGCATGTGAACTGGTGTGGTGTGTGCTACGCATATATGTACATATGCGTGTAGATGGGTGGTGAGCCTTATCTATGTATCATAAGTCAGCCAGCCAGTGTACCTTACTCACTCTTGAGTCCAGCCCTACCCTGGGGTATGGGGCATGGGGGGAGGGAGGAAGGGAGAGTTCCAGAGGAAGGCTGGGTCATGGATTTTCCTCTCCGCCCCGGGACAATTCTCAGTTTCCACCAGGCTGAGGGGGGGGGGTAGTGTGAAGGAGGCTACATAGCCCCCCCAATTTACAAATGAGGAAACATGTTGGGGTGGAGGGGGGATTACCTAATGGCACAGAACCAGAAAAAGAAGCAAAAGTGAGATTTGCACCTTGGTTCTGAGACACTGCTATACACCCAAGCTGGGGCTGAGAGTCACCTGGAGGCTGGGAGTGGGGGTGTCAGGCAACAGGTTTGGGATCTGGTTGGAGGCCATGATCGAGGTAGGAACCAAGATAGAAGCAAGTCTCAGTCGCAGTCTCAGCCAAGGTTGGGGTGGGGGCCATGGTCAGAATGGGGACCATCCATGGGAAGGGCAAGGGCCGTGGCCAGGGTGGGGGCCGTGGTCAGGGCCAGGGGCGGCCAGGTCGGGGCGGCCCTGGTGTGAGCTCATATATCACGGGCTGACAGACTCAGAAAGTCCTGGAATTAAAACCTAAATCGAATATTGATCACTCGCTTGGGCCGCAGCCCCCCCAGCCCACCCAGCTCGGGCTTCCCCCTCCTCTCCCCACTCAGCCTTGTCCAGCTCCTCTCCCTCCATTTCTCTGCAGCTCCTCAAGCCCCTTCTCCCTCCTCCTCACTCTCCTCCCCCTAGCTCCCCCAGCCTCCGGATTCACACACACACACACACACACACACACACACACACACACACAAACCCATAGAATTTTAAATTGGAAGCAGGTCCTTAGAAATAATCAGATACAATCGCCTCATTTTACAGATAGGGAAACTGAGGCCCCCAAAGAAAAAAATAACTCTCCCAAGGTCAGATAGCTAGTAAAAATATATGAGGATGGATTTGAGTCCAAGTCCTCTGAGTAAATTTGTTGCTTCTTTCCCTTCCCCAACCCCACCCTCCTTGTTCTTGCCTCCTTCTGGGGACCTTCCCAGGACTCCCATCTCCACCCCAATGTGTGTCTCTCTCTGCCCTGAATTGCTCCCTTCCCCCTGGCCCCAAGCCCAGCTCATGACACCTCCCCTGACCTCCAGTGATCCACTGACACTACAGTGATTACAGAACCCTAGATCAGAGCTGGAAGGTCCCTTAGATGACATCTAGTCCAATCCGTTCACTTTACAGATGAGGAAACCAAGGCCCCAAATTACTTGCCTCAGGTCATCCAGGAGGTAAACATCAGAGTGAGATTTGAATCCCTGCCCTTTGACTCCGAATTCAGGGCTCCTTTCACTTCATCACATTGCCTTAAAGATAGATTCAGCTGCTGCACAGTACCAGGAGGGAGGGAGCTCTCCTACCCAGAAGGAAAGGATTCTCCAGGGTTGGTCCCCCAGACTGAAAAAAAAAAACCTCTGCTTTTAGATCACAGGCTTGGGAGATGAAAGCAACCTTAGACCTACATCAAGTACAACTGTCTTATTTTACAAATGAGGAAACTGAGGCTCGGGGAGGGAAAGAGCCTTGGCCAAGGTCACAAAGCAAGGAGGTTGAGAACTGGAAGAGCGGTATGGTTAGAGCAGCTCAGAGATGGCAGGGAATCAAAGCCTTTCTCCAGGATGGAAGGTCTAGGATTGAATTGTTTCCTCTTTTTGTTCCCATAAGTACAGCTACTACAGAAGATCTGGCTGAAATGGCAGGAGGGATTTAAGTTAGACTTTGGAAAGAACTTTCCCCAGCTGCAGCAGGAAAGCTGAAGACTTCAGGAGAGAAGGCCCCTGGAACGCTGGCTGGGGGTTGTGGCAGGGTTGAGGGGGAGCAGGATTAAGCAGGTGGAAGAGGAGATAAAGAGAGGAATGGGGTTTGGCTAATGGGAAAAGTCCTAGGGGGTGGGTGGATAGGAGGAAGATCCATGTTGGAGAAAGGGAGGTGGAGGTGAGGGGAGAAGGTGCACTAGGAGTAGGGTAAGCCTGGATGAAAGTAAGGGGATCTGATGGGGAGGGTCGGTGAAGGGCAGGAGGAGGTGGGAGATGAGGCCCAGGACGAAGGTGGGATGAGGGGCAGCCAGGCTGGGAGTCTGATGAGAGGAAAAAGCAGTGAAGGTTGGGAGAGTATGAGTCTCAGAAGATCTGAGGGAGCAGAAGTAGGGGGTTGAAGGGGGGACCAGAAAGGGAAAACTGAGTGGAGAAGGACTAAGGGGGGAGGGGAGAAAGCTTAGGGTGGGGAGGACCGAGGGATGTAAGAGCAGGTTTGGGGTGGGGGCTGATGGGAGAAGAACCAAGCTGGGGCTAGCTGAGGGGGGAAGGAGGGGTGGAGGGGGGCCGTATGGGGGGCGGGGCGGGGAGTGCTGCAGAGAAGGCTCCCGGCTGCCCCCTCCCTGGGCCGGGCGGGGAGAAGATGAATCTTTCATGAGTGATTTGCGGCCGCCCCTTCTCGTCCTCTGTTGTTTAATGTTTCAATTTGGGCGAAAGCAAAACATTCAATCAGGCGGATTAACTGCGTAATGCGGCTCATCACTCACCCTGTCGCCTCCGCAACCACCGGCGGGGCCGGGCGGGGCTGGGGCTGGGGCTGGGCAGGAGCCGGGGGAGGGGCAGGGCCGGACCCCGCAGCAGCCCCCGGCCCAGGGACTCCCAGCGGTGCCCTGGTCCTTGCCCAGTCTCGGCCTCTGGACAGCTCCCGTCCTCTCCTCTCCAGTCTGAGTTCTCTCTCTGCACCCCCTCCCCATCTCTCCTTGTCAATTTTCCTGGCTCTGTCTGCCTTTCCCTCGGCCCCCTCCCCAACTCTGTCTCTTACCCTCTGTCTTTCCGTCAGTCTCTGTCTCTTTTCTCTCTATCTTGGTCTTTATCATTCACCGACTCCCCACCCACTCTGTCAGTCCTCTCACTTTCCCAATCTCTGACAATCTCTCTCCCCCTTTGTCTCCCTCCCTCCTTTTCTGTCTGCCCATCCATCCGTCTCTGTATTCTCGGTCTCTAAATTCTGTCTCTAACTCTGTCTCTGTCTCTGTCTGTGTCTCTGTCTCTCTCGCTGCCCTGGTCTTTCTCTGCTCCCTGAGCTCTTAGCAGTCCTGTCCTCTCTGCCCGCCAGGGGGCAGCCGATGGTGACTTTTCTGGCCTTAAGGCTTCAGGCTTCAGTCCTGCTCCCAGACCTAAGCTCCCAGGCCCTGGAATTTACCACCCACATTTCCATCCCTCCTGACTGGTCCCTGGGGACCTGGCTGTGTCACACCCTAGCCCCTACCTCTCAGGGACTCAGGCATTCCAAACCCCACTACTAACCTTCTCCCCTCCCCCCTTCTAACTTCTTAGGGACCCAGGAGTCCTGACTCCCACCCCCCACTTCCGGGACTCAGGAGTCCTCACCTTCCAATCTCAGTTCCCACAAGTGTCCATGTGTCCCTCCATCCCCTGCCCCTTAGGGGTCGAGATATCCTCATCCTACAGCCCTTGGCCTTTCAGGGATCCAGGAATCCTACCCCATCCTACCCCATCCTCTGACTTCTCAGGGACCCATGAGTCCTGACTCCCAGTACCACCCCATCCGGAACTCAGGAGGCCTCATCTTCCAACCCCAGTTCCCTCAAGTGTCCATGTGTCCCTCCATCCTCTGCTCCTTAGGGACTGAGGTATCCTAATCCTCCAGCCCTAGCCCTCTTAAGGACCCAGGCATCCTGTTCCACCTTTCCCTCAGGGATCCAAGCACCTTGCTCCCCTAGCCCCTTTCCCTCAGGGATACAGGCACCCTTCTTCCCTAGCTCCTTCCCATCAGGGGCCCAGGTCATCTTGGCTCTCTTCCCTGATCCTCTGGGACCCAGGCATCCTGTTTCTGCAGTGGCTTCCCTTCAGGGACCCAGCCATCCTGGCTCTCCATCCCTGGAAAGGCTGTTCCAGCACCAAGGCCTTCCATACTCTGCTCCTTCCCAGGCTGTCTCTCTGCCACCGATTCCTTTTTCCCTCCCTCATTTTCACTCTCCTGGCTCCCGAGGGCCTGGGCTGTGACCTGCTCTGGGATAAATGGAGATTTCAGCTTGAGGGCCTGACAGGCGCTAAGCAGCCCCCTCCCAGGGTGGGCTGGGACTCAGGGCCCTGTGCACACACATACAGATACACAGATGAGATAGGAACTGAAGATTCTGAGGCCACACACACACACACACACACACACACACACACACACACACACACACGCAGAGGTGAGTCACACAAACATAGATTCATACCTGGATATACACATATAAAAAGGCACACAGACAACACAAAGAAAAAGGCCCAAATGGACACACAAACTCCCCAACACCAACACACAGCTAATAATCAGACCCAGACATCTGCCAAGTCTCCCATGTACACAGAGACAATCATAGACACACATGGAAATGGAAGTGTTAACACACACACACACATACACATACACATACACATGCTGAGAAAGCTCCCCCACCGCCCTCCCCAATTTCCTGCCATGTACCTGCCGGTGAGGCACACACAGACACACACATTCAGATATACACTAGGACATTTGAACTCTGGTGGGCACACACACTAGGGCACGTAGCTTCAACAACCCCGAAATTCAAACTCCCTCTCCCTCCCTGCCCCACAAACATGGACACAACAACCCTACACCTATCCATCCCCAAACCAAGACATACACACACTGGGGCCTTTGTACTCAAAAATACAGAGAAATGGACACACACAAGCACACTTACAGGCCCACAAGCACAAGCTTACACGCAGATCATATCCATTGACATAGACACTTGGTCTCCAGTCCACAGTCAGGGGCTCTGGTGTAGTGAGAGGGGATTTGTGACTTAAGCACTCAGCTGCTAATGGCTCTGGTTACCCTCTCTCTGTCTCTGTCTTTCATCTCTGTCTCTGGCTCTTTCTCTCTGTTCATCTTTTGTTTCTGATACCTCTGACTCTTTCTTTCCGTCTGTCTCTAGAGCGCCATCTCTACTGTTACTCTTTTTCCTGTTCTTTCCATATCTCTCTGTGTCTCGGTCTCTTTGGCCAAGAGCAACAAGGTCCATCTATTCAATCACTCCCTCTCTGGTCCTCCTCCTCCCCTCTCTCCATCTCTCAGTCCTACTAGGGAGCTTCTCTGTGACCGTGTCTTCATAGAGATGTCTCTCTCCCTCCTTTCCTGGTTCTCTTCCTCCCCTTCCTCATTCTTGTCTCCTTCCTTCCTCTTCTTTCCTTTCTCCCTTCCTCCCTCTCTTCCTTCTTTCCTTTCCTTCTTCCCTCCTTTCCCCCTCCTTCCTTTTTTCCTTCCTCTTCTTCCTCCTTCCCCTCCTTTTCTTCCTTCCTCTATCTTTTCATCTCTCACTTTTTGTATCCTCTCTTGTTCATGTCTCCTTTCTTGCCCTCTTTCCTTTTCCCCTTCACTATCTGCTCCTTTCTTTTCTCCTTTTTCTCTCTTCAGACTCTTTATTTCCTTCTTTCCTTCCCCCCTTTCTATCTCTCTTCTCTGTCTCTTTAATCTCACAGGTTGTTGAGGTCCCCTTTCTGTTGCCACCTCTCTCGCCTATTTGTTCTCTTTTCCTCCCTTTCACTTGCTCATCTTTTCCTCTCCTCCTCTCTTTATCTCTTCCTCAGTTTTTCTGCTTACTTCTCTTTACCTCTTTCCTTCTCTTCTCCTCATCACTTCTTCCCTTGTCTTTCCACTTATCTTTCATTCTTTCTCTCCTCTTTTCCCCATCCTCTCTCTTCTCTCCCTTTCGCATCCTCTCTTCTCTATCTCCTCCCTTCTCTTTGTTTCCTTATGTTTTCCTTCTTTCTTCCTCCCCATCCACATTCCTTCACTTTTCTCTCTCTCTCTTTTTCTATATCTCATTCCTTCCCTCTCCTTCACCTTTCTCTTTCTCTCCCCTTTCCTTTATGTCTCTCTTTATCTCAAACATTCTTTCTTCTTCCTTCCTGTTTCTTTTCTTCCTTCTCTTTCCATTTCTTCCTCCTTCCCCAATCTCCTTCTCTCTTTTCTTTCCTCTCTTATCTTCTATAATTCTTTCTCTTTTATTACTCTCCCACATTCTCTTTGCCTCTCTTTCTTCTTCCCCCTCTCTCACTAATTCTATCTTTGTCCTTCCCCTCTCTTTTTCCCTCTTTCTTGCAACTTCCTTCTGTCTCTCTCATCTTCCTTTCTTCTCTCTAGATCACTCCCTCTTTTGCTCTTCACTCTTTCTCTTTCCCTTCTTCTTTCTGCTCTTCCTTCCTTCTTTCTCTGCTTGCTTATCTTGCTTTTCTCTTCTCTTTCTCTCTTTCCTTACTTTTGTTCTCTTTTCTTCCTCCCTCTCCTTGCTTCTCTCCTTCAGTTCTTTCCCTCTACAGATAGCTCTTTCTGTCTCTCCTCTTCCCCTCTGTCTTTCCTTTGCCTTATCTGTATTTCTCCCTCCTTCAAGACTCCCTCCCTCCTTCCCTCTCTTTCTTTATTTTTCTCATTTCTTCTCTCTTCTTTCTCTTTCTCCTTCCTTTCTTTCCATTTCTCTGTCTCTTTTCTTCCCTCTATTTCTCTCACCTTCCTTCTCTCTATTCTTATTCTCCTTTCTTCCCCCTCTCTTATTTTTTTCTGTCTCACTCTTTCCATCTCTTCTTCCTCCTGTCTCGCTCTTCCATCTCTCCTTCCCTCTCCCCCACTCCCTCCCCTGCCCCTCCTTCCCTCCCTCTCTCTCTCCCTCTGTCTCACTCTTCGCCTCTCTCTTTTCTCTCTCAAGTGTTTTCAATTTTATTCTGAGTGGAATTAACTACCCCTGATGTCAAATTGCCGCCGAAATCGATAATAATATCTTTACAAAAGAGGATATTCTTCTCTCGGAGAACGGCCTCTGAAAAATGGAAAATTTAGTCGAAATTGATTCATTACTTGACACTTTATAGAACGGCTGCGTATTGATCGCACCTGTCATGTCCCATCTCCCTTAATCGAAGCTGAAGGCCGGCTCCGATGCCTGCTATTTTTCATAATTCCACCAGAGCCGACAGCTCCGCAAACACCCACTCCGTGTGCCCGCCGCCGCTGCCGCCGCCTCCCGCCGGACACATGGCCCGGCTGGCCCAACCTGGCCCCGCTGCCTGCTGCCCGTGGCCCCTGCCCCTGCCCCTGCCCCTGGCCCCGCCGTCGTCCACCTCTGGGCCGAGTCTCGCTGCCGCCCCCCACCTCCCATTCTAGTTCGGCTGCCAGGATCCCTGCCCAGCCCCCCACGCCCCAGCACCGGCTGCCTGCTCCCTTCGTACCCCTCCAGGACCCTATCACCAGTGCTCATAGCCAGACCCCGCTGGCATCCATCCCTGGACGGAGCCCCGCTGCCCCGCCTCCTCCCAGCTCGGCTGTCTGCAGCCCCTGCCCAGCCCCCCACGCCCCAGCACCCGATGCCTGCTCCCTTAGTACCCCTCCAGGACCCTCGTGGCCCTTGCCTCTGGCCCCGCTGGCGCCCACCCCTGGCCTGAGCACCATTGCCGTCCTCTCCCCTCCAACTTGGCAGCCCATGGTCCCTGCCCTGCACCCCACAAGCACACTCCCAGGCCCCAGCACTCACTACCTGCCCTCTTTATGTCCCTCCGGGGCTCAGACTGCCCGCTCCATGGTCCCTGCCAGTGCAGCCCCATTGGTTCAGCACCACTGCCTTCCCCCCAGGCTGCCCAGGGTTCCTACTTTACTTCAGGATATAGCACACATTCCTCCATTCCTCTCAGGCCCAGCCTCACTTCCCATGACCCCTGCCCCTGCCACCACAAGCAAATACACACACCCAGCACTTATGCAACCCACTTACTTCTGAGCCTTTCTCCATCATGCATTGCCCCCACCCACAGCCCTCCTGGACCTAGCCCTGTTGCTCACAGTCTCTGCCCCTACTCCCACAAGCAACTTTACCCTCCCCATCCAGACCCACCATCCACCACCACGTGCCCCCATCCCCAGACCTATTCTTCAGTCCCTGTACCAATGTCCATGGCTCCAGCCACACACTGTGCCCCCTCCCCCTCCCTCCAGAAAAACACTGTCCCAATCCTTGGCACCTGGTCCTGCTCCCACTCCCATCTCCACTGACTAGAAGCTCTCCCAGCCCAACCCATCAACACATCCTCCCCTCCTTCCCAGCTTCCCAATCACTGCAGAGCAACACAGACTAGTGGGCCCAGCCTTGTCCCACAGCTCACAGATTTTCACCCCCCGGCTTTTGTCCCACCCACCCCCATCAACCATGTCCCCAGCCATGGCACCTACTGCCCCCCCCACACATGCATAGACATCCTTCCTGAACACATAGCTCAGCTATCACTTCCAGGCTCATGGCCTACAGTCCTTGTCCCCACCATACACTGCCCCCTCATCTAGCCAAATACAGTCCTGCTGACCCAGCCATTTGCCGTGCCCCCCCCCCCCGACTCCAATCTCTCACTTCTGTCCCTGCCTCTATAACCATCGGTCCTCCCTCATCCCCCTCCTATTATCCCCCATCCCTCCTAGACATGTTATCTAACTGTCAGAGCCTGGCCTTATTACCCACAGCAGCCTCACCCCACCTCTGTCATTGCCCCTTCAGCCAACCTCCCTCTGCCCCCTCCCAACTTCTTCTTTGACACATACCTTCTAGACACATGGCTCAACTCATCTAGAATTGGCTCATCCATTCACCCCCCCCCCCAGCCCCAGACCCACCACTCACTCCCCCCAGCCCTACCACTCACTCCCCCCAGCTCCCCTACTCATTCCCACCCAGCTCCCCCACTCACTCCCCCCAGCTCCCTCCCTCACTCCCCCCATCCAATCCTACCACTCCTCCCCCAGCCCCAGCCCCAGCCCACCACCAATTCTTCCCAGACACATAGCATGGCTGGTTTCACCATCTCTGGCCCTTTTTTCTAGTCTCTCCAGCATCCTCAACCCCTATAATCTCCCCACACTGCTTCTGGACATGCTCTCAGCCCTGTTTTTCACTGCCTCAGTTATTGCTCCACACCTAGCCCTGTTCTTAATTCTAACCCCTTGGCCACATTTCAGCCCCTTACCAGCCTCAACCTCTTGATCCTTCCTCCTAAGCTAAGACAAATGACCTTGGATGGTCCCATCACTCCTCCTAGGGCTCATCCCCTGCCCCCACTACCTCCAACCTCAGACCATCCTATTCCCCATTCTTCAGTACCTCCCCACCTGTCTCCCTAACACAGCCCCCTGCCTCTTCCCTTGGTCATTCCTCACCCCAGCCCCCAACCCCCCCTCACATTCCCTCCTGGACACATAACTCAGCTCCCAAACCCAGCCCCATTGCCCCAAAATCTTGCCTCTGCTCCCAGTCAGCTCACACTGCCCTCTCACATTCTTTCTGGACACATAACTCAGCTTCCAACCTTATCCCCATTGCTCCAAGATCTTGCCCTCTGAGATATGCTATTCGAAGATTCACCCAGAGTAAGAGAGTTCAGGGGGATAAATCTGGCCCCAGCAACCCCTACACACCTCTGCTCCTGTCCCTGTTACCCATCAGTCCCCATCCCAGGACAAACACCCAGTGTCCTCCCCAACATTCTTCCTTGATCCATCAACGTAGGTGGATCTGAACATACCCCAGCTTCTGTCCCCCAGTACGCAGGCAAGATCCCTAGAATCCCACACCTTTGTCCCAGACTGCATCCTCCAGCATCCCCTGTTTCCATCTTCCCCATCTACTGCCCTCCCAGTCCCTCTTATACACATGGCCCCACCTGGCTTCATTGCCCATGACCCCCATCTCCGCAGCTTCCCCTTCCTCCTATCTCACTGTCTTCTCAGACAGCTTAGACCATGTGGCCCCATCATGCATGGCCTCTCCCTATGTTCCCACCAGTCTCCACTCTGGACTGACTCCCAATATCTCTCCCAGACACATGTCCTTTTCCACATTGCCCCCCCCCCTCTGCTCCATGACAATTGGGTGTCTACAGACTTGAATTCTAAACCCAGCAAGGTAACCTATGTGATCATGGAAAAGTCATAACCTCTCTGGGCCTCAGTTTCCTCATTAGATGACCTCCAGGTGACCTTCCATCCCCATATCTATGAGTCTCTGATCCTTCTTTGCACCACTGATCAGAATCACAACTTCTGTCTCCCCTTCCCCCCAATTACCCACTGGCCCCTGACATTGAACCCAGACATACAGCCCAGCTTGGCCCCCCTACCTAGGTCTTCTTGGTCCCCTCCTTTCAGACTCAGGACCTAGCCAGGCCCTCTTGGCTTCACAGCATGCTGCCTGCCCCCTTCATATCCCTCTAGAACCTGAGCCCTTGCTGCCCATGGTCCATGCCCCTGCCAGCTTTGGTCTCAGTAACAACCCCCCAAAAAAACTGTAGGTCTTCCCAGTTCCATTACCACTGTGCCCTGAAAGACTACCCAGTCACTCATCCCAGCCTGGCATCTTATTGGTGGCCTGCCTGCACACTCAGAATATCTCTCTCAAACCCAAGGCCATCTATCTGTGTGACATTCCCCAGAGTGGTACAGTGGGGAAAATGCTAGATCTGGGGTCAGGGGACATGGGTTTGAATCCGAGCTCTGCTGTTTACTCCTTGTGTAACTTGGGGTCCTTCAATAGCCTTCCACCTCACTTTCCTCATCTATAAAATGGGGTCCCTAAGATTCCCTCTAGCTCTAAATCTATGATCGTATGATCTCCAACTCTGTCCGTCTGTCTGCTCTTCTCTAGAAATTCCTTGTTGGTTTTGTTCATCTGTCTTCCCTTAGGAAAAGGGATAGGGGCTCATAGAATCACAGACAGGTGGATAAAATCAGGGAGGGGGAAACTTGGGGAAGGGATATCAGAAAAAGTTTGAACTAGAGGCTTTAGAGCTAGAAACCCAACCTCATTATACAGAGGGGGAAACAGATCCAGAGAAGGGAAAGGACTTGTCCAAGGTCATAAGGAATCAACAACAAAGTAAAGATTTGAACTCAGGTCCTTATGTTCTAAATCCAGCGTTCTTTCCAGGAAGCCACAACTCCCCTGAACTCTCACTGACTCAGCCTGATGTTCCTCTTAGACACCCTCGAGCCTTCTGTCTCTCTCTGTTCCCATCAGGCTGTCCCTCACTGATTGTCCATTTGTCTGTCTGACACTCCCCAAAGACATCTCCCTGTCTGTCTCCCCACCCTCATCTTGGGAGTCATTACTCTGTCTGTCTTGTCACTTGTGGGGACCCTCCAATCTGTCTGGATTTCTCCTGGGGCCTCCTTTTGTCTGACTTTCCACATGCCAGGCTTCATTCTTTATGGGGATCCCCCCATATGGCCCTTTCTGCCCTACCCAGATTCCCTTATTCATCTGATACACATCCCTATTTCTTCCTCTCACCCTGACCCCCCCAACCAACCTCACTTTGCCTCTTTCTCCCCAAGTCTGTACCTAAGTATCCCATGGAAGGTCACAGCCCGGCCTCTCCTCTCTCTCTCTCTCTCTCTCTCTCTCTCTCTCTCTCTCTCTCTCTCTCTCTCTCTCTCTCTCCCTCTTCCCCCCCCTTCTGGCCTTTTGCCCTTCTTCCCTTTTCTCCCTTCTGTACTAATCTTCTCTTTCTCTTTTCCTCTCCCAACCTGCCTTATCTTTCCTTTCTTTTCCCTTATATAACCAGCCCTGAGAGGGATTATGCCCCTCCCGATGGGTTTGAGTGTGCATGTGTGACTGTGTGTGTCTGTGAATGTACATCAGTGTGTCTGAGTTTGTCTGTACATGAATGTGTGATTCTGTGGTATTCCTCTCCTGTGTGTGTGTACTTAAAGATGTGAGACTTCTGAGGACAGGTCTGGGAACGAAGAAACCTTGGGTCCCTGAGAGAGTTCAAGGTGTATTCACCTGCCTCCCTAACTAGAGGTATTTCTACCACTGGCCAGTTCTACCTATTACATGCAGAACCAAACGAAGCCAGTGGTGGGTGGGGAGGTGGTTTGGATCTAGGGCTGTCCCCAGGGGACATGAATTCATTGCAATATGGAATTATTAGGCAAAGAGGAGACTGTGGGGAGGGGGGAGGGAGGGAGACAGTAATCTTCACCCTGAGGTAGTCTGAGAATGATTGTAATCCTGACAGGGAGAAGGATCTTTTCTGGAGTGATGCAACTTTAAATGAGGGTTACGCTTACTCTAGGAAATCTCAGTCATATCTTTAGGGGTGTGTGGGTATCCCAAAAGTGTTCTGTTCATCCTAAGGTGTGTTATTTACAGCCTAGAGGGTATGTCCATTCAGAGAGTGCTAGCTACAGTCTAATAGGCATGTTGTTGTTGTTGTTCCTTCCCCCCCCCTCCCCTGGGGGTGTCATCTACAATCCAGTGTATGTAATTGCCAGCCTGAGTGTTACTCGATTGTTACCTACAGTCTAATAAGTTATATTTATTCTATGAACACTTTAAATAGTCCATTGGGTGTTGCGTCCAGCCTGAGGGGTGTTAGCTACAACCCAGTGGGTGTTATACCTACCCTGAGGGTGTTATCTACCGTCTAATGGGTTATATTTATTCTGTGAGTTTTATAAACAGTCCAGTGGGTGTTAGATCCATCCTAAGGGGTGTTAGCTACAGTCCAGTAGGTTATATTGATCCTGAGGGTGTTATATACAGTTTAGTGAGCTGTATATACAGCTGGGTGTTATATCTATCCCAAGGGGTCCAGTGGTTAGGGTGTGATATCTATCCCGAGGCTGTTGCATACCGCCTAATAGATTTTCCTAACCCTCAGGTGGTGTTAGCTACAGTCTAATGGGCCCTGGGTTTGTTCTGAGTGGGTAATACCTACAGTCTAGTGTGCAGGAAGTCCATCCCGGGGTGATAAGGCTGACCCTGTTACTGAAATCCTTTGAGGATCGGATACGGTCTCTGAAGTGTTAGTTTCATGATTCTTGTATACATCCTCGGTGTATCCATCTCATCCCGGGAGCATCATCAGGACCTGAGGTGGACACTTGTTTGGGGTGTTAGACGCCCTTTTGAGAGGACAGAGGTACAAAGCGGAGATTGGGGAGAAGGGATTGGAAGAAGGAACGGGGATGTCATGGGGTGAACAGGGGCAAGGAACAAAGAGAAAAGGGCAGAAAGGGGAAGGAAGGAGAGGGAGCAAGACTGGAGGAGAGAGGAGAGGAGAGGGGCGGGAGAAGAGGGGAGAGGGAAAGGAGGAGAGAAGGCACCGGAGAGCCAAAAGCCTAGCCCGGCTAGGCTGGTCTGTGGGCGCAGGCGGGCGCAGGCGGGGAGGGCGGCTGGCCCGGCCAAGCGGCAGCTCCTGAGGCGGCGAGGGCCGGTCGATATTTAATTGTTCTTTCAGTGGGAGCGGAGTCGGCGTCGGGGCTGGGGGCCGGTCCCTGTCACTGCGTGTGTGAGGGTGGGAGTGTGTGCGTGCGTGTGTGGCCGCGGGCCCCGGGAGTGTGTGCGTGTCCTCGGCTCCTGGACAGACTGCCTCAGTGCGTGCGTGTGTGAGTGCCTGTGTCCCTGGGTGAGATTGTGTGGGTCTGTATGTATGCGTGTGTGTGCTATCTTTATGTGTATCTGTGTGAGAGGCAGAGAGATTGTCGAGGGAGACTATGGGGGTCAGGACCAGTTGTGTCCGTACGTGTGTCTGTGTATTTGTTTATTTCTGTGTGTCTCAGGGTGTCCCTATGTGGATCAGTGTGCCTGGGCGTGCATCCCGAAGTCCGGGTGTGTGACTAGATATGTGTCCCTGAGTCTGGGTGTGCGACCAGGTGTCTGCACACGTAGAGGTCCGTGTGGCCAGGGGTCAGTGTGTGCCCGAGTCTGAGTGCGGCCAGAGGTCTGGGTGTGCCCAGGGGTCTCGGTGTGTGTCGGGTGCTGTGTGCAGGGGTCGGCACGCCAGAGTGTAGTCGTGTGGGTGGGTGTGGGCGCCCTCCTCGGAGCCTCCTCGGCCTGACTCGGCCCCCCCCCCCCCATTCTCCACGCCGGCCCAGGGATCGAACCTTATTTAGAGTCGCGATTCGACATCTGTTTTCAAATTTGATCAGCTCTGAACTTTATTTTCCGAGTTTGAGCAAAATTATATTCCATCGATCGGCTCCGTCCCCGGCCGGGCCGCTCCCCCAGCCCTCCCTCGCCCCCCCCCCCACCCCTCAGCCACCCTCCCCTGCCGCTGCCGCCTCCTCCCCTCCCTCCTCCTTCTCGTCCTCCTCCTCCTCCTCCTCCTTCTCCTCCTCCTACTTCGCTCCCCTCCCTCCCTCCTCCCTCCTTCTCCAGCCGCTGCCGCTGCCTCCATATAGCTGCGGCCCCGGAGCCGAGCGGCCGCCGAGCCGCCGCGGGCCGCCCCAGCCCAGGCAGCGCAGCGCGGGCGGGCTGGAAGGCGACGAGCCCGAGGCGGAGCCCCAGCCCAAGCCCGAGAAGGCGGAGACAGCGGAGGGGCCCCGAGAGCCCGCCCCCGGCCCGACCCCCCACCCCGGCCAGCCCCCGGGCTCCTGCGTCTCCCCCTCTTTCTCTCTCTGTCTCTCTGTCTCTCTCCTTCTCTGTGCGTCTCTCTCTTTCCCTCTCCTCCCCCCAGGTGCTTCTGGTTCTCTTTCTGACTCTGCATCTCTGTGTCTCTGTCTCTGCGTTTGTGACTGTATCTCTGTCTCTGCCTCAATCTCCTTCTGTCTCCCTGTGTCTGTGTGTCTGCCCTTTTCTCTCTGTCTCTGTCTCCGTCTCTCTGTCTGTCTCTGTTTCTCTCCCCCACCCCACTCTCTCCGTGTCCCGCTCCCTCCCTCTCTCCCTCCTCCCTCAGGCATCGACAGGGAGCCATGGCCGCTGGACCCAAACTTTAGACGCTCCCTACTAGCTCGTCTGGCCCTGCCAACTCCCCAGAGATCCGGAGCCCGGGAAAGTGAGTAGAGGGGGCAGGGTATGGGTAGATTGAGCTGGGGGGTCAGGTCCCTTGGCCCAGGATTTCGGGCCTTTGGGGTGCAGGGTGGGTGAAATGAAGGACATGGGGGACTAGGGGATGTTTCCAAATGAGAGTTGGAGAGATTGAGGAACACTGAGGGGAGACAGAAACACTGAGGGGAACCAGAACACTGCTGAGGACTGAGGGACTGGGGTATATGGAAGACTAAGAAACAGAGTAGAGACCTAGGGGCAGAGAGAGGGGAGACAGGGACAGAGTAGGAGATAGGTATAGTGAAAGAAGGGGAAACTGAGGGCAGAGAGAGAGGAGACAGGACAGAGAAGGTGAGGAAGACAGAGGAAGATATGTACAGCAACAAAAAGGGAAACTGAGGGACTCCGGTCCCCTACTTTGATAGGGGGACACTGAGAGACAAAGAAAGCAGGAAACTGAGGAACATATAGAGAGATGGAAACTAGGGACAGAAGAGGAGACTGAAGAACAGGAGAAAGGGAAAAACAGGAACAGAGTAGAGAAAAATGAGGGCCAGAGGGGAGAGACAGGGAGACCGAGGAATACAGGCAGACTAAGGGACATGAGAGGGAGATTGAGGTGGAGGGGAATTCTTAAATACAGATATGGAGGTGAAAGGGCTAAGAAATATAGACAGTGGGAAGGCACTGAGGCAGACACATGGGAGTCAGAGAGAAGGGGGGGGTCAAAGTCATGGGGATCAGAGATAAGAGGGTGTCAGAAATGAGAGAGGTCAGATACATGGAAGTTAGAAACATTGGGGGTGATATAAATGGGGAGTCAGAGGTAAGGGGATCAGACATAGAAATAAGGGGGTCAGTGATGAGAGAATGTAGGGGTCAGAGATGGTGGAGGCAGACCTAAGGAGGCATCAGAGATAAGACAAGGCCAATGACCTCGGGTTAGAGATCATAGGATAATAGATCTGGAGATGGAAAGGACTTCGGAGCCTTCTATTCCAACCTGTCATTTTACAGGGGAAGATTCCAAAGGAAGGGGAGGTTCAATGACTTGTCCAAGGTCACATAGGAGTAAAACTCAATGGGGAGAGGGGGTGTCAAAGATACAGGTGTCAGAGGCATGGAGATCAGAGATAGGAAAAAATAGACCAGAGGGGTGAAAAGTTTGAGGATCAGAGGTAAGGGGATTAGATGGAGACTGATGAGCTCTGATTCAAGGTTGGGGGGGCAGGGCTTAGGGCCCCAAGATCCATGGAATCTAGAGCCATTCGAACAGACCAAGGCTCATAGGGACTGGGGAGAAAGTGAATGAATAAGAGGATGGGGCCCACTGAGGCAGGGAATCTACCATTGCTTTGTAACTCTCTCTCTCTCTCTCTCTCTCTCTCTCTCTGTGTGTGTGTGTAGGTTGATCTCTGTGAGTCTGAGCATATCTGTGTATGTGTGAAGCTGTCTCTGTATGTAGTGTGTGGTGTGTGTGTGTGTGTGTGTGTGAGAGAGAGAGAGAGAGAAAGAGAGAGAGAGAAAGAGAAAGAAAGAAAGAGAGAGAGAGAGAGAGAGAGAGAGAGAGCTGTTTTCCCTCCAGCTCTATCCCTGTCTCTCCCATTGCTTTTAAAGATCCTAAGGCCAGTGGAGAGCTCCATCTGCCTAATGCTTGGGCAGAGAAGACACTTTCCCCACTTTCTATACTGTCTCTCAGTGTTGGTCTCTGTCTCTGTGTTTGTTCTTTGACTCTCTGTGACTCTCAGAGTCTTACCTGTTGGTCTCCCTTTCCCTGCTCTTCTCCAGGTCTATGTTTTCTCAGCTCTTGGCATCTCTGTCTCTCCATGTCTCTCAGGGCATCTCTGTCTCTCCACATCTTTATCTCCCTTAATGTGGTCACTATGACTCCCAGGTCAGTGTCTCTCCTCATTGCTGGTGTCTCCACTTGCCTGTCCCTTTGGTCACTGTCTCTCCCTTGTCTGCCTGTGTCTCTGTTTCCTTGTGTCTCTTCATCTCTGTTCTCCTGTGTCTCTTCTATGGGTTTCTGTCCCTCCATATCCTTGTCTCATTCTCTTCATGTTTTTATATTCATCCTTCCTTCTCTGTGCCTCAGTCTCCTTCTTTATGTGTCTATAGTATCTCTGTGTCACCCATTGACTGTCACTCTTCTTGTGTCTCTGGCTGTCTCCCTCTTCATGTTTCCAGTCTCTCTCTGTCGTGGCCTCTCTGACTCTCCCTGCGTCTCTGTCTTTCCTTGTCTCTTTGCCTTCCTTTCTCTGGGGGTCTCTGCCTCCCTCCCTGTTTCTATGTCTTCATCTCCCGCTGTCTCTCACTGTCTCGGTCTCCCTCTGTCTGTCTCTCCTTGAGTCTCTGGCTCCTTCCCTCTCCGTGTCTCTGTCTCTGTTTGTGTCTCCCGGTGTCTCTGGCTCCGTGTCTCCTCCCGCCGGTTTCCGCTTAGATTAAGCCGGGGACCTAATTCCAGGGCCAGGATCGAATTTTCTGGCAACAAAGGGAAATAGCGAATCGATCGGTCGCTCCGGAGATTAAGAGACAAGCGGCGCGCGGATCCATCATAGCTAAACGGCCCCCCCCCGCCCCCGCCCCCGCCCGGCCCGGCCCGGCCCCCTCCCCCCTGGGCGCCCAGACGCGCTCAGCATTGCAAACAGCCCGGTCGGCCCGGAGTCCGCCCGCAGCCCGGCAGAGAAGCCGCAGAGGGGAGCTAGGGCCGGGGGCAGCAAGACCCCACAGTCACACCCCCGTCTCCCACAGTCTTCCCCCCAAAACCCGGCCCCTCCCTCGCTGGCTCTCAGCTGCAACTTCCACTTGTCCCCCAAATCCTCATTCAAGTAGCGATTGGCCTCCATATCTGTTCCCTCACAGATCTTGTCATACCTTTCCTCTCACGTTGCAGCACCTGTTTCACCACATACCCTTGGCCGGTCCAGTAACGCTTACCCAGCGGGCCTCCCCCCACCCCCATTATGGGTAGCATCTGTGCCAAATTCTGCCTCCTGTTGCCCCCCAACTTGTCCCTCTAAACACCTGTTCCTTCACGTTTGCATCCAAAACACCTTCTCCCCATATAGCTACCCCAAAATCTTCCCCCAACAGTTGTGCCCATTTACATTTCCCCACATCTGTGAACAAGATAACATTGGCCCAAGCCTAAGGTAACACTATCCCCCACAAGTGGCCATTCTCCATGTCTCACGAGCTCTGCTCACATCCTTGTCACTTTGGGGAACAAGTGTGCCCACAAGTCAATTCCGTTTGCACTGGCCAGCCACCAATTTACCCCTGCTTTTGCACAGACAACATCTCCCCACGTCTATAACCTCAGCTAGCACCTGTCCAGTGGTAACACTTCATTGTCCTATACCTATCTCATATTACTCATGCCACACATCTATAAGCAACACCACCCCTCCACACCTACTTGTCTTTTCCATTAATACCTTGTTTTTCTTATTTGTCTTCAACTGCCAATTGTCTCAGGTAGTACCTTCATTTAAACTTTAAGAAGAAATGGCAGTTATTAATATTTGTGTACATACCTGTCTTCCATGTCTATCTCTTCCTCCAAAGAAACATCTTTCTTGGGGTGGATCCAAGATGGCGATATGAAAAGAGACTCGCTTGAGCTCTCCCCCAAATTCCTCCAAAGACACATCTCTCTCCCTACACATTTGCCCCCTCAGGTAGTACTTAGTCTATCTTTTCATCTCTATTCCTTCTATCTTGGACCTTACTTAGTACCTGTTCTTCTGTATCTGTCCCATCAACATCTACCCTCCCTCTCAAGGTAATACTCATCTTGAACACAACTCTACCCTCAAATAATACCTATCACCCCCACAAGGCCCTCAAAAAACACCGCTGCCCAAGTCTCTCCTATCATGTAAAAACAACCTGTGCGCTTTCCTTCGAAGGTAGCACCAGTCATGCATCTGAGTCCTCAGATGCCACCTTGCCAGCACACTTGTCCCTACTTAAGTCACATTGAGGCCCTACACCTATCTCAGGTAACAATGCTTCCCACTTTTGCCCCAATCCCTTCAGGTAATACCTGGCCTCAGGCATTAATTGTTCCCACAAATCTATTCCTTCTTGATTCCACATTTGTACTTTATCACAGGGAGCCCACCTACAAACATACACACACACACACACACACACACACACACACTCACATCCTTAATTTCCTCATGCACATGTTTATAGGCTCAGAAGGTGAAGCAAATGTGGAACCCCAGAATGGGGATCTAGAGACCTAGGGTCTAGTCCAAGCTCTGCCCCTAACTATGGGCAAACCTATTGCCTTCTCTTGACCTCTCTGTAAAATGAAGAAGCAGGACTAGAAGCTTGTCTAGAAAGGTCCTTTCCCAAGCACAGAGTGCACACACACACACACACACACACACACACACATCTGTAAAACAACCCACACTCTCCATATCCCTTCTCCCTCTTCCCCCTTACAGGTGCCAAATTCCTCTTCTGTCCTCTCTTCCTCTCCTTTTCAGGGCTCTCATGTTCCTCAATATTTGAATTCACATGTTCTCTGCAGCTCAGTTTTTTCCATTTTTTCTCCATACTTTCTCAAGCTTCATTCATACCTCCTTTTCTCCAGAGCTGTGTGCTTGTGTAATTGTGTGTGGGTGAACCACACACACAGACACACACACACACACACACACCTGTGTTTTGAAGAAGAGGGAATCTTTGTGCTCAGGTTTGGGGGTAAGGGGAATATAAGGAGAAAATGGTACTAGGAGGGGGGAGGAGCCATAAAGGAACTGGAAAGGTACTCCAAAGAGAAGGGAGGGATCTTTGAAGAAGGAAGCATGAAAAGGAAGTTTCTGAGTTGGGGAATGGGGGCTCTGAATAGAGGAGACCAATCTGAGAAAGGAGGAGGGGTTACTGAGCTTGGGCTAGAGGTCATTGAGGGAATGGGGAGGGGAAGGGGGTCTCTGAGCTGAGAAAAGAGTCTGTGAGGAAGAAGGAAAAGTCTCTGACTTGAGGGAAGAATCTCTGAAGGATAGAGTCTCTGAGGAGGAGGGGGGAGACTCTGACCTCGGAGAGAGCTTTCTGAGGGCCAGGTAGGGGTTCCTGACCAGAAAGAAGGGTCTTTGACCTGGGAGAAGGAGTCTTTAAGGAGGAAGGAGAGGTCTCTGACCTGTAAGAGAGGTGTTTGAGGTAGGGTTAGGGTCTATGAGGAGGAAGGAGAGGTCTTTGACCTTGGACACTTACTTCAGAGAGAAGTCTCTGATTTGGGGGAGGTGGTCTCTGAAGAGGAGGGAGTGGTTTGTGACCTGAGGCGAAAGTCGGGTGGTCTGAGGAGGAAAGGGGGGTCTTTGACCCAGCAGAGATGTCTCTGAGGAGGCCTCTGACCTGTGCTCAGGGTCTTGGAGACAGAGGGCGGGGTCTCCGAGTTGGAGGCGGGGCCTCCGCGGGCACCCCCGGGAGGGCCCCTGGGCGGGGGCGGCAGCGGCAGCGGCAGCGGCAGCGGCGGGGCCCGGGATAGGGGATCGATCGGCGGCGGCAGAGGCGCTGGGCCCGGGATTGCATCTTGTCACAATAATTTATGGCCTCATCCCGCCTGATCGATGGCGCTGAATTAGCACCTCCCCCGCCCGGCCGCCCACCCGGGCCGCCTCAGTCCTGCACCCCCAGCCCCTAGCCCTGTCCACGCCCACCGGTCTGGACCCCTCTGTCTTCGGTACTTCCATCTCCTGATCTGTCTCTTCTGTACCATCCCCCTGCCTTCCATCCTTCTGTTCCCATTCCTATAGCCTTCCTCTCTGTCCCTCATCCTTCTCTCCCCCTTTCCTCATCACTCTGTCCGGGTTTCCCTCTAACCTCCAAGTGCTCTGTTCCCTTTTCCCATCACACCCATGTCTCTGTTTCCCCTTCCCCAATCCCATCTTCCTCATCACTCTAAGGTGCCGTTCCTCTGACTCTGGTCCTTTCATCCCTCTGAGCATACATGGTGCTGTCCTTCCAGTTTTCCATGGTCCTGGTCCTGTTCCATCCGTTCTTTCCCCTCTTTGTCCCTCCATCCCTATCTTCCAGTTCTTCTACCCCTTAAACATCTTCCCCCCACTCCTCTGCCCACCATCTCTGTCCCCCCATTCTTCTGTCACCATTCTTTGCTCTCTAGACCCCTCCATCTTTCCCCAATCTTTTAGCCCCCACCTTCTGTCCCTTTGTGGCCTCTTGCCTCTTTCACCTCAACCTTCAGTTCCCTTCCTTCTCTTCAAAATTCTCTTTGTCCCTCATCCTTCTGTTTTTCCATCCTTCAGCTTTCTATCTCCCTGCTCTCCAGCCATCTCTTCCCATTTTTCTGTCCTTTCATCTCTCATCCCCATTTCACTGTCCCCATCCCTCTACCCTCATGTCTCTCTCACAGGAATTGTCCCCACTTGTCAGCGCCCTCTCCTTTTCTCATTCCATGCCTATCTCTTCTTTCCTCTGTCCTCCCATCTTTGTCTTCCACCCCCCTGCCCATTCCAACTCTGTCTGTCCTCTGTCTTCCTGCTCTTTAGTCCACATTCCTCTGCCCTTCAATGCTTCCTCCCCCATTTCCATTTTGACCCTGGGCCTTCACTTTCTGGATATCTTTTGCAGCCTTTCTCTCTGTTCCACAATATCATCAGTTCTGTCTTCCCATCTTTCTTTGCTTTCATTTCTCTGCTCCGGGTTCAACATCTCTCTTTCCTCCATTCTCATCTCTTACCCATCTTTCTGTCTTTTATTTTCAAGGGATTCCACTAGATGACCTCTAAAGCTCTTTCCAACTTTAAAATTCCAGAGGATCTCGTGATCTCTCTGCATGCCCATTTTGTTTCTCCATCCCTTCATCTCTTTTTCCTTTGCTTCTACACCTCTGTCCCTCATTTCTATCCTCATTCCCTATCTCTCTGCCCTCTATTTCTCAACCCTCTCCCTCTTCCTCCCATCCACTTTCCCCCTCTTTCTGTCCCAGATCCCTCTGTTCAATCACCATTGTTCCCAAAACATATATTTACCCTTCCCTCTGTCCTTGGCCATCCCTCAGTCCTCCATCCCTCTTTCTCTAGGGTTTCAGAGTAAATGAAACCTAAAGCCCCTTCCAGACCTAAAATCTTATGATGTCTTTGCCCCTGTTTTGTTGGAATAGGGATAAGGATTACAATGGAGTTTCAGAGAAAGATGGAGTTGGGGTTGGAATTGGGGTGGGGTTGGGGATGCCTTTGGACTTTAGGTTGGAGCTATGATTAGGATGGGGATAAAGATGGAGATGAAGTTAGGGATGAGGACGGAGATGGGGATGGAGATTATGATGATGACAGATACAGGGATGGAAAAGGAGATGATGATGGGGATGAGGATGGGGTTAGGGATGGAAACGGACATGGAGATAGTGCTGGGGATTGGGATGAGGGGTGAGGATGTGGATTATGACAATGATGAAGATGGTGACAAGGTTGGGAGTAAGAAGGGGCTAGAGATGGTGATGGCATTCAGCTATCCTAACACTCACTGGACCTTCAGGCTTCTCAGTTCTCCTTTAGTCTGTGGGGTTGGGCCCTAGTAGTTCGAGGTTCTCTCCTTTCCCCCTCAGGGGGACTGACCTTACTCGACTAATTAAGAGTCTGAGATGGGATATCATGGTGATGAATTAACAAATTATCTCTGGCCTTCCTACTGCTACTGAACACTCTCCTCTTCTCCCTCCTCCCGTGCCCATCTCTCCCTCCCCTATTTTCATTCAGCCAGTCTGTCTTCCTTGACCCTTAATCCCTCAATTTTCCACATCTCTGCCATTCTTTCTTTCTTTCTCCTCATTTCTGGCCTCCTTTGACAGATTGGTCTGTCCACTCATCTGTCCTCACTCTCTCTAACCCTCATGATGCTTTCTCTTGAGCTCTCTGCCATGGTCTCTGTTCCCACTCCCAAGCCCTTTCTCTCTCACTCCAGGTCTCTCCAAGACTAACTCAGGGTCTCAGGGTCTCTTTCTCTGTCTTTTTCAGTCTTTCCCCTCAGTCTCACCACTTTCTGGGTTTTGCCTCAGTCTCTTTCTGTTCAGCGTCTCTCTGTGCTCTCTGCAGTTCTAGGCATCAGAGTCTCTCTCACAACCTGTCTCTTACCGGGTCTGGGTCTCTCAGTCTCTGTTTTCCTATTTCCTCCTCCTTTCCTTATTATGTCTCTCAGTCTCTCTTTCCATTGTTCACATGCTCTAATTTTCTAAATATCCATCTCTTCCTCTCTGTCTCTTGATTGTTGTCTCTTCCTTTCTCTCACCCCAGCTCTAGTCCTATGTCTGTCTCTTTCTCCAGCTCTGGGGTTCCCAGCCTTTGCCTAGCTCCTTGGCTGAGGCAGAAGGAGCCCAGATGGGTCAGAGCTCCCAGATTTCCAGTTCCCTATCTCTAGCTCTGCTTGGTAGGCGGGGCGCGTGGCACTGCGGCTCCCACCTCCCGGGGGACACTCCCCTCCTTTCCATCCTCCCCCCTCACCCCCCTGCACTGACAAGGGCTCCGTGTTCATGTTTGTCCTTCTCCCCTCCCCTCAATGGTCCACTCAGCCCAGGGATATCAGGGGAGAGACAGATAGACACACAGACATATGGACAGAGCTGAGCTGAGCAGAGAGACAGAGACAGAGATCTCCAGAGACAAGATGAAACAACGTATGGAATTTTTCTGCCTCTCACCCAGCTTTTCCCTGTACCTCTTCCAAACACAAACCTACATCTCCAGAACCCTGAATCACACCTGAACCCCATGATGCCCCCAGGGTTCTCTTTCCCATAGAGGCTTTGGTCCTGAGAAGTGAAGTTGTCTATCTGCTGTGTGTGTGTGTGTGTGTGTATGTGTGTGTGTGTGTGTGTGTGTGTGTGTGTGTGTGTAAGAGAGAGACCGAAACAGAGAAAGACTCAGGTTGAGAACAAGGAAAGGGTATCAGGCAGTGACTGGTGAAACTTGGGAGATGAGGGTCAGGATGAGAGCCTGGGAGATTGGGGGGGCGTTGTTATGAGTATCTAAGTGTCTATATATCTATGCTCACACCTGCCATTTTATATACCAGTGATTGGGGTGACCTCACAGTATGTATAGGCATGTGAGTCTCGGGGAATGATTTTGCTGCTGCTCATGTCTCTGGCTCTATTTTGGGTTTGTTGAATGGATAACTAAACATGTGTATGTCCAGGGTCTAAATATATGTCTGTGTCTATACGTGTGTCTTTGTATGTGCATGTTATCTCTGGTTGCTCTTCCTTTGTTGAATGAATAATTAAATGCATAGGGGGGGGGGTAGTTCTGAATGTGATTGGGATGGGTCTGAACATGATTGGGGATGAGAGGGGTGTATGTGTGTATCTCCATGGGATTCTGAATGAGGTAGAACTATGGTCAGGCCCAGGCTGGGCTTTTTCAAGTGGGGGTGGGGTAAATAAATGTGTTCAAACACATCTAGCATCTGGGGCCCAGGAGCAGAGATTAAGAGCCCAGTGGTGAAGGGGTGAGGGTCTGAGGCCAAGTAGATGGGTGGTCTTTCTTCTATGGGACTGAATGGAAGAGGTGGGCTTGGGAGGTGGGGAGGAAGTTTACTTGACATGAAGGTGTGTGTGTGTGTGTGTGTGTGTGTGTGTGTGTATGTCAGAAGTGGGGGCAGGCTATACATGTGAGTCTTGGGTATCTGAGGGCACAGGACTATGTGAACTAGCTAGATGGATCTGTGGGTGAGTGTGTGTGTGTGTATCAGAAGTGGGGGCAGGCTGTACATGTGAGTCTTGATGGGTATCTGAGGGCACAGGGCCACTTGAACTAGCTAGATGGATCTGTGTGTGTGTGTGTGTGTGTGTGTGTGTGTGTATGTATGTGGGGGGGGGTGTGTGGCTGTGTGTGGCTTGGGGGCCTGGGCCATGTCTCGGTGCCTCCTTCTTAGACTGAGCCTGGAGACGATATGAAATTTAAAAAAAAAAATCAATTTTCATTCCACTTGTGCAGACAGTGTCCTGGGGAGGAGGGGGGAGAGGGAGGGAGGGAGAGAAGGAAAGAGGGAGGGGTCCGAGGGTGAAGGGTGGGGAGGAGGGAGCCAGGCCCGAGGCAGCTCCAGAGGCAGCTGCGGGAGCTTTAAGGAATCAAAACAGCTGGTTAAATCCCAGCTCCAGGGGAAGGGTGGAAACAGGGGACCCAGAGACAGGCAGAGACAGAGATAGATGAAGTGGGGTGGGGGCACCCATGGGAATGATCAGTAAATTTTCACCAATTCTTACAAATTGTGAAGTGGGTTGTATCTGTATATTTTTCGTGTTTCTATGTGATTATATATCTAGGCATGAGTACAGATGAGTGATTTTGTATTTTGTGAATCTGTGTGTGATTGTGTGTCCACAGTAGAGGCCTGTGTGGGATTCTAGTTAATTGTATGTGAGTGAGTCTGTGTGACTGGGTGTTACATGTATCCATGTGTGCCTCTGAGTATGTCTGGGATTGTGTGTCTGTGTGCCCAAGACTGTGTGTCTGTTGTGACTGTGTGTGATCTGTGAATGTGAATCTGTGTGTGACTGTGTAGTTGGGTGTTTCTCTGTGTATGTCCAATCTCTGCACACATGGACCTGTGCTGGGGGCTGTGGGGCTGGGTGGGTGGGGGCAGAGGAAGCAAAATAAAATTAAAAATTAAAACTTGCCCGAAGCCCCCATCCCTGTGTGAGAGCGAGAGACAGAGAGTGAGGGGGAAAAAAAGAGAAAGTGAGAGTCTGAGACCTAGGCTGGAGGAGGGGTGGAGGAAACAGAGACCTAGAGATTGAAAGAGACTGAGACAGAGAGCCTCAGAGGCAGAGAACGGCCGAGTCAGAGAAACTGAGATTTGAGGGGAGGGGGAGGGGGAGGGGAGGAGACCAAGAATGTGAGACCCAGAGGGCAGAAAAGGAGAGAAAACATAAGTATCTCCGAAGCAGAGACAGAGATAGCCATGGAGACAGGAGAGACATAGGATCAAGCCACAGAGACAAGGAGAAAGAGAAAGAGACAGACAGACCCAAAGACTGCTTCACACTTGGTCTCTGCTCTCTGGTCTCTGCTCTCCCATCCCAGCTCTCTTCAGCCCTCTGCCCCAGTCCTGGCCGGACCCTCAATCTTGGCTATGCTGGGCTGCCCCAGGCTCCTTCCTGCTCCTCTGGGTCGATCGGGAATCAATGGGGCTGGAGGGGAGCCAGGGGCGAGAGGCAGATCAAAGCCAGAGGTTGGGGGTGGGAGTAGTTGGCAGAGACAGAGACAGACCTAGGGAGACAGTGGAGAGATAGAGAGACATGGAGGGGTAGGGAAGGAGAGAGAGACAGACAGACAGAGAGACAGAGAGTGAGAGAGAGACAGAGACAGAGAGAGGCAGAGAGAAACAGAAGCAGAGGGAGATGGAGAGAGAGAGAGAGAGAGAGAGAGAGAGAGAGAGAGAGAGAGAGAGAGAGAAATGCAGATATGGATTGGGACAGAGACTCTGAAATAAAGAGACAAATACTGGAGAGCGAAACAGACGTGTCCAGGAAAAGAGATTGAGAGAGATATACACCAAGCAACAGAAAAAGAGAGAGATAAGTAGAGAGAGAAGAGAGATGCCGAAATACAAAGAAAAAGAGATAGGACATGGGCAGAGATAGGAAGATAAAAAGACATTGACTCCACAGAGATAACTAGACAGGTAAAGAAACACAAGAGACACAAAACAGATGCAGAGACAGAGAGATGGAGAGAGAGAGAGAGAGAGAGAGAGAGAGAGAGAGAGAGAGAGAATGCACACACGCACCTGGGCCCGGAGAATATAACAGAGGAAAGAAAATGGGGAGACACAGAGACACAAAAAGCCAGAGAAAAGACACACACGTAGCCAGGCCTGAAGAAAGGGACGGAGACAGAATCAGTGAGAACACTAGGAGAAACTGAGACAGAGAGACAGAGGAGAGAGTGGGATAGAGACAGAGAAGAAGAAACAAAGAGGGGCAGAGACAGAGACTGAGGCAGAGAGACAAGGGAGGGGGAAACTGAGGGTTGGCAGCAGCGGGGGGAGGGCTTGGGAGGGAGCGGGCGGGCGGTCCCCCGGCTCCTCGTTATAACGTGTCCGGAGGAGGCGGCGGGGAGTTGAAAGCGTCGGGAAGAGAAATCAAAACCAACACGGAAATGAGCTGGCCCAGGGAGGGGGAGCCGGGGGGTGAGGGGGGGGGGGGGACAAGGAGAGAGATGGGGGGAAGCAAGAGAGATGGGGAGAGATGAAGGAAAGACAGGGGAGAAGTGCACGAGAGATGGAGGAGAGATGAAAGGGGGAGAGATGGGGGAGTGCTGAGGGAGAGATAGATGGAAAAAGATGGGGAGAGATAGATGGGGAGAGATGGGGAGAGATAGAGAGATGGGGAGAGATGGGGAGAGATGGGGGAGAGAGAGAGAGATGGGGAGATACGGGGGAGAGATGAGAGAGGGGGAGAGATGAAGGAAAGATGGGGGAAAGATAGGGAGAAACAAATGGTGATAAGATGGAGGGAGATAAGAGATAGAGGGAGGAGGGAGATTGGGAACAGATGCAAAAAGATGGAGATGGGTCGTGAAGGGAAATGAAGGTACAGAGAAATGCCATGGAGGGAGCTGGGGAAGAAGAGAAGATGGAGGAAGATTGGGGGGGGGGCAGGAGATAGAGGGAGCTGGGTAGTAGAGGAAGGAGGGGAAAGTGAGGGAAAATTGACAAGACTGGGTGCTGAGGGGCTGTTTGCAGAGACATGAAGAGGTCGGGATAGAAGGGGAGAGATAGCATAGCAGGGGAACATTCAGAGAAATGAAGAAGCAGGGGGCTATGGGAAGAAATGTGGGGCAAGTGGGGGGGCACTGGGGAGACTGGAGGAGATGAGAGATAGATTGAGAGGTGAGTGAAGGGTGTAGCGCTGGAGCCAGAAATAGTGTATGGGTTTGCAAGGGTGTCCTGAGTGTCCGAGGCGGTCTGTGATGTATCTCTAGGTGTGGGGGGTGTCTGTGAGAATCTGGTGTCTGTGCGTGTGCTTGTGATGTGTCTGTGTTTGCACTAGCTGGGGGGTGGGGTAGGAGGATGAAGATAGTAATCAACACAGGGACTTCGAAGACAGTGAAACAGTCATGACAGCCCCAGAGGAGACAGATTCAGAGACAGAGAAAGATAGTTACATGCAGAGACAGAGACATAACGCAGAGACAGAGAAAGATAGTTACATTCAGAGGCAGAGGCAGAGAGCGAGCCAGAGCCAGAGCTAGACAGGGCTTCCTGAGCCCAGAGCAGACGGAGGATGTGAGGGGAGCTGTGGTTTTAGCGATGGGGAAGGAGGGAAGCTGGGGGAGAGCCGGCGGGGCGAGACACCGAAAGCCAGAGTCTGGGGCCTTGAGAGGTGGGAGGGAGATGTTTGAGGATGCAAGAGCCCGGGGCATGGACAAGGGAGGAGGCCGGAGGAGACTGGGGGAATCTGGGCACAGGGGCCAGAGAGGGTAGGGAAAGGGCCCTCGGGCCCAGGTGCCACCACGCTTCACCCCCTTCTCTCTGTCAATGTCTCTGTTTCTCTGTCTCCGCGTCTCTGGCTCTGTGTCTCTGGCTCCCTGGCCTCTCTGCAGCGCTCCCGACATGGACTGTAACTGCGTCTCGGATCTGCTCTTCACCCCACCGGTGCCGGCACTCTGGACTCCGGGTAACTCTCCCGGCCCTCCCCCAGCGCCGCTGGCCCCCTCCCCTTTTCTCGGCTACTCTGCTTCATCTCCGCAACTCGGCACCTCTGGCTCCCATGTCCCTCGCTACATAGTTCTACCGCTGTTTCTGTATATCTACCCTTTCTCTGTCATTCATTCTTTCTGTATACTGCCCCGGCCTCGGTATCTCCCAATTTCTCTCTCTCTGTCTCGCTCTCTCCTCTCTCTCTCTCTCTTTCTCTCTTTCTCTCTCTCCCTCTCTCCCTTTCTCCCTTTCCTTCCGTCTCTCTCTGTCCCTGCATCTCTTTTTCCTGTCACTGTCCTCTCTCAAGGAAGAGTATCCACATTTCCCTCCCAAATGAAAAACTGGGATGACAAACTTCCCCACAAAACCCTAAAACTTTGGTGGTGGCTGGGGGGAGGGTTAGCATTCAAGGGAGCAGGAGATGATGGGGGATGATGGGAACTGGAGGGTAAGATGGGAACCAGAGGAATGCCACAATGGTCCAGGGAGAATTGCAAGGCAGGGGAGGGGGAGAATGTAAGGTAAGGACTGGGAGAGGGGCCTGATTGGAGAACACACAATTGGGAGATTAGAAGGGACTGGGAGATGGAGGCATTGGGGGAATGTGGGATTGAGAGAGGGGGAGATTAGGAGATGGGAGGTAAGGAAATCGATAACTAAGGTGGGAGGGGGGCAAAGCGGAGGGTCTCCAAGCTGGCAATTAAGAAAGGTTCCCTTTGCATTTTTATTGAGATTCCCTTTCATGCACCCCCAATCATTCTGAAGGGGAGAAGCCAGTAAAGAGTGTATGTGTGTGTGTGTGTGTGTGTGTGTGTGTGTGTGTGTGTGTGTGTGTGTATGACTGGGACTGTCACAGGTATCTCCTATTAAGAGCATCTCTGTGTCACATTATGTGTGGTAGGGTGGGGTGACCAACCCAGGTCTGTGAGGGTAATTGAGTATGTGTGTTTGTATTCTCCTGTATCTGTATGTCTGTCCGGGTGTCTGGGTGCATTGGTATGTTTGGGCAGACAGGACTAAGGAGGGGAGAGAAGCCAAAGGTTTGCCTGTACATTCCTCATTGACCCATTCCTTTCTCACTCAAAGGTTCCCACTCTGAGCAGATGGGGCAGGACTGGCAAGTGATCTGGGGTGGCAAGATGGGACACAGGGATCTGGCAGATCATAGGTGGGGTATGTGTGCAGGAATCCAAGGGTCTGAGAGACCTCAGGCATCATAGGCCAGTGTCATACAAAGCCACCACTGGTGAGTGCCTGGACCAAAGTTGTCCTTGGCTTTAGGCTCCATGTGAGAGGTGAGGGGAAGTACAGACAAGCCCCCTTCCCCTAATTCCAGTCCCACCCCATGGCCCATAAAGTCATCCCAACCTGACGCATTGAGATTCGAGGGATTCCCCATGCCTTTGTCCCCCTCAGGTGTGGGGGTTCAGAAAGCCAGAGACCCCAAGGGGTAGGAGGTTGGGGGATCAGGACACCTGGGTGTCTGAGGAGGAGGAGGTTGGAGCATCAAGACTCCTGAGTCTTCAAGAGGGAGGATGTTAGGGGATCAGGATGACTGGGTCCCCAAGTGGGAAGAGGTTAGGAGATTGGGGTGCCTGTGTCTCCAAGTGGAAAGAGGTTGGGGGATCAGGACGACTGGGTCCCTGCGTGAGAAGGTGGAGGATTGGGACACTTGTGTCCCCGAGTGGAAGGAGGTTGGGGAATCAGGACACCTCCAGGAGGAGCAGGATGCTGGGCTCCTCCATCCTAACTCCTGCACGCCTCCCACCCCTTCCCACAGGCTTTGCCTTCCCGGACTGGGCCTACAAGCCCGAGTCCTCCCCAGGCTCTCGGCAAATCCAGCTGTGGCATTTCATCTTGGAGCTGCTACAAAAGGAAGAATACCAGGGTGTCATCGCGTGGCAGGGGGACTACGGCGAGTTCGTCATCAAGGACCCCGATGAGGTGGCGCGCCTGTGGGGCATCCGCAAGTGCAAGCCCCACATGAACTATGACAAGCTGAGCCGGGCCCTGCGGTGAGCCATGGTGCAAAGGTCACTGAGAGGAAGGATGGGTGATGTAGGGGTTAAAAAACTCAGGTCTCAGAGGGATGGGGAGATCAGGATGCCCGAGTCCTCCAAAGTTGAGGGCTTCAAAGTTTAGGATGCCTGGGTCCCCAAAAGGGTGTGGGGGGATTTAAAATGTTTGGGACCCTTAAGGGGGAGTAGCTGGAGAGGGGTTCAAAACACCTAGATCCCTGGGGGAGGATCCAGAATGCCTGAGTCCCTGGGGTGGGGAGAGCAAAGAGTTGAGGGGATTGGGATGCCACAGAGGATGAAGGATGGATGATGGGGTCAGGACACCTAGGTCCCTGGTGAGTGGGGCTTCAGGATTCTTATTCCAAAATCTATGCCCAGTCCAGAATACTCCCCTTTCCCCCTTGTTCTGTGATACAGTGCCACAGGCACTGCACCCCAGTCCAAATACTAGCTCTGCCATGCACTGTATGTGCTGTATGACCCCGGGTAAGTCACTTAACCACGATGGCCTCAGCTTCCTATCTGTAAAAAGGAGGACATTAGACTAGACAGTCTCTGAAGCCCCTTCTGGCTCTCAATCTATGATCCTTCTCTCATCCTCTCTGAGCCTCAGTTTACTCATCTGTGGGGAATGGGGATGGTGACTCCTGCAGGGTAGTGTCTTCATACCACAGAGCTGTTAGGGGGCGCAGGTGAGATGTGTTGCTTCCCTCCACAGTTACTACTATAACAAACGTATTCTTCACAAGACCAAAGGCAAGAGGTTCACTTACAAGTTCAACTTCAGCAAAGTTGTGCTGGTCAATTACCCGCTGCTGGACATGGCTGCAGCCCCTCTGCTGCTCGCTCCAGGGCCCTTTGGAGGGGCAGCGGGGCCCGACGGCCCTCCCCTTACTCCTGAGGTGAGCCAGCCTCGTGGAGAATCAAGATGCTTGCATCTCCAGAAGGGGCAAGGGCTGGGGCATCAAGATTACTGAACCCCCAAAGGGAGCTGGGAGTCAGAACAGGGTCCCTGGGAGGGCTACCGAGCCACAAAAGAAAACTTGACTTCTAGGGTGAGGGTTGGAAGAATAGGGATGTTAGAGTCCCTGGCTAGGGAGATTTGCAGGTTGGAGGGTTCCCCCGGGAACTAAAGAGGGAGCTCATCAGGACACCTGGATTCCCGAGGAAGCTAGGAGGAGGTTAACTGTGTCCCTGGGGGTGGAGAGTGAGGGATTCAGGACACCTGGGTCCTTGAAGAGATGGGGAATTCAGATGCTTGGGTTCCAGAAGGATTAGGGGTCAGGGTGTCTGAGTCTCGGAGAGGGAGGGGATTCAGGACACCTAGGTCCTTGAAAAGATGGGGAATTCAGATGCTTGGGTTCCTGAAGGATTGGGGGTCAGGGTATCTGAGTCTTGGAGAGGGAGGGAATTAAGGACGCCTGGGTCCTTGACGCATAAAAGGGAAGGCTTAATCCTCACTTCTGCACCACCCCTAGACGCTACAGACCCTGTTCTCCACCCCGCGCCTGGACCCAGGAAGCAGGACGCCCCTGTTTGCCCAACACTTGTCTGCCCCAGACACAGACAAACTCCGGCTGGATGGGCCATTTCCCTTCCTGGGCTCCGGTGAGACTCAGGGGACTGAGGAAGGGATGTATTGGAGAGAGGGAGGTTTGGTACTAAGAGGAACGTCCATCCTGCCCTCAAAGGCAGGAGGAGATGCTCTTATTGGTGAGGAGGGGGGACCACCTGACCTTGACCCTCCATTCTCCTTCCCAACCAGGTACTGCTGGCTATTCGAAACCCCCTGCCCTCCTGAGCCCCTACGGCCGCACCTTTCCCGAGTATCCCTGGAACTTTAACCCCTACCTGGCGAGCCCCTTCCCCAAGCTGCCTGCCTCCCTATATCCTCCGCATTTCTACCCCAACCCCTTGGCGGGATCCTTGGGCCAGCTGCCCACAGGGCCTGGGGGAGGGGGCCCTGCCACAACACCCCTCCAGGCCGGCCCCATTGGTGATGGACCTGGATCCCAGCGCACAAGCTTGGCCCCAGGTGCCCGTCTCACTCTGCCTGGGACAGGGGTCCCCGAGGTTCCCTCTCTGGGGCCCAAAGAGGAAAGCGACTCTGAGCTGGAGGTGACTGATGTCAGTGGCTGCAGCTCGGACAGTGAGGGTGATGATGGTGCTCCAGGGCCCCCTGAGAGTCAGGGGAGCCGAGGTGGGGCCGGGAGCTGAGGGGACAGGGAATTAGTGACATTGGGAACCCTGCCTCCTCCTTCCCCCGGGGGGTCCAGGGTTTCCTCTCCCAGATCAAAAGGAGACATAGTATCCCCAGGGTCTCCCTCAAAGCTTACCACCACCACCCCTTCCCAGGACCAAGGAATGGACCAGTTGTCCTTTCCAAAGCCCAGGGAGCTGCCCCCACATATTGCCCTTCCATCCCAATCAGAAGGAGACAGGGACCAGAAGCAATCATTTCTCCTCTCCAAGCTGGTCTTGAGTCCAAACCCCAGGGGTGTCCTCCCTTCCCAGCCTAGGGCAGGAAAGCGATCTGGGCATGGACTTAGGACCCATCCCTTCCTCTCTCTGGCCTCAGTTTCCTCATCTGCAAAATGGGGGGGGGGTTGGACTCAATGACCTTCGAGGTCCTTTCCAGCTCTAAATCCTTCCTCCTTCCCCTCTCCTAGGGTCAGGGTTTCCCCCCATGCCCAAGACTAAGTTGAAGAGCACGGTCTCTTCCTTCCATTCACCCCAGCCCACCCAAGGAGGGGGGGACAAGGTAGTTTCCCCCCACAAAAAGGGACACTGTGCTCCTCTCCCAGACCAGTAGGGAACTCAGTCCCCTCCTCCTGAACCCCAGGGGTCCATCTCCCTTCCTCCCCTCCAGCCCAAGGAGGGGACCAAGTGTCACCCCTCACCCTGGCCTCTGAGGGGCCAGTGCCAGGTGTACCCTGGGAGTGGCGTTGAAGGAGATGGATCTCTTCTCAAAGGCCCCTTCTGGTTCTCAAGTCCACAAGCCCCCCTTTGACCCCGGGAAGGGACAATTTCCCCTCCCCCAGCCCCAGGAGTTCCCAGCTGTGCTCACCCCCTTCCAAAGTGCAATATGGTGTTGCCCCCCCATTTCCCAGATGTGTTTGTGAGCCCCTCCTCCCCAACCTAGTGCGTGATGTGCTTGTGTTATGAAGGAGAAGCCTCCTCCTTGCCCATCCCCACCCCCAGCCCTGGGGCCAGGGGGCTCAGAGCAATAAATCCGCCCCAACCCCTACCCCTCCAAGGGAAGAGTTTATTACAAAAATAAAAAGGGAGAAAAAAACCATCCCGGGATGAGGATTGAAGAGTCATGTGTTACTGTGGGGGAGGTAAAGAGGGCCTAGTGAGGCCTGAGGGCAGACTGACTGAGCTGGAGGGCAGAGGGCCAGGCCTGGCTCTGGGACTCCCAGTATGAAACAGGGATGTGAAGGTTTCCAGAGTGCCTTCTTCAGGACAGTGAGGGCCAGGGAGGCATTACTGCCCTGCTCTCCCTGGGTAAGGAACCTGGGGCCTCAGTGACCCCTCTGTCAAAGGCGGGGCTGGCTCTACCTTCAAGGACTCCAGGCTCAGGCAGGGTGGGATGGAGACAGATAGACAGACTCAGGGGTGGGGGTGTCTCTGACCCTCCCCCAACTCCCAGTGTGAAGCAGGTAGTGCCATTCCCCAGATGAGAAAATTGAGGCCCAAAGCAGGGAAGGCAGTAAGTGGCAGATCTAACACATAATCCATCCATCCATATACATACATATATATATATATATATATATATTAAAAATAAACCTCAGAATATAAAAACGATGCATAACAGATAAGGCACTGGAGAAGGACAGGCTGGGGAGGACAGCCCCCCACGTGTGGGAGCAAAATACTGACATGTCCCATGAGTGAAGAGGAGCTGGAATGAAGCCCTGAGGTCCCCCAAGGGGCAGAGGATAAGAGGTGGGTGGGGCAAGGGGCTGAGGAGGAGGAGCAGCCTGTGTCAGCCGGGCCTCCTCTCTGCAGATGTAGGCAGTGGATGATCCGATGTGGGGAGCGTCCTGACATCTCCCCTCCCCCTTCCTGGTCCTCCCTTGGAGAGGGCCTGGGTGGGCAGGAGGGCACAGTAAGAGCCTTGTTCCCTTAGGGAGCCAGCCCGCACCTCCGAAGGGGAGCTCTGATGTCCTGGTCCCCCAGGGGCCCACGGCTCACCCACCCAACATCTGGGGTAGTCTGCACCCTCCCCGGGGGGGCTCACCTGCCCGACCCTCAGGAGCAGCCAGCCTGGCTGGGGGTGGCCCCATTGAGCTGGGATATGATGAGTCTGAGCCGACAGAATTCTTCCTCTACTTCCTGAGGATGCAGGAGGGGAGCTCTGTGAGGGGAAGCCCCCCTTTTCCTCTCCCCACTTCCACCCACCCCTAACCTTGGCTCACCTCCAGCCTCTTGAGGGTGTCTTCCAAGTTCAGAAGCCTCTCTCGTAGCTCCTGGGTCTGGGCAGCCCCCGACACCCCCTCACTTTCAGGGGCTGGCCCAGGCCCATTCTCCTCCTCCCCTGGGAGCAGGATTTGCTTAAGGGAAAGGACTGAGGGGCACAGAGAAGGCAGATCAGGAACATGGGGATGGAGTCTGGGACACAGGGACATCATGATGGGGCTGGCGGGGATGGAATCTGGGGCATGGTGGAGAAAGGTCAGGCAGAGATCTGGGCCAGGGCAGGATCAGGGCCAGGGATGATGAGGTGGGGCAGGGACTGGACTGGGGCTGGACTGAGGCTAGGGCAAGCCAGGGCCCCACAGTCACCTTCTTGGAGGGCAGAGGCTGCGAGCTGCCCCTCGGGGTCCAGGCAGGAGAAGGGCAGCAGGTCAGTCAGGATGCGTTCACAGCGGCCTGCTGCAGGCAGGGAGCCACCTCAGATAGCCGCCCGTCTGGCCCCAGCCCAGCCACCTCCCCTCCTCGGCCTCCCTTACCTTCAGCCTGAGGAATCTCTCTGCTGCTGTTTCCATTCTCAGAGATGCTGATTAGGGGCTCCCGAGTACTGAGGGGAAGGAGACCCAGCATGGGAAGAGATGGAAGAAGACTGGGGGCCCAGAAAGAGGGACACGTACCTGGAGTGGGGGGAAGGGGAGGGGGAGGGCAAAAGGGGGAGGAGGACAGAGTGGGGGAGGGCAGCGAGGGGGGAGGTGTCAGAGGGGGAGGGCAGAAGGAGGAGGGGGAGGCCTCTCACCTGATGGGGCTTGGGCGTTTGGGCCTCGAGGGTGGGGCTGGGACCTTCAGAGAGCCTGCAGTGTCAGTGATGAGGGTACACCAGCTAGGACAAAGGAGAGCAGGGGACAGCAGTTGGGAGGCCACACACGTCTCCCCACTCCTGCCCCAGGCCAGGCTGCTAGGGCCCTCTTCCAGAAGCTGGGGGACCCACCCAGGCAGGGCACAGGGGGACTCCCGGCCAACACCCCCACAGGCACCCACTGCTCACTGCTTTCTTTCTGACACGGTCTGGGCCACCAGTTCATAGATATGAGCCTCCTGGTCCCAGGTAAAGATGACGTAGAAAGCTCTGTGGTCTGTGCAGGGGGGAGGCAAGGTCAGCTTGGGGCTGCTCCTGCTGGGTCACCCCAAAGTCCCAACCTCCCTCAGTGTCCCCCTGGGCTCCACAGCCTCTGCCCTCCTCCCCAGAACGTCTCTGCTGGGTCCTCCACGGCTCCACACCTCTCAGCATGGCACCCACTCCTGTCCTTCGCAGGGGCCCTGAAGCTCTTGGCAGCTCCCTCCCTATGCACACACATGAAGTAAAGCGCGCACACACGCACACATACACACACACACACACACACACACACACACACACACACACACTCTCTCACACTTCATATCTATATTCGTAAGCATACGCGCGTGCGCGCGCGCACACACACACACGCTTGGGATCCCCTCACTGGCCCTGCCCCAGCTCACCGGTGGCCACCTCGCGGGTCATGGCAGAGGTCAGGCGCAGCACAGGCCGCAGCATGGTCTTGCCATCGGGTGTCGGGGTCAGTGTCCGGCTGTGGGATTTGAGCAGCAGCCTCTCATCCTGGCGCTGCAGCAGGAGCAGGAGGTCGTCCAGCAGAAGCACATGCACCTCTGCGGGGAGGGGTGGTGGGTCAGGGCCTGAGCGGGGGCGGGGGGGGTCCCCCACCCCGCCCCCACTGCCTGGCCCCCACTCACCCACAGCCTTGTCCTTGGTCACTCTCCAGGTCAGGGGCCCTTCGTGCACCAGCTTCTTCTTGGTGATGTCCAGGTTCTGGTGCAGGGAATGTGTCCAAGGTCACAGTGGAAAGGATTGGGGGGGAGTGGGGGCAGTCCTTCCAGAAATGGGTGCCCTCAGGGAGAGGCAGGGGCAGTGGGCAAGGAGAAGACCCACCTTGAACTCACTCAGCATAGGGTCACTGCTCTGCCGCAGGTGAGACAGGTCCAGACGGCGCTGGTAGTCCTTGAGCCGCTGCAGACATAGGCGCAGTCTGGCCCACTGCCCCCCTCCCCAACTTGGCCCGGCTTCTTCCTCCTCTCCCCCAGCTTGGGGGTTCTTCCCCAATAATCTTTGGTCTGAGCTCTGCCCCCCATCCCCTCCCTCCCCCAGTTCTCCCCCCTCCCAAGTTCTCCCCTCCCCCTCCTCAATTCTCTCCTCCCCCCAGCTCCCCCCCCAACTTTCTCCCCTCCCTCCAATCCCCCCCACCCAGCTCACTGCACCCTCACCAGCAGGTCCTCCATGTCTCTCACAGACTGGTTCACATGATGCAGAATCTCCTTACAGCACTCTGCAGCCTGCTCCACCTTTGCCTTCTCCTTTGGCTCCTCTAGAGGGGTGAGGCAGGGATGCATCAGGAAGAGTCCGAAGGCCCTTAGCAGGTACCCCTCCCTCTGACTGATAACACAGCACATCAGAGCTGGGGGCCCTCTAGAGAGCTGGCCACAACCCCATTTTACTGGGGACAAACTGAGGCATCACATGGCAACTGAGTGGCAAAGTGAAGGCTGGACCCCTGGTCTTGGGTCTCTGATTTCACCCAGGGTTCTTCCTGCTACACCATGACTAGGGAAAGACCCTGCCCCCTTCCCTGAGCCTCAGTTTCCTCTCCTGAACAAAGCAATCAGAGCAGGTGGTCTCAAAGGCCCAGGGAGAGAGGGATCCTCGCTCAGTATGCAACTTTAGGCCAGAGGGAAGATGGGTTCTGGGAGTCAGGAGGCTCAGTTCCCTCCTTACCCACTGCCATGTTCCCCTCCCCAGATCAATGGAGGGAGGCCCTGCTCCCTCCCTCTCCCAGCTCCCTCCCTCTCCCTGCTCCTTTTCCCCTTCCCTCCTCCCTCCCATCTCCCTTGATCCCTTCCCCCCTGCTCTCCCCATCCCCTCTGCTCCCTCCCCTCATCCCCTCTCTACTCCCTCCCCTCTCCCTGCTCCCTCCCCTCATCCCTCCCCTGCTCCCTCCTTCTCCCTGCTCCTTTTCCCCCTTCCTCCTCCCTCCCATCGCCCCAATCCTTTGATCCCTTCCCCCCTGCTCCCCTTCCCTACTCCATCCCCTCCTTGCTCCTTCCCCTATCCCCTCCCTGGCTCTCTGCTGTGCTCTTGCCTACACACATGCTCACCTGTGTTCTGCCAGATGCTCTGCAGAAGCAAAGGGTATTTTGTGAGTCGCTGCATCTCCGTGGGGATCATATCCTTGAGCTGTAGCCGCCGGCAGCGGGGCCTGCTCTCTGCTTCCTAGGGGCAAAGGCAGCGAGGTGACCTCAGGGGTCCTGACTCCCAGAGCCTGCCCCCCCAGCTTCTGCCTCCTCGGAGACCCAGGCCCCTCGGGTCCCACCTGCACAAAAGTGCAGAATCTCGGCTCCTTTCTCTGCTTGGCCTTGAGCTGCTCCAGCGCAAAGGACTGACGGCTACAGAACCGAGAAGAGATCTTCTGGAACCAGGAGCCCTCTGGGCCGTCAAACTGTGGGAAGATCGTTGGGGGTCGGGGTGTGCACACGGTGCCTCCCTCCAGACCCTCCTCACACAACTGTGGAGGGGGAAATCGCTTCTGGGGGGACTGAGGGCTGAATCCTGAGAGTGACCAGGGAGAGAAACTGGGGCAAGGCCTGGGAACAGGCTGAATGAAGGGGCAGGGGCTGGGGCTGGGAATGAAGATGCCTGAGCCCTGAGTGGTTAAGGAGCGGGGCACAGCTCAGCACACTGGTACATATGGGGGCCAGAAGAGAGGAAGCTGGGTGACCTGGGACACCTGGGTCCCTGGGGGTAAGGAGGGGATCGGGACACCCTGTGGCTGAGTTGGTGGGAGCGGGGCTCCCAACTCACCCTGGCTAGCAGCACATCCCCAATCTCCTCGATGAGGTAGCCGCTTTCCTGACGCAGCTTCATCAGGCTCTCCAGGAACAGAGCTGGGACCACACAGGGAGGTTTTGGGCACAAAGCCCAGAGTCTTCTCCCCGAAATACCCAGGAGCTGGGAAGGTGAGTTTGTATGTGGGGGGTGGGGGGTGGAGCAGGCTCCAGGTTAGAGACACTAAGTGAGAGGAGGGTGGGGGCACCGTGGTTACTGGCAAAGGAAATACAAAACAGGAGGTGGGGAGAGGGAAGAGGGAACGGGAGAAGGGCCCTACTCACAGTGCACATCGATCAGCTCATCCAGGCTGGGAAAGATGTTCTGCAGTTCATCCATGGTGAAGAAGCCCCCATCAGCCATGGGCTGGTAGAAGAGGTCATGCAACACCCGAAGCATTCGCACATGGGCGGCTTCGGTCACCAGCAACTCTAGAGGGGAGAGGGAGAGGTCAGGACCCAGGCATCGGCCCTACCAGGGGGTGGAAAGCACAGGACGGCTCCTCAGGAAGGGCAGGATGGAGCAGGGGCGGGGTCCCACCAGGGGTCACTGCAGAAATGGAGAGGCTGTTAATCATCAGGCATTTTTCAGGCATGTCTGCGTAACTCCTTTTGGGGTTTTCTTGGCCTTTGCATTTATTATAATAATTATTAATAATAATAATCGAATGAGATTAGCACAATGCCTGCACATAGTAGGCACCGCATTGTTGCTGTTTAGTTGTTTGCTTGTGTCCCACTCTCTGTGACCCCGCTGGAGGTTGTCTTGGCAGAGATCCTGGAGGGGTTTGCCGTCTCCTTCTCCAGCTCATTTTATCAAGGAGGAACTGAGGCAAACAGGGTGAAGTGACCGGCCCAGGGTCACTGGGACCTAGTAACTGACCATAATTCAGGAAGACTTGAGGCCCAGCGCTGTATCTACTGCGCCACCTAGCTGCCCTAGGGGATAAATGCAGCAGTGGTCAATCAGGCAATTAAATACTTAAATGTGCCAGGCCCTGGGCTAGATACTGGGCAGAAACAGGTAAGAGTGAAACAGCTCCTGCCCTCAAGGGATTTCCATTCCATTCCATCAGAGGAATGACAACCAGACAGACAGACAGACACACACACACACACATTGTACATACGTGTATTATATTGTGTATGTATTTTATACACACACATATACACACATGGGAGGTGGGAAGGTGGAGTAAAAATGTACAACAAGTCTAAAACTCGGCCTGGAGCCCGACAGTAAAGGGCTTCCGATGCTGCGGAGTCCGTGTTTGGCTGAGATGCCGCATCTCAGGAACAGCCAGAATTTTCATAGCAAAATACCTGACAAACATTATTTCATTTTATCTCATGACAACCTGGGAAGGCAGGTGCTATGGTATTCTCATTTAACTTATGAGGAAACTGAGGCACAGATCGGCTAAGTCAGGAGTGAGGAACCTGTGGCCTCAAGGCCACATGTGGCCCTCTAGGTCCTCAAGTGCGGCCCTCTGACTGAATCCAAATTTCACAGAATGAATCCCCTTGATAAAAGGATTTGATCTGGAAAATCTGGACTCGAAAGGCGGCACTTGAGGACCCAGAAGGCCACATGTGGCCTCGAGGTTGGAGGTTCCCCACCCCAGGTAAGTGATCCGCCCAAGGCACAGGTTCTGAGGTCTAAGCATCTGAGATCAAATTTGGACTCAGGTCTTTCTGATCCCGGCCCACTTTACTCCCTAGCTGTAGGAGAGTGACATGGTTAGGCCCATGTTTTGGGAAAACCACTGGCCTAGCTGTGTGGAAGGATGGAGGATGGATGTGAGGCAGGGAGGCCAGTCAGAAGGCTCCTGCCCCTGTCCAAGGGAGAGGTGATGAGGGGCCCGCACCACAACATTCAAGGAATATCGTTAATCAAGGGTAACTGCCTGGCTTTGCGGGGTGAGGGAGAGGTTGAAGCTGAGCCTGGGGCTCTTGGGGAGTCACAGGGATGCTTGGGAGAGGGTAGTTAGGGTAGAGGCAGAGAAGTCTGATTTAGACGTGCTCAATCGGAGCTGTCAACGGGGCATCCAATTGGAAACATCCAGGAGGAGGCTTCGTGTTACAGGACTGGGGCTCAGGAGAGAGACTGGGGCTCTAAGAGATGATCACTGAACTCCTGGGAGCCCACAAGATCCCCAGGGAGGATGGGAAGGCCCAGCAGAGCCCTGGGGCCAAACACAGTGAGGACCAAGGAGTAGTCAGAGGGTAGGAGGGGAAGCCCAGGTCAAAGAGTGCAAGATGAAGGCGGAGAAAACCTGCTTGTGTCTGGCAAAGCAGAGGTGGTGAATGACCAGCTCTGGAGAGGAGGATGGGAGAAGCTGGAGTAGCAGGGGTGGAGCCTGAGGGCATGGAAGGTTTTTTACAGAGGGGAGAGATGCAGGCAGAGGGAAGGAGCCAGGAAGACAGGAAGAGTCTGGAGATGGAGGACAGAGACCATCCCGAGGCACCAAGACTTCGCACAAGAGAGATGGGGGCAGGGACCTAAGAGATGGAGGAAAGAGCAGGGGGGTCTCCAAGGATCACAGGGACCCAGGGTTCTACAGGAGATGGTCTCACCAAGAGGCTGTCAGAGGTCACCACCAGATACCAGGGCCTGGGTAGAGATGGCGACCCGCAAAGACTGGGCAGGTTGGAAGTGGAGGAAGGGGAGGACCTGGGACTCACCACTGATCACCTCTTGGCGCTTCACCTGGTTCTTGTGCATCCCACTCAAGGTGTCAAGGGGGACCAGCTCACGCCAGCCGGGCGGCTCCTCGGGCTCCAGCTCAAGCCCTGCTCGGCCCGGCTCCCCCTCCTCCCCTGGCTCAGGGCTATGGGACAGACAGCTGTGAGGGACCCTGGTGTTCAGCCCCCTCCAAACCCCTTAGCTTGGCACCCTAGGCATCTGGCCCCCCCACTCCAACCCTTGCCCCCACCCTACCATCCTGCCAGAGCAGTCCCCAGGCCACCCCCTCAGGCTCTGTGACCAGGGCACCCTCCACTCTCCTGCTCGTCCTGAGCGGGAGGGGGGGTCAAGGAAAGGGTGACCTACGTGGCACGTCGGGCGGAGCCAAGGGCCGCCGTGGCAGAGCCAGGGTCTGTGTCCACGTCGCTTCTGGAGCGGCCCCCTGCTCGGCCCTTGGCCCCAAGGCTGCCCCGGGATGGCCTGCGCCGGTCGGTCACCCGAAGGCTCTCGGAGCGCCCCAATCTCCCAGACAGTCTGGGCCCCAGGTGAGTGAGAGATACCAAAACAGGGGTGGGGAGACCAAGACGACCAGGACAGAGACCAGGGAGAGACAGAAACCAGGGAGAGACAGAAACCAGGAAGAGACAGAGACCAAGGGGAGACAGAGACCAAGGGGAGATAGAGACCAAGGAAAGACAGAGACCAAGGAGAGACAGAGACCAGGACAGAAACCAAGGGGAGACAGACACCAGGACAAAGACCAAGGGGAGACAGAGACCAGGGAGAGACAGAGACCAAGGAGAGACAGAGACCAGGACAGAAACCAAGGGGAGACAGAGACCAAGGAGAGACAGATACCAGGACAGAAACCAAGGGGAGACAGAAACCAAGGAGAGACAGAGACCAAGGGGATACAGAGACCAAGGGGAGACAGAGACGAGGTGAGAGACCAAGGAGAGACAGGGACCAAGGAGAGACAGAGACCAAAAAGAGACAGAGAGCAGGACAGAGACCAAAGAATGGGAATGAACATAAGGCAAAGGGAAGAGGCAAAGAGAGAAATCAAGGCAGGGGGACAGAGGTGAGGGGGGAGACAGGACAGAATCCAGGGGGAAGAACATGCAACAGGGAGAAGACCAGGTCAGCACTCCATGCCATGCTCCTGAGTTGGGGGAGGCTGGGGAAGGGGGAGAGGCCATAAGGGACTCTGGGAGCCTGGAAGGGGATGGAGGCAGGGAGAGGGGCCTGAGGGGAGGAGAGGGAACAGGAGCTGAGTCCCACCCTGGGCTGCAGTGGATTCCAGAAAGCACCCCACCCCACATTTCTGAGGAGAAGGGGGAGCAGGACATGGGGCAGGCTTCAGAAAGCCTGAGAGGGGCATTGGATACTTAGCTGTTCCTGGGGGTCTGATCCCCCTCAAAGGTAGGTAGGTGGGGCGGTGCATGGGGAGGGGGAAGGAGGCCGGGAAGACATGGGGGAGAGGGATAGACCCCTTCCCCCACCCCGGGGCCCAGGCACCCACCTCTTCCACTTTCTGGGGAGAGAGCAGGTTCAGGGTCAGAGGTGCCCAAGATGGGCCCCACCCCCCAGGTCTCCCAAAGCAGCAGCACGAGGACAGGCTGGGGGCAGTGCCCGTCCCCCCCAACCATGAGGGGGGCGAGGCCCCCGGGGCAGCATGTAGCAAGGTGGGGGTAACACTGTAGGGAGGCAGGAACTGAGTGTGGTGAAAGAGAGAGAGAGGAAGAGGAGAAGGGGAAGGGGGAAGAGGGAGAAGAGTAAGAGAGGAGAGAGAAGAGAAAGGGAGAAAGGAGAAAGGGAGGAGGGAGAGGAGAGGGGAGGAAGAAGAGAAGGGAGAAGACAGAGGAGGAAGGAAAAAATGGAGGAAGGAGAAGAAAAGGGGAGAGGGGAAATGGAGGAGGGAGAAGAAAAAGGGAGGGAGAAGAGAAAAGGAGGAAGGGAAGAAGAGAGGGGAGGGGGGAGAAGAGAGGGAAGAGAAGAGAGGGAAGGGGGGAGGAGGGGGGGAGAAGAGAGGGAAGAGAAGAGAGGGGAGGGGGGAGAAGAGAGGAGAGGGAGAAGAGAGGGGAGGGGAAAGGGAGAGGAGAGAGGGGAGGGGGAGGGGAAGGGGGAGGAAAGAGGGGAGGTGGAGGAGAGGGGAGGAGGAGGAGAGGGAAGGGGAAGGAGAGAGGGGAGGGAGACGAGAGAGGGGAGGGGGGAGGGGGGAGAAGAGAGAAGGAAAAGGGAGGGAGAGGAGAAAAGAAGGAGAGAGAAGGGAAGGAGAAGAGGGAGAGGAGAGAGGAAAAGAAAAAGGAAGAAAAAAGGGGAGTGCTTAGCGGTCATCTGGTCCAACCTCCTCCTTTGGCATATGGGACAATTGAGACCCAGAGGGGGAAAGGAATGGCCCAAGGTCACACAGCTCATGAGAGAGCCACAGAAGGCTGGAAGGGGAACCACAGCCCATGCAATACTGAGCTCAGGTCAAAGAGGCCTTGGCCACAGGCCTCCAGGGCCAGGCCGGGTCTAGCCCAAGCCCAGGCCCAGCTGGAATCAGCCCTGCCCTCCGAGGTCCGACCTCGTGGCTGCCTCCCAGTGGCAGCTTCCCAGAGCTGCTCGGCCTGGGGGGAGGATTTTGTCCTGGCCTGTCCTCCCCTAGCCCCACGCTCTGGCTCTCATCCTGTTCCCCACCATCCTGGGTCTCTGAGGCCCCTGATCCCTCTGGCCTCCGGCCTAGGCACACAGGAGGGCTCAGAAAGAGCTGACAGACACGGCGAGTCAGAGCTGGAAGTGTCCTCAGACCCCTCATGTTAAAGCAGCAGCGAGCGAAGCCCTGAGGGGCCGTGACCTGCCTCAGGTCAGAGAGCTGGTCAGCGGGTGACCTGGGCCATGAGCTGGCCTCTCCATCAAGGCCGAGGCTCTGTCCACCACGAGAATGAAGGCACTCAGGGAGGTGGGGGTGGATAGGGGTGGGAGGTGGAAGGGGCAAGATGATGGGCTGGCGGGCGGGCAGGTGGGCAGGCGGACAGGCAGGCAGGACAGCTCCCTCCCCAAACAGGCACCCCCTCCCCTGCTCCCACTTCCCCTCTTCTCTGTCCCCACCTGAAGGCCCCACTCAGCCCCAGCCCCCTTCCTACCTTTCCGTGTCAGCCCCATCCTCTGCATTGCTCTCTGGGAGGATGGGGGACTCTGAGCTTGATGGGCCTTGGGGGGGTGGGTCCCCCACTTCTGAGGGTAGATCAGTACCTGGGGAGAAAGAAGGCATATGGTTCCTTTGGGAATGAGGGAGCCAGTCTTCCAGCCTGCTTTGGGCCCAGGACCTCAGCATTCAGAGCCCTCCTCACAAATGTACACAAATGGGGCACCCCCTCCCCAAGTCCAGTAATGATGGTGTAGTGAGATGGAGGAGAGAGCCCTGGCCTGGGGCAGCTGGGAGTCTCTGAGGCCCAGGGAGGCTGGAACCATGCTGGGGACAGAAAGCAGCTCTGAAGTTAGTCTGGAGGCAGCCTGGAGACCCCTGCTCAGCAGCCCCAGCAGGGGGGCTGTAAGGACAGTCTGGGGGGGCCAGAGAGAAAGGACCCTGCCCAGGGGGTATGGGGGGAGCCTGAGCCCCAAGAAGGGCTCGGTGTCTCCTCCAGCACACACATCTATACATACACATCACACATCCATTCACACAACATACACACACACACACACCCCACACATATCACCCACATCCACCTATACATACACACAACACACATATACACACATCACAGACACAGACACCCCCAATCTGAAGCGAGGTTGTGGTCAGAGAATCGCTTGTAAATGCCCCTGATTTAAGGGCATGATGTCCCCTTCTCCGGGAACCCTCCCCTAGCCCTGGCGGAGACTGGCACCTGGAGGACAGCAGACCCTAAGATCATGCACGTGGGCACCCTTGGGATCTTACAATGAGTGACGGCTAGAAGGAGGAACCCACAGCCCACGGGTCCCAGAACCAGGGACTCCCGTGAGCTAGACCATGAGAGGGGGTTCCCAGAGCAGACCACGGAATCTCATACTCAGTGTCTGGAGATCTCTGAGTCATGAACCGGTGGGAATCATGGGGCCCCTCCCTGCCATGGGAGGACATCATCACTGTATCCCTCACCCTGGACCCAGGCGAAGCTATTTGGTGGGAAGGAACCCCTTTTCTCACCTGACTCCTTGTCAAGGCTTTCACCTGGAGGGGGATGCACAGTGACACCAGGGGCATCTGGCCCAGGGGGTCCAATGATCCCCTTTGGGGGAGTCACCTGGCTGATTTTCCTCTCAGGAGGCCCCAGCTTCTCGCCTATGGGTGGGAAGGGGCTGGTATCAGGGCCCCCTGACTCCACATCCTTGGGAACCCAGGCCCATGAAACCCCTCCCTGGCCTCCCTCAGACCCCAAGGGCAGGGACCCCAAAGTTAAGGCTGTTACCGTCAGTCTCAGCTTTAGGGTGTCGGAAGTCAGGGGCTGAAATAAACAAGAGGAGCCATGAGGAGCTATGGGGGCCGAGGCCATTCCAGTCCCCAACATAACTGGAGGGCAAGGCCTGGGGGGGACCAGGGGGAGGATTGGGGGGGACAGGGCCTGAAGGGGTGGCCAGGGGAGGATGGGGGGGTAGGGCCTGAGGTGGTGGCCAAGGCAGGATCTGGGGGGCAGGGTTGAAGATGTTGAGCATAGGGCCTGAGTGGGGTGGCCAGTGGGAGGATCTCGGTTGGGTAGGGCCAGGGCTCACCCTGCGCATCTCCACGGTTCCAGCGGGCTGCATCCAGGATGCTGATGAGCACACTCTTGCTCTTGGGGGTGTCATCTGTGCGGCGATTTCCAGGCATCTGTGGGGGAATGGCGGTCAGAGTGGTCAGCAGCCTCCTCCCTCCCCAGTCGCTCTGGGTGGGCCTGGGGGAAGCAGAGGGAGGAGGCACCTTTTTCCGGAAGAAGTTTCCTCGGGCCTTCTTGTCGCTGCTCTTGGTCCGAACACCGAGGTACCGCATGTAGGCGCTGATGGCGTTCACTATTGCCACACTGGGGGCAAGGAGGCAGTGAGCCAGGCCCCACCCCTGGCCCCCTCCCCACAGGCTGGGGATGGCAGGGCCCCAGAGGTTCTGACCACCCCCCCACACCCCTAGCCCTCTCCCCACAGGCTGGGGGTGGCAGGGCCCCAGAGGTTCTGAACCCACCTCCCTCCACCCCCAGACGCCACCCCAGAGGCAGATCCCAGGCATCACCTCTTCTCCTCATCCGCAGAGATGGTTGGGCTGTGGGGAGAGGGTGGGGGGAAAGTCTAGTCAGCTGGCTTCCTGACTAGCCCTTCCACTCCCAGGAGAGCCAGGGGAGGCAGAGGGGGCACCCGCCCTCACCCCCAGGAGGGCAAAGAAGGGTGCAGTCAGCAGAGGGTGGGAGGGGGCAAGGAGCCCACTCACTGAATGTCCTCCAGGCGGTTTAGGATCCTCTCGGCCACAAGGCGTTCCCGGCCCTCAAAGCTGACCCGGTCCCGGGCAGCCCAGGTTTCCAGCTGGGACAAGTCTGGCTCTCCGGGGGTCATCCCCATGAGCCGCTTGGACCGGAAGTCCTCAAGCTGACGGGAGATGGCATTCTGCTGGGCCTGGACCACCTCCTGCAGGAATCGCCGTTGGGTCTCCTCCGGGAGCAATTCTGGGCGCGTGCGATCTATGGGATGGGCACGGTAAGCATGGTGGCCCCAGGGGCTGAAGCAGGGCTCCCTGCTCCCAAGGGCCCCTACGATGACTTACCGAGCTCAAAGGACACTGACTGGGGCACAGGCACACGCAGGACCTGCCAGGAGGAGAAGCCTTATGAGGGGTAGGAGTGGGCAGGAAGGGGGCTTCTCATGTGTCCCTGGGTAGGGGAGGGGAGCCTGGGTTGGGACAGGGAGGGGGAGGGAGGGTTTCCTCACCGCCGTCTTCTCTAGGAAGTTGTGGTAGAAATCTAGAAAGCCTTTCTTGGCCTCCTTGGGGCCCAGCGTGGTCAGCATATCAGCATGGAGACAGCAGAGCTTGGGGGCAGGAGGTGGGGGAGAGCAGAGGTCACCATCCCACCCCAGCATCCACTCCCCCCCGCCAAGACCTCCACCTCCGACCCCCAGCTCTCCCCATTCTAGAATCGCTTGGGGCTGGTATTCAGGTTCTAGGTGCCCTTGGCCTAGGGGACCCTCCCGCAGGCTGTGCTGATAACATTCTAGATCACAAGAGTCTATGACCTGTCCTGGGCCCGAGCCCCCAGAGTCACACTTTTGAAATGCACAAAACAAAATACAGAGGATCACAAAGAAAGTTCTATGGAGACACAGGAAGGGACAGAGGAGGGAGGTAAGAGATTTGTTTTAGAGTTCACAGGCTCCAAGTTAAGACTCCCTATTCCATAATGAAGCCAGGTTCTAGACTCCAGATAGAATCACAAGTTCTAGATGCCATAGGCCGCCATCCAGGTGGTAGATGACCACAGGTCATGCAGAGTCTGGCTCTAGACAAACACACACCCTTGGCTGTTCCAGGTCTGGTTCTGGATCTCTCTGATTCTAGATTCCTCCTGGCCTGTGTGGTCTCTGCCTTCTAGATGCCCTCCTAGGCTGTGCACCCTGGCTCTAGGCCCTACCCTACAGGCTCTGTACCCTGGTGCTAAGGCCACCTCAGTCTTCCCAAATTGCTGGGCCCCAAGCCCAGGCCTCACCAGAGGTCCTGGCTCAAACTGCAGAGCCACATGGTGCAGGAGAGCCATGAGGTGGGCCGGGCGGCGCTTCACCTGCTCCAGGCTCTGGAACTCACTGCTCCGCTCCTCTGGGTGCTGGGGAAAGAACAGAGGCCATCAGCAGGACGCCTGGGGGCAGAGTCCAGAGAGCCGGGGTCTTGAGCTCCAGCACTGCCCCTGATGCTGGGAGGAGTCTGAGCAAGTCCCTGGCCCTGGACTCTCCCATTCGTCATATGAGAAGGCTGGATGCATTGACTCCTGGTTCCTCTCCAGCAAACCCAGTCCCTGGAGGGAAGAGGAAGGGAGTGCAAGGGGCCTCTTTGGCCCTTAGGTTCCCCATCTGGAACATGGCCAGCTTGGACCTTTCCAACTCCGACATCTCATGTTCTAGGTCCCCTTTCAGCTCTGACATCCCCTTTTCTAAGGCCCTTCTCAGCCCCGACATTCCCTATTCTAAGGGGCCTCTCAGCTCTGACATTTCCTGTTCTAAGGCCCTTCTCAGCTTTGACATTTTCTGTTCTAAGAGCTCTCCCACCCCTGACATCCCCTGTTCTAAGGCCCCTCCCAGCCCTGACTTCCCCTAAGGGCCCTCCCAGCTCTGACATCCCCTGTTCTAAGGGCCCTCCCACCTCTGACATCCCCTGTTCTAAGGGCCCTCCCAGCCCTGACCTTCCCTGTTCTAAGGGCTCTCCTAGCTCTGACATTCAGTTATGGGATGCTGAGATACACGTGGCAGGGAGGGAAGGAGGAGACAAGGGCCCCGGCTGTGATGGAGGTGGTGTCCTGGTATGCCAGCTCACCGTCTCCAGCTCATTCTCAAAGTCCTCATCTTCAGCACCAATGATGCTGACCGGAGCTGGCCGGGTTGGGCCAGGGGCCTGGAAGGCAGTAGGGAAGGAGGATGGGTGACCTGGGCTGCCCCTCCCGGAGGGTCCCGGCCCCCTGCCCTCCCTCCGTCAGCGGCACTCACCCCTCGAGCAGCATCTTCCATCTCCATGCTGTGCTGAGGCTGTGGGGAGAGTCCCGGCCACAGTGAGGCCCCAGGCCCGAGCTAGGAGGCCCGGACGCCTGGGTTACTCACACATTCCTGGCCCAGGTGGGGAGGTGAGTAAACAGAGCCTCCCCGCATCCACCCATCACTCAATGGAGCCTCTGTCCCAGCCCACAAAGAGCCCTTCAGAAGCCCGGGGCCTTGGCCAAGCTGGGGGTGGGGTGAGCCAGGATGCCGGGCCCCCAAGGGCACGGGGATGAGAAGCCTGGAAACCTGGGTCCCTGAGAGGAGCAGGGATGGGAGACAGAGCCACTGAGCAGAGGAGAGGTGGGACAACGTTTTGGGGGGATGAGGGGGCCCTGACCTGAAGAGAGCAGGGCTGGGGGCCGGATGTTGCCTTCTTCACCCACCAGCCCCACTTCCTGAAACAGGAAGTCACATGGGCCCCCAAACCCACGAGCCCCCGCCCCATGGGGAACCCAGGCCTCCTGATTTATGATCCCCACCCCCTCAGGGACCCGGGAGTCCAGGCTCCCAGCCCTCACTCCCATCAGGCTTCTGGCTCCCCCACCCAAGGGCTCAGGTTTCTGGATCCCAGCAGCTGGCTTGAGGCAGAAGGCGGGGTCTCAGGAGCTCTCTGTCTCTCTCTTTCCTCCTCTCCATCCCACCCAGGCCGACTCTGCCTGTCTGTCTCTGTCTCCACCACCCCATACCCCCCCACACACACTCCCAAGTCTCTCCGTCTCTGTCTCTCCTCCCTCGTGGTGTTAATTAGTCTGTCTAATCGGAACATTAATCACACATAAGTGGGCCTTATGTGTGTGTGTGTGTCAGGGGGGCAGAGCCCAGAGGAGGGGAGGGCGGGAGAAGGGGTGGGGAGGCCCCACATCCCCAGGGAAGGGGAGAAGGAGTGGCCTTGGACTGCTGACCCAGCAGCTATTTTTAACAGCTGGCATCGCCCGGGACCTGCCCCGGTCCCACCCAACCCCTCATCCTGACTGCTGGGGGGTGGGGGGACCTCAGTCTTCTCCCTCCTGCACCCCCCATCCCTTCAGCTGGGTCTTCTTTCACCACCCCAGCCCCTAAACTGGCCCTTCTCCCCCTCCCACCCAGTGGCCCCTCAGGTCAAACCGAGGTCTTCTCCTCCTACCCAGACCCTGCTCTCTCAGCCCCCCAAGCCAATACCTTCTCCCCTATCCCACATCCGGTCCTTCCTGCCTCAAGTAGCTCCCCAGCCTGGTCATCCAATAAGTGTACCTCCTCCCAGGACTGGGCTCTGTACAGAGACCCCAAAGGAAAAGGGGTTCCCTAAGCTCCAGAGGAAGAGTGGGAGGGGTCTGCAGGAAGTAGGACAAGTCTATACAGACAGCAGACCTGCAGGAGGCCAGCGAGTTCTATCAGGGACTAGAACTCTAAGAGGGCTCAAAGGAGGTCCAAAGAGGTTGGGGGCTTGGGGTACAGCAGAGAGAGTGCGGACTCTGGAGCCAGCCTCTGCCACCTTGGTGACATGGTCAAGCCGCTGACCCACTCTGGCCTCCATTTCCTCATCTGCAGAACAGGAGCAAGACTAGACAACTCTGAAGGTCTCTTTGCCCTTTGGTGTCCAGGGAATAGGGGCTTTACAGGCCCAGGTGCCAGGGGGCATTTGGGAGGCTGGCTGAGGTTTGCACAGGAGAGGATCCCATGCTGCAGAGGGCTGCAGTGCCCTAACAGAGTCTGTCCTGCAGTGAACGGGCTTACTAGAAAGAGGGATGCTTTAGAGGCAGGGGTGTGTGATGGGAGCGAGGGGTCCATGGGGAGCAGCCAAGGGAACAGGGAGAGCTGGGGGAGTCATGAGAGTCGGCTCTAGGCACCACTCCTACGGGCAGCCAGAGCACTGAAGAGGTGCCGTCTTTATCTGCAGGCTTTGAGAGGGATGGAATATTAGAGGAGAGCCCTATAAAACAGACGTCCTTCACCTTTCCGTGTGGTCCAGACCCCTCGAGCAGGCAGTCTGCAGACGTCTAGGGAAACTTCTCACAACTGTGTGTTTAAATATGTAAGATTACAAAAGAGACCAGTTATCAAAATGTTAAAAACCAAGTTCCCAACAGCCAGGCCTACACAGGGGCTCTCTAGGGGCCATATTGGGGGTTCAGGGGAGAAGTCCTTCAGGGGTATCAACAGGAGAGTGAGCACCAGATAGGACTCTCCCTGGGAGACTCTATGTCATCCTAAGGGTATCTCCTACTGAGGCCTCCAGAAAGGGCTATTTTTAAGTGATGGCGGGCAGGGGTCTACAGGCGCAGAAGCTGATAACAGGGGTGGAGGGTGCCATCTTTTGGCTGAAATCGCTCTCTTCAAAGTTCCCGAGAATCTCACCTCCTCAATCTCCAGCGTAGCTTTTGCCAGTGCTGACGTCCCCCTCCCCCGGATCTGTCCATGTGCCTATTTCTGCCACTCGCTCCCTGCCCATCCATCCTCTCCCTGTCGGCCTCCTGCTGGCCAGTCGTCCACAGTGGGTGTCCCCTAAGGTGCTGTCCTTTCTCTCTGTTCCATACCCACAGCTCTAGCCCCAGTCCCTCTCCCGAGCGCCAATCACACATTACCAACTGCCTCTATCTGAAGGGCCCACAGGTACTGAAAACTCAACATGCCCCCAAACAGAACCCTTGCTCCTCCTCCCATCTTTTGCAGAAGCTACAGCCATCCTTCCAACCACCCGTCCTCAGAATCTTCCAATCAGTCAATCAAACAATCCTTCTAAGGCTCAGGTCTGACCATTCACCCGCTCAGGACCCTTCCGTGGCTCCCTAGTACCCACAGCCTGAATTTCTTGTTTCTTCTCAGAAGCCCAGGCGGGCTGCCGTCCATAGCCTGGCTCTGAGTGCACCTCTCTGCAGCCTCATCACCCTCCCCTTCACGCACTCTACATTCCAGACAAACTGGTCCACTCTGCTGTTCCGAGAACTTGACATTCCATCAACCACCTCTGCTCATTTACTTAAGCCTGGAATGCATTCCTCCCTCAGCTCCACCTGTGAGAATCCTTATCTTCTTCCAGGTGCCATCTTCTGGGGAAGCCTGCCCTCCTCCCTCCAGGGTGCACCCCTGAGACCCTCCCTAAGAAGGCCGGACACTCCTTAAGTGCACTGACTCTTGGTAGACTTGGTCTTGTTATCGCTTAAAGAACATTTATCCTCGAAAGGACGGAAAGAACAACTTGTTGAAGCGGAATTCTCTGAAGATTATAATGCAGGCTGGTCACTAGGCTGAGGATTTTTGTGGGCAGAGAGATTTCTATAGGGCCGAGGGCCCCCCCACAGAAAATGGCTTTTAGTGATATTCGCGTGAACTCAGAAATGTTGTGACTGTCTAGGGACAGGGAGGTGCCGGAGTGAGGAATCCACAGGGGTCAAGACTTCTTGGGTTGGCAGGGGTTCCTGGGGTTTGGGGTCTAGAGGGACTGAGGAGCACAAGAGATGGAGAAGTCTACGGGGGCAGGTTTTCCTTAAACTCTGGTCATCAGCGTTCAAGAGGGTGGTAATCTATGGGGTTCAGGGAGTCCAGGGGCAGAAGAGAAGATCCTGCAAAACTATGGGGTCCAGGGAATTGACAGAAGAGGAAGCCTATAGGGTCTAGGGGAGTCTAATCTAAAGGGCCCAGGGAGAGTCTGCACGGCTGAGGGATTTCTAGGATAAGGCGCATCCACAACGGCCCAGAGTACAGCAGTGTCTCCAGGGCCCAGGGATGCCACAGGATGAGGGAGGTCTACGTGGAATATATAGACTGGGGCATCTACAAGGTCAACGGAGTCCATATGGTAGGGGTGTCTACAGGGACGAGGGCTGCTACAGAATGGGGTAAGGTCCACAGTGTGTGTGGACTATGACAACAGTAGTAGTAGTAATAGTAGTAGTAGTAGTAATAGGAACAGTAATAGCAGTAGTAGTAGTGACAGGAATAGTGATAGTAGTAGTAGTAGTAGTAATAGTAGTAGCAGTAATAATAGTTCTAATAACAACAGCTCACATTTATATAGTACAGGTGCCATGCTAAGTGCTTTACAATCATTATCTCATTTAATCTTTGTAACAACCTTGGAAGAAAGTGCTATTATTATCTTCATTTTATAGACAAGGAAATGAAGACAGACTGAGGTTAAGTGACTTGCCCAAGGTCACACAACTAGTAAGTATCTGAGGCCACATTTGAACTCAGATCTTCCAGACTCCAGGGCCAGGGCTCTATCCACTGGGCCACCTAGCTGCCCAAATATATAGGGTAAGGGTGTAGACAAGGTCCAGAAATTCTATATGCTGGGGACATCTATAGGGCTACAGAGATTATACAGGGTAGGAGTTCTATGAAGTCTGATGGTCTACATGAAATATATAGGATGGGAGTCCAGGGATGCCGGGGGAGGGGAGGAGTCTATGGTCTTCCTGGATTATGCAGGGTGGGGATACTTATCAGGCCCAGGAAGTCTATATGGGGTAGGCATCTCTAGCAAGGATTGTACAGGGTGGGCCAGTGTCTACATGCCAGGGAGGTTGTAGGATGGGGGGGGGGGGTGGTCTATAGGGTCTGCATGGATTATATAAATTGGGGGTATCTACAAATTTCATGGAATCTAGATTGTCTGGGTTTACGTAAATTACATGGGGTGAGGTGTCCAGGAAATCTATATGGTGGGGGGCATCCATAGGACCCAAGGGTCTACATGTGTTATACAAAGTGGGTGTCTATTGGGTCTAGGTACAGGATAAGGCTCACTTGGAGGGTCTGTGGAATCTATGTGGTGGGAGTGTCTATAGGGTCCAGGGGTCTACAGGCATTATAAAGGGTGTGGGAGTCCATAAGATCCAGGGATTACAGGGGAGGGTGTGTCGACGGGGTCCATGGAGTTTATGTGGTGGTGTGTCTATAGGGTGAGGGGAGAGATTACGTGCATTATATATGGAGGCGCAGTAACAGGGTTCAGGGATTGATAGGGCAGTGCTTATAGAGTTCAAGGAGTCTTGTAGTACGGGTGTCTATAGGGTCCAGTGATTGCACAGGGTGGGTCAGTGTCTGCAGCATCCAGGGGTATCTATAAGGTCCAAGGGTCTACAAGCATGCGGGATAAGGGGATCTAGAGGGTCCAAAAACTGTACAGGGTGGGGCATGCCTACAGGATCCAGGGGGTCTACATGCATGATATGGGGTGGGAGGTCTGTAGGGTCCAGGAATTGTATAGGGTAGGGCGTGTCTACAGGATCCATGGAGCCTCCGGGGTCGGAATGTCTATGGGGTCCAGGGACTGTACAGGGTGGGGCAGTGTCCGCAGAGTCCAGGGAGCTGTGTGGTAGTGGTATCTACAGGGTCGGAGTGGGGGTTGGCTGGGTATAGGAAGCCGGTGCCTGAAGGGCGGGGCTGGGGAGGGGGGAACCCTCACCTGCTCGGTAGCCTCGTCCTGTCTGTCCAGCTCCCCGGCGCCCCAGCCTCCTCCCCCTCCCTCGGCGGAGCCGCTCTAGCCACCCCCTGGAGCCCTTCCTCCCCAGCTCCACTCCTCCCGGAGGCCCGGCTCAGTCCTCTCTAGCCCGCCCACGGACGGCGCCGCAGCCCCAACTCCACTGCTCCCCACGCCACCACCTGGGGCCGCTCTAGGCTGCCCCCCCTCGACTGCTCCCGGGACACACACGAGGCCTTTCGTGCCAACCCGGAGGACCCGCCGCTTCCGCGCTCTCTACTGCTCTCTATTGTAGAGGCCCCTCCCCCTTCCCGCCCCCACCCCGGGCGCTCGCGTGTTGTCCAGCCCTCCCACCCCGGCCCTGCCCAGCCCTGGGGCTCCATCCCGGCCCCGTCCGGGCTCAGGGACCCCCTCTGGAGCAGGCAGTGACCTTCCCTGCAGCACCACCTCCTTTCTTCTCCATTCGCCCGTCTGGCCAGAGCTTTCTCCCATCACCTCGCACCTCACCCCCTCGCTCCCACCTGGGCCTCTGTCCTTCAGTCCCTGACCACCCCCTCGGCCCGGCCAGTCTGGCAATCCCCCCTCCCCCACCGCGCTCTGGTCCTTCCCCCTCAGCTCCCCCTGCCTGGTGATCCTTCTCCTAGGCATCCCTCCCCCTCCTACCTGATTCGCCCTTCATCCCTTTCTACCTCCCATTAACTACCCCGTCCCTGACCTACTCTTCTTGTCTGGTCCTTCTTTCCTCACCTCCCTCTGCCTCCTAGTCCTCCCCTTAGGCATCCCTCCTCTTTTCTGATCCTCCCTTCATCCCTTCCTACCTGCCTCCCATTAGCCTTCCTCTCTTTTCTGGTCCTTCTTGCTCAGCTCCCGGTGGTCCTCCCTTTAGCCACCCCTCCTCCTTCTCCCGTCTAGTCCTCCCTTCATCCCTTCCTGTCTGGCCTCCCCCCCAGCCGCCCCTCCTTCTCCTATCTGGTCCCTCAGCTCCCTCTGCCTGTTGGTCCTCCCCTTAGCCACCCCTCCTCCTCCTACCTGGTTCTCTCGTCATCCCTTCCTACCTGGCCTCCCATTAACCACCCCCCCTTCTCCCCGCTCTGGTCCTTCTGCCCTCAGCTCCCCCTGCCCGGTGGTCCTCCTCCCCTGACCCAACCCTTTTTCCCAGGTGATAGTCTTCTGCAATCAAAGGAAAACAGGGAGAACTCCGGAAGTACAGCCCAATGGGTGCTAGAGAAAGGAAGGAGGTGGGAGAAGATGTACCTGGGGTTAGGCCGGGGAGAGCCCCAAAGGTCTTGGGGGTACAGGGGGATGGGGATCCCGGGCCCTGGGTCCCGGCTTGGGTTTCCTGGCTCTGGCTGGGCAGGAAGCGGAGCTGGGCCGGTTTTCCGGAGGCCCTGGCCCTCCTGCCACTCCCCGCTTCCTGCCCTGGCTGGGAGGGGTCCCCCCCCACACCCCACACCCACCTCCTCCCCTCCGCTTCCTTCCCCTTCTCTGCCAGTGCCTGCGAGCTCCTCCTCCCTGGGAGGCTCAGCCCAGCCAGAGGTGCAGAGTGGCCCCTTCTTCTCTTCCTCCATCACCGGCTCTTGGACTCTCTCTTCCTGTCCCTCTTCTTCTCCTATTTTCCTAGTCTCGGGTCACTGTCAGCAGCCCCAGCAGGGGGGCTGTAAGGACAGTCTGGGGGGGCCAGAGAGAAAGGACCCTGCCCAGGGGGTATGGGGGGAGCCTGAGCCCCAAGAAGGGCTCGGTGTCTCCTCCAGCACACACATCTATACATACACATCTCCTTGTCTTTGTGTCTCTGCCCCTTGGTCACCGTGGAGCTGGAATCTGCCCAGCATGTGTCTGCCACCCCTTCCTTCCTCTGGCTCGGGACCTGCTGACTCTCCTATTCTCTGTCTGTCTGTCCGACTGTAGGTCGGTGCTGCCCGGGTGTCTGTCTCTTTCTCTGTCTGTCCGTCTGCCTCCCTACCCTTTCTGTCTCTCTGTATCTCTCACCTCCGTCTACCTCCTGCTCCGACTGTCTGTCTGCCTCTGTCCCTCTTTCTGTCTGTGTCTCTCATCTCTTCGTCTCCCTCCCGGCTCCCTCTGTCTGTCTGTCTGCCACTCTACCCTTTCTGTCTCTCTACGTCTGTCACCTCTGCGTCTCCCTCCTGCTCCGTCTTCCTGCCAGCCTGTTTCTTCCTTTTTCTCTGACTCCCTCGTCTCTCTCTGTGCCCCTCTCTCATCTCTCTTGCTCAGTGTCCTTTCATCTCTTTCTCTTTCTTGTCTGTCTCCCTGTCTCTCTTTCTCTATTATCTCTCTCATCTTTCTGTGGGCAGCTAGGTGGCGCCATAGTTCATAGAGCCTGAAGTCAGGAAGACTCATCTTCATGAGTTCAAATCTGGCCTCGGACACTCATGAGCTGTGTGACCATGGGCAAGTCACTTAACACTGATTGCCTCAGTTTCCTCATCTGTGAAATGAGCTGGAGAAAGAAATGGCACTCCAGTATCTCTGCCAAGAAAACCCCAATTTGGGTCACAAAAAGTCAGACACAACTGAAAAAACAACTCTTGGGTTTTTCTCTGTCCATCATCTCTGCTTCTCTCTCCTTTTCTCTCTTTCATAGTCTCTCTTTTGTGTCTCTTGTCTCTCTATTTCTCTTTCTCTGTCTTCCTGTCCCCCCCCCACCCTTTCATTCTCTCCCTCAGTGTCTTCCTTTCTATCTTGTCTTTTTTCCTACCTCTCTGTCTGCCTGCTTCTGTGTCTCTTCCTTTGTCTTTCTCTATATTCATTTTAATTCAGCAAACATTTATTAAGCTCCTATTACATGCAAGGCCCTGTGCTGAACTCCTGGGGAGGGGGGGGGGCGGGGAAAGAGAGGGGGGGGGGGGAGAGAGAGAGAGAGAGAGAGAGAGAGAGAGAAGGACAGAATACACACTCCTGGAGCACCAGGAGCTTACATTCTACTATCATTATTTGGCCACAGTAATAATAATGCACCCAAAGACAAAGACACAAAATGTTCTAAAGTATATTTAAGGGGCAGTGAAATCACTTGGTAGGGAGAGATTCAGGAGGGCTTCAGAGAGGAGATGGCACCCTCTTGTTGACAGTCTTGAGAGAAGAGAAGGCTTCTGAGAGGCCCAGGTGCAGAGATAGGGCATGGCAGGCATTCAGGCTAGCCAAGGTGGGAGATGAGAACAGTGAGTAGGGCCTGTTTGACTGAAAGGCAGACTTTGTGGAAGGGGGAAAGTGTGAAAAGGGAGGGGGCAGCCAAATCTTGAAGAGCGCAGCTTCTCAGCAGAGTGTGTGTTGTATCCTAGAGGGAACAGGAAGCCCCAAAGTTCTTTGAGCAAGGCAGTTGATTCAGTCACCCCCATGCCTTAGATAGTAATTGGCAGCTATGCAAAGGATGAATTGGTGAGAGAAGAGACTGGAGGCAGAGAGAAAAATTCAAAGGCAATTAAAAGAGTCTGGACAGGAGGCAGTGAGGTCCTGAGCTAAACTGCATGGGTTTGGTGAAAGGAGAGAGGGTACAGGTAGGATTGACAAGACTTGGCAACTAAGGGAATGGAGAAGGAAGAGTCAGGATGACCCTGAGATTTGGAAAGTGATTCACCTCGTGTTCACCCTCTGTCTCAGCCACTATTTACCATCGTGTCTGTATTTCTCTTTGTTGATCTCTGGGTAGCTCGCTCTCTGTCTTGTCTGTTTTTTCTCTATCTTTTGGTCTCTTTGTCTCTTTCTCCCATTCCTTATGCCAGGTCTCATCCCTCCCCATCCCTCCAGATAATTGAGTTCCCCATCCTGTGGCTCAGTGATTTCTCACCCTAGGGGTATGGATGGGCAGGTCCCCTCCAAGTCAAGAGACTCTGGATTCGTGTCCTGTTTGTGACACTTACTGACAACGTGACCTTGGACAAAGACCCAGTGCCCCCTACATTGCAGAGAAGGTACGCCTTGGTAAAGAGAATGCCCTAGAGCAGTGATCCCTAACCCCCATCCCTCATAGCTGAGGGAAATATAGGATCAGCTTGTCCTGGGCCCTGGTCACAGAAGCCCATTTCTTCTGAGCTAGGTAAGGGAAGAGGTCCTCTATGGCTACATATGGTATACTCCCACCCCCTCTAGATGATCTTCTGGAATGTGGAGCATTTCCTCCTGTGCCTTCTTTCATCATCTTTCAGCACCTGTGAGCTTATACTTGGGCTGCATCTGGGAAGGCATTGCCCTCCTCGCTCCCCTGGAGCTCATGGGACCAGAGAGGTTAGCCATCAGACCTGAGGACCTTTAGAAGCCACTTAGTTCAAAGTTCATTTTACTAGAGGTAGGAACTGAGAGCTAGACCTGAGATGGTACGAGGGAGATGAGCATCTTGGTCTTAGGAGAAAAATAAGGCTTGGGGTGGGGTGGGACAGGAGATGCTTAAGCATGCTTGAAGGGAATCAGGATGCCTGGGTCCCTGAGCAGGGCAGAGATCCAGCTTCGTTCTATCTCTGAGCACCTCTCTCCGGCCCCCTCCCATAGGTACTTCCTGTTTCTTCCCCACCCACACCCCCAAGGGAGGGGTAGAGCAGCAGGTGCTGAGAGAGGGGAAGGGGGATGGGGCTTGTTTACTCCCCAGCTTGGGGAGACTTAGCTACAGCTGGGGAAGAACACCGGAGACCTGCCCAGCTGGGTGGGTTTCCAAAGAACTGGGGACTCAGGCCCTAAGAGAGGACAAAGACGTGAAGATCAGACACCTGGGTGGCTGAGGGGGGTGAGGAGGGGGTGGCAGTCAGGCAATAAGGATGTCCAGCACTAGGGGGATGAGGAAGCTCAGATCTCTGAGGTGGGGACAGCTAGGCTTCGTGACCCCTGGATCCGCATGGCAAGGTGTTTTACATGAAGACCATCAGTCTATCTCTCCCCATGGAAAATGGAGTCTCTTCCTTCCCAGTGGGCCACAGATTTATTATCAGGGGAGGGATCCTGCTTCAGGCATCCCCCGAATTACAGGGGAGAAAGAAGGGGTCAGAAGTCAAGGCATGAGGGGGATTCAGAAGGGGGCATACCATGGGAGAGGAGAAAACATGTCAAAAACTTAGGAAACAACAGGGAATGTCAGGGCTGGGAGGGGCCTTAGAACAGGGAATGTCAGAGCTGGGAGGGCCCTTAGAACAGGGAATGTCAGAGCTGGGAGGAGCCTTAGAACAGGGGATGTCAGAGCTGGGAGGAGCCTTAGAACAGGGGATGGCAGGGTTCAGAGGGGCCTTAAATACCATCTAGTCAAACCCATTCTTAAGGAAACTGAGCTGGGACAAAGTCAGGAAGACCTGAAGGGGGAAGTTTGGGGGGGGGGCGCAGTGCTTTGAGCAGGGCCCTCACGGCTTCTCCAGCTGGACGTCTCCCACCCTGAGGGTAGTGGCATCCTGGTAGGTCCCCTGCAGACCCCGGGAGATGTCCTCATACATGGCACAGTCATCCAGGTTAAGGCCCTAGAAAGAAGAGGAGAAATCTAGAGGTCAGCCTCAGGGAATAAAGGTGGGAAATGTCTCCTGGGGCCCTCCCTCCACCTTAGGTCAAGGGAGAGAGTCTAATCCCACCTCCCTCCGTAGTCTCTCCACCCCTAAAGTGGCCCCTCACCTCATACAGGTTCTCATCATCATAATAGTCCAGTTGATCCACAGCATACCTCTCATTCTGCCAACGCTTCTAAAGTGGAGAAAAATGTGGGAGTGAGGAGAAATCACCCAGAGGGTTGGGGAGGAGGGAGAGATCAGGGAGGGGGGTGGGGAGTGGGGACAGATAGCCCAGAGAGGTGGCAGGGCCCAGATCAAGGGTGGGGAACCTGCAGCCTCAAGGCCACATGTGGCCCTCTAGGTCCTCAAGTGGGGCCCTTTGACTGAGTCCAAGTTTTCCAGAACAACTCCTTTTATGATGGGGATTTGTTCTGTGAAGTTTGGATTCAGTCAAAGAGCCGCACTCGAGGACCTAGAGGACCATATGTGGCCTCGAGGCCACAAGTTCCTCACCCCATGACCCAGACCCATGGTCATGGGGCTGTGAGATTTAAAAGCTCGAAGAAACCATGGGATTCAGCTCACCTAGCCCTCTCTTTTTACAGAAGCTGAGGCTGGGAGAGGCACTCTGCCCAAAAGGAAACATCAGAGCTGGGATCCAAACCCAGGGCCTCTGCCTGAAAATCCAATGCATACACTCTGCCTCTGGGAGGCTTCCTCTGACTGCCTCTCCCCCCCCCCCCCACTACCCATCCTGAAGTTGCCTGTCCCTTTCCTCTTTTCCCATTCATCTCTGCTGACTAGATTCAAGGAGATCTTTCTAACTACCAGAAATGTGTATATAGGCGAAATCAGACAGTGAGGCCAAAGAAGCTTGGGCAGGGGAGAATCAGGTCCGCCAGAGCAGGACTGAAGGTCAATGGGGAAAGAAAAAGTAGTGGTGAGAAGCCTGGATGGCCAAGGGGGAGGGAGGGGAGCCGAGGGCACCAGGAGGGCTTGGGGATCAGGACTCAGGTCCCCAAAGGAGCCTCACCCTGAAGAGCAGAAGTGTGCCAGGGACAACGGCACAGAAAAGCAGGATGATTCCCTCTGCGGTGATGATCCTGTTCTTAGTGCCTTCTCCCATGTCCAAGAAGGGTCTGGGTATTGGCTCTAGGAAAGGGAGGACGGTGGGGAAGAGGGAGAGATCACTGAGGACATCAGCCCTGCCTGCACCAACCAGGACCAGAATGCCCACGTCCGTCCCTGAAGCGCACCCAGGCCCGGTCCTAGCTCCGGCTCCTTGTGTCTTCCAGGACAGCAGCCCCTGAGGCAAGGATGGGGGCAGGGCACTAAAGGGTCAGCCCTACACCAGTTCCCCCCAAGCCTTTGGGGTTTGTACAGTTTTCTTGGCAGTGGGAGAAAGTGTAGTGGTGAGGGCCAGACTTGGTCCCAGCTCCTCCTCCTATTGGGTGGTGCAGCGGATAGAGCCATGGGCCTGGAGTCAGGAAGACTCATCTTCCCGAGTGCAAATCTGTCCCTCAGACACTTCCTAGCTGTGTGACCTCAGGGAAGTCACTTAACCCTATTTGCCTCAGTTTCCTCATCTGTAAAATGAGCTGGAGAGGGAAACAGCAAATCGCTCCGGTATCTCTGCCAGTAAAACCCCAAGTGGGGTGAAAAACAACTGCCTTTCATCATGATCTCTGTGACCCTGGGTGAGCACCTTCCCTTCTCTGGGCTTGTTTTCTCACTTATCAGATGGGGATGGTGATAGTCTCACTGCTCAGGGTCACAAATTCAGAGCTAAAACACCCTTGAGGTCATGAAGTCCAGCTCTTTTGTGTTACAGATGAGGAAACTGAGAAGCCCAAAGAATTCAAGTGACCTGCCTAAGGTCACACAGGAACTAAGTAGGAGATTCCAGATTCCAAGGGGAGTCCTCAGACTGGGGCGTCTTCCATTTGCCTTATCTATTGGGTTATTGTGAGGAAAGAATTGTGAAGAGCCACGCGATTATTCAAATGGACGGACGTCATCGGCCCCACTGAAGGAGAAGCTGAGGGTCCCCAGGAGGGGTAAGTGGCAAAGCCAGACCACCTCTGAAACGTCTATCCAGTGGGGTCCAATCCCCGAGCTCCTGAGTCTGAGAGAGGACAGGGCTGAGGAATTAGGACAGCTATGTCCATGAGACGTAAGGGTGAGGGAGAGGATGGTTGTGACAATTAAAATCTTATTAACTCACTTTTATAGAGAGTTTTGGGGCTGGCAAATCACTTTCTACCAATTGATTCCTCAAACATTCTGGTTTCCTGGGGAAACACTTCAGGGTCCCCTGAGCCCCTGAACTGGGGTGGGGGGAGGTGTACTGGGAGAGCTAGAAGTCAGGTCTGAGAAGGAACCAACTCACCTCGAACTCTGAGGTAGGTGCCGCAGGACTCTGAGGCTGTACCACTCCTGGCAAAGACTCGACATAGGTACATGCCCCCATCACGCTTGCTCACTTCCCTGAAGACCAGCGTCCCGTTGGGCTGCACAGGCTTTTCCACTGGGACCCTGGGCCATGTGATGTCACTAATGCTGATGCGCCACCAAGTCACATTGACATCGGAATCCCCATTATGTTCACAGTGCAGCAGGGCTGTGCCCCCCACAGGCACAGTCACTGAGGGTGGGCCAGAGCTCACCTTCAGGTCCCGGGTGAGAGAGCCTAGAGACAAGGGTGGGGTGAAGGAACAGCCGATCAGGATGATCTCCAAGCTCCAGCCTCCTAACTAGCTGCCTATGGAGTGAGCCCCAACCTGGGAGCCAAAAGTCACTAAAGATGGGGGCCTATGACGTAGCTCTTTCCTTCTATGGGTCTTATTTCCCTCCTTGGAAAGAGGGGATTCAGTTCAATTTTTGTATTCTAGCTCTCCCGGTTTTGACCTTCTATAGTCTGTTCTCAGGGCTCTCCCAACCCTGACATTCCTTGTTCTGAGGGCCCTCCCAGCTTTGATATTCCCTGTTCTCAGGGCCCTCACAGCTCTGACCTTCTCTGTTCTAAGGCTCCTCTCAGCTCTAACATTCTATATTCTAAGGCCCCTCTCAGCTTTGATATTCCATGTTCTCAAGGTCTTACCAGTTCTTATTTTCTTTTTCTTTGGCATCTCCCAGCATTAGCTGGGATCACAGAAAATTGAGAGACTTTTTAATCCAACCCTTATGAGTTTAGTGATGAGAACAGGCCCAGGGAGGAAAGGGGGCTTGCAGATGGAACTCAGAATCACTAGCCCGTACAATGTCAGAGCAAGGAGGACCCATACCAGCTGCCAGCCCAACCCCCTCCAGGGCCCTCTGATTCACAGGAGGGGAGAATGAGGCCCCAGAGGGCCAGGTTTTTACCCAACACCATAAGAACAAGGCAGGGGACAGAGGAAGGTCTCGATACCATTAATTAAGCACTTACTATGCACAAGGCACCCAGGTCATTTGCTATCTACTATTTGCTCTCTGTTATATCTCCATGAGAGAAGGAATTTTAAAAGTTTGGGTGCCCCCTGCCCTCAATTCTCCTTCCCCAAACCCACTATGGATTGGGGAGATGAGGAGGGAGGCAGTACTTTCATTTCTTCATTTGGACCTGGGTAGATATAGATGGGTGATAGGAAGGCAGATGTGGGCCTGGTGTATCAAAGAGGCAGAAAACTCTGCTCCATGGCTCTCTCTGGCTCCCCTAGACCCCTTGGACCGGGTTTCCCTCTCCCCAGTTTCTTACTATCCCCAGAGCTCAACCTGTTTTCTATGTTCCTGCTGAAGGGTTTAATTGAGACCCAGACCTGAGCTGGGTGTCAGGAGATGGGAGATCTAGTCCTTTGTCACTCACTCAACAGGGGACCCTAGGTGAGGGCCTTGCCTCAGTTTCCTTATCCCTAAAGGGCTTCGAGGTCTGTGGTTTTGTGGTTTGATGGTCCTCCTCTAGATCTCCATTTCTCCCTATATAAAATTATGGCCGTCTTGACGGTCCATGAATCCTGCCTCAAAAGGCATTACATCTGGACCTGACTGGACACCCAATCAGGGATATCGCTCTGACTCCTCCCCGTGCCAACCTCACCCCCAAACTCTGTATCTCAGTCCTTCCCCAGGCCCTAATCCCCTTTCACCCATACTCAAACACTTACCAGGACTCAGGGCAGAGATGAGGAGAAGGGTGGAGGGTAAAATCAGGACAGACATCATCTCCAAAGGGTCCCCAACTGGCTGAGATTGTGCTACGGAAAAAGGAGAGCCCTCTTTGCCTATCAGGGTGTAGCTTCCTGCTGCACCGGGATAGGAGATAAGCTCCACCGAGCCCCAGTGCCAGCCCCCCAGCCCCCCAGACCGAGAACGGAGCTGGGCGGACCTTTGGAACAGAGAATAACAGAGCTGGGAGGGGCCTCAGGCAAGGCAGGGCAAGAAGAGCTGATAGAAACCAAGTGCTGCTGATAGAACCTGAAAACAGAGAGACTGTCCTTACCTTCCAGAGATTCCATTCTAAAGGGAAACACTATGCAAAAAGGCTCCCGGAAGAGGGGGCAAGGAGGGGTGTGGAGCTCTAAGGATTAGAAATAGGGCTGAGAGGATAATGAGGCATGGCCAGCCCAGGTCAGTGCCCAAAATGGAGACCCCCAGATGGAGCTCACCCACCGAGAACAGGATGAGGGAGAGTAAGGGATGTGCCAGATTAAGAGGGCCCTCAGGCCCTGGGGGAAATTCTGGTGTGAGAGGGAGGGAATAAGTTTTTAAGTGCCTGCTGCCTGCTTTTGGGCAGAAAAGACTTTCCCCGCTTCCCACAGGAATGGATTGTTAAAGGAAAAGAATTCTGAGTGTAGGAGGGCATAGACCCTGGGCATCACTTTCCCTGTGCTCTGGACTTAGAAGAGGCTCCTCTCGGAGGCTTGGACTTGGGCTCAGATAGCGGGCTCCATCATGCTCACGAAATCTCTTAAAAGTGGAGGATTGTAATTGTCATCTGCTACCCTGGGTCTTTGCTTCCTTTGCTATAAAATCAGGAGATTGAACTGGATGACAGGTGCTTAACCTTGTGTGTCGTGAAGCCTTTGCTGACCAAGCTTGGCCCCCACTAGGCATCTGAGTGACCTTCTCCTCCTCCTCCTCCTCTTCCTCCTCCTCTTCCTCCTCCTTTTCCTCCTCCTCTTCCTCCTCCTTTTCCTCCTCCTTCTTCTCCTCCTCCTCCTCCTCCTCCTCTTCCTCCTCTGTCTCTCCTCTTTCCTCCTCCTCTCTGTCTCTCTCTACCTCCTCACCCTCTCTCCCCACCTCAGTCCTCCAGCACCTAGTCTCTATCCTCACTATGATCTCCAGCCTCATTATGATCTCCAGCCTCTCAATCCCTCCCTCTGTTCTTTGGTCATCACCCCAGCTCTGGACATCTTCCTTCACTTCACCATCTTAACCCTTGGCTCTTCATGGATCCCTTGCCCCTTGCCATAGTCATTCATATCTTGCCAATCCCCCTCCCCTAATCTATGGTTACCCCGACCATCCAAGTTTTCTTTAACTCAGCTCAGATGCCACCTCCTACATGAAACATATTTCCCCATCCCCACCTGCTAGTGTCTCCATCCCACTAAGTGCCTTGCATTTATTATGATTATTATTAATAATAATAATCAAATGATACATTAATAAATTGCTTAGCACAATGCCTGGCACATAATAAGCACTATAATGTTGTTGTTTAGTTGTTTAATCATTGTTCCCACTCTTCCTGACCCCATTTGGGGTTTTCTTGACAAAGATACTGTAGTGGTTTGCCATTTCTTTCTCCAGCTCATTTTACAGATGAGGAAACTGAGGCAATCAGGGTGAAGTGACTTGCCCAGAGTCACACAGCCAGTAAGTGTCTGAGGCCTGATTTGAACTCAGAAAGATGAGTCTTCCTGACTCCAGGCTGGGTACTCTATCCACTGTGCCATTTAGCTGCCCCCAGGTACTATATAAATGTTAAGTGTTATCATTTTTATTCTTAATAAATGCTTGTTTTCTTCCTATTGTGGAAAATATTATACTGTTTTATATCATTTCTAATTTCAACCAGACCCAGAGCCTGAATTAATGAGTAACTGGATGAAGATCCAGGACCTGGGCTTCTTTGTTCTCTCTACAAGTTTGCTCATGAAATAACCTTACCTCTGTCAACAAGGCCAGATACCTGTTAGCCATTAAGGGATTGAGACCCTAAACCCAAGAGAGACTACCTCACTTAATATTAACTGACCTTTGTCAACATTCTTTCCATTAAGGAAAATCCTCTTCTTGTATCATGGTTAAACATACATGGGGGTCATAAAAATGAGGTCATACAGGCTTGCTAGCTCTGCTAAAATAACGTATATAAGTTTTCTCATTGCTTTGTTCAGACAGCCAGAGCCTATGCTCTGACTTGTACGTACAAGTAAGCTAGCCTAGCTATGCTTTAAGGGAAAATAATAAACAACATGGATTTTTCTATCACCTAGCTCTGTTGTTTCCTTCAACCAAATTTTCAGGTTTAACACTATGTACATGTATGTTGTGTCCCTTGCAAAGAATATAATCTCCTTGAGGGAAGGGACAGTCTTACTTTTTGTGTTTGGAGCTCCCAGGCCCTGGTACCTAGTAGGTGCTTAATAAATGCTTCTTTGCTTGATCTACTCTCTCTGCCCTGATCCAGAGTGGTTGAACAGTAGTAGTAACCTGCATTTCTTTATCACTTTAAGCTTTGCAAAGTGCTTTCCAGAAATGACCTCATTCGAGCCTGGAAACAACCCCGGGAAAGGGGCTACGATCATTCCTATTTTAAAGATAAGGAAACTGAGGCTGAGAAACTTGCTTTAGGTTACATAGCTGGTGTCAAGATGTGCTCTGAGGCCTACAAAATACAATGTTGCCTCTCAGATTGACCCTGGAAGGAGCCTGAATTCACTACTAAGTGACATTCTCTAATATCAACCGGGTCCTGCCTACTGAATGGCAATCCTTCAACACTCCCTGTTTACTCTCATTCCCTCTGACTGTCGCCCATGCCTGGAAAGCTCTCTCTCCTCTGCTCTGCCTACTGATGTGTGGGATGGATTTTACGAATCCAAGAATTAAAAACAGAGGCATCTCAAGGTGAAAGTAGAAAGGAAAATTTATTACGATCCCGCGGGGAAAGGGCAACCCGGACCTCAAAAGGACTGGGGGTCCTCTCAATGTCAGAGCACACTGGACACAGAAAATTGGGGTGTTTATATAGGTCCCTAACCGCAGTTCTCCCTCCCAACCTCCTTCCTCTCAGCTTGCAGATGTAAGCTTTGAGGGTACAATCTGGACGCAATAAATCTATCCCAGGGACAATGGCAAGGAACAAACAGTATGGTTATTTTTGACAAGCAGGTGACGAACATGAACTTCCCACCATTCTTATTTCATTCTACTATCAACCTCGAGGTAGTAAATCTGTCTTAATAACAATGACAATGATGGTTGAACAAACAGTTCGGTTATCGGTAACAGGCAGGAATTAGTTGTTAGTTACCTCATCTTCACATCTGTGGCTACGACGGATATCCCCAGTACCCTTACACCTTGTCTCCCATCATTCATACCTAACTGGTCTTGCACGTCTACATTGCACCTGGCTTTCCGGCTTTTCATTCATTTTTCTGCTGAGCTGAGGGTCCCTTATCCTGGGGTCAATGCACAGGGGGTGAGCATCCTGTGTCCTATCCTTACTTTCAGAGGATTTTATGGTTGCTGACTTATTCACCTCAACCCTTCTTTCTTTCAGGCCTCTCGCCATTAGGTAAATACACAGGATGCGAGCATCCTGTGTCCTGTTCTTAACCTCGGGGGCCTTACGGTCACTAGCTAAGCTTGTGGAGGGGAAAACATCTAAGTAGAGAAATAGCTTTACAGAAAGGAAAATATCTAAGTAGAGAAATGGGACTCACTATCCTACTTATTTCTATTTATTTAATTTGTCCTCTTTTATGAGAGGTCTTCACTCGTCCCACACACTGACCTCCCTGGCTTCCTTTAAGTCCCAGTTAAAATCCTATTGTCTACAGGAAGCCTTCCCCAATCTCTTTTCATTCTTGAACCTTCCTTCTGTTAATTATTTCCTATTTATCCTGTATGTAGTTTGTTGGTATATGTTTGTTGTCTCCCCCACTACATTATGAGTTCCTTGAGGACAGGGGCTAGCTTTTGCCTCTTATTTTATTCCCAGGGCTTAGCACAAATGCCTAGCACATAGTAGGTGCTTAATAAATGTTGATTGATTTTATTCAATGTTTAAATTAAGAATAAAAAGAAATAAACCCCCTTCCCTTAACTCAGCCAGCCCCTCAAGTTATTATTCTATATCTATTCTTTTCCTGGCTCAACTCTAGAAAAGATCATCTCTACTCATTTCTTCCATATCCTCACTTCCCAGTCCTCACTTCCAAGTAATCTGATTTCTATCCCAACCATTCAACGGAGAAAGCTCTCTCCCAGATTACAAATGGTCTCCATTACCGGACACAATGGCCTTTTGTTAGCCTTCAATCTGCTTGACTTCTCTGAAACTCTGGGTACTAATGCCCATCCTTCTCCTCCTGGGCACTTATCTTTCTTTTTCTTTTCCTTTCCTTCCTTCTTTCTCCCTTCCTTCCTTCCTCTTTCTTCTTT